>NC_143077.1:11332878-11635909 GCF_052426305.1 Pelodiscus sinensis | reverse complement strand
CCGGGCTGCCCGGGAAGGGGTGTGGCTTCGAGAGGCAGGGGCAGGGCCAGGAGACTTTGAGTGCTCCCCGCCCACAGACCCTGATTGGCCTGGGAGTGGGGGAGCGCGTGAAGTCTTTGCCCCCTGCCCTGCCAGGGACGCCCCGTGCCTAGAGAGAACTGCCGGCTGTTTTGAACAGCTGGCGGTTCCCGCAGGTGCCGCATGCCCCTGGCGGTGTGAGGAGACTTCCCGTTTCCTCCGCCCCCAGGCCAATCAGGGGGGAGGGAGGGAGGGAGAGAAGGAAGAAAAAGCGCAGCAGCATCAGGAGGGGCAAAGGGAGGCTTTCCCCTTAGTTCAGGAGGCACTTCGCCTCCCCTCCCAGCACCGCGCCTCCCAGCCACTGGGAAGGGCCTGTGGGCAAGGGAGTGAACATAGTCTCTGGCTCCCCCGCCCTGCCAGGGGCTCACGGTTCTCTCTGGTGCCGTGCACCCTTGGTCGGGGGAGGAGACTTCACATGCTCCCCTGTTCCCAGGTCTCAACTGGCCTGGGGGCGGGGGAGCGGCAGGGCAGCCATAGGCTGGATCAACCCGCTTGGTGGGCCGGATCCGGCCCGCGGAGGCCCCTTTGCCCACCCCCGGTCCCCACCTTGTCTCTGCCGTCCCAGACGCTCCCATTGAGCGTATTCTCTGAAAGGGTCTTTGCTGCCTTTCCGACCCTTCCCCACCCACCTTCCGCATAGGATTTCCCTGCCAGGCTCTGGACAGCCCATCAGGTAGCAGGCTGTGCAAAGGGAAGGCTGCAGCCTCTCTGGATCCTTGAGCTCGCTCTCAGCTTGTGACAAGAGACGTTTCCATTCTGGTGACGCGTCACTTGGACACCTTGTATCTTCCAGACACGAGTGCGACTCCTACTACTACTGTGCCCGCTGTGAGCGTCAGCCTGTCTTCTACAGCAGCTGTCCAGGCTACCAACATGTCTACGAACACAACAGCGGTAAGGAAACGCGTGCAGCCTGAGTAGCATTTCTGCCAGGAGCCTGGAGGGGCGGGAGGGATGCAGATGAGGAGCAGAGAGAAAAGCAAAGTTCCTTTGTGGCCCTGCTGGCAAGGCAGCAGCTCCGCTTGGGCTCCCCTAGCTGACAATGAAGCCCCCCCCCCCCCCCAAGCTGGGTTTCCTAGTGCTGCAAGAATTCACAGATTCCATCCCTCCCCCCTGCCCATGATGCGGAGCAGACCCTCCCAGAGGCAGAGTGAGCAATCGGCAAGGCAGTGGTGAAGGGCAGCCGAGGGAGGCTCTGCTGGGTGCCTTGGCAACGTGCGGCCGGCGTGGGCAGGGGGCAGGTGCCCTCCGAGTGCGTGTTCCAGTCTGCGCTCTTTCTGCAGCTCACCTGCCACAGCTTCCAGTGCTCCGGAGAGCGATGCTACCAGAAGGAAATGTACACCAATCAAACTGCGTCCTGCTCCAACGCGTCTTACTGCAAGGTAGGGGAGTTCTCCTCCTGGCCGTGGGCACCGCGCCAGTCGCCTCTGCTGCTCCCTACAAGAGTGACTGGCTCACCCTGACACCCTGGGCATCGCACTCCTCCACGCTCTGCCACGCTGGAGGGAGTATCCTGTCCCGTCAGGGGCAGACGCTGGGAGAGAGCCCTGCCTGATATAGGCCCTGCCTGTGTGAGGCGGCAGAGAGATCAGGCCTGTGCCAAGGAAGTGGCAGCCTAAACAAACCTGGTGCTACCCCGGCTTCCCCGGGTTGCTGTGGGGAAAGGGGGATGCCGTGCGAATCAGTATTTCCCTCCCTCCTTGGCCAATTGTCTGGTAGCCCCTGGGGCTTATCAAACCTGTGCCCCCCTCCGGTTGTTCTGCCTCTCTCTTTGCACAGTCTGTCACTTGTTCTGGCTCTTACTGGTTTCTGTCACGCTCTCCTGACCTTGGTGTGTGGTTTGTCCCTCTTCCATCCTTTCCTCTTGAACCTCATCTTATTTCCCAGGGCCTGAAATCTGCCCTTCGCTTAGGCTGTGTCTACACTGCACCCCTTTTCCAGAAAAGGGATGCAGATTAGACACTTTGGAATAGCAAAATCCGCGGGGGATTTAAATATCTCCCGCGGTATTTGCATTAACATGGCTGCCGCTTTTTTCCGGTTTGGGGATAAGCCGGAGAAAAGCGCCAGTCTAGACATGATTCTCCGGAAAATAACCCTTTTCCGGAGGATCTTTTATTTCTACTTGAAAGTAGGAATAAGAGATCCTCCGGAAAAGGCGGCAGCCATGTTAATGCAAATACCGCGGGGGATATTTAAATCCCCCGATGATTTGCCTATTCCAAAGTGCTACATTAGCATCCCTTTTCCGGAAGGGATGCCAGTGTAGACACATTAGTGTTTTAGGGATATTGAAACAGTTTACTTTAACCTAGAGTCCACCCTCCAGCCATGTCCCAGCCTTGGGGCCCCACCACTTAGCCCTGGGGTCCCACCATCCAACGCCTCTGGCCTGGCACAGCTGGCCGTTGATGGAATTCACTAGCAGGGGCTGGTTAACCAGCAAGCGTGCCAGTCAGCCTCATGCTTACTGGTTAACCGGTTAGTGCTCATAGGAGCAGCCTGGTGTCTCCCATGGCCTGCCCCCTGCTCTCTGGGATAGAGCTTGCTAGAATCTCCTTGCTGTCAGAGCCATCTGTCTGCTGTACCAGGGCAGGCTTCCTGCTGGGAGTTCCCCTTGGCTCAAGCGTGCCCGCTGCAATCCATGGTGCCGTTTTTCAGACTCTTCTCCATGGCAGGGAGCCCCACCTCACACCACAAGGTCCACAGGGCTGCCACCCCCCCCCTTCCATCTGACCCAGTTGTGTGAGTAGAGCATAGCTGACAGCACGTTGACGACGCCCCTCCGTCTCTTTCCCTCGTTCCTGCAGCTCTATCGCCTCACCCCCACCAACTACACCGCCCAGTGCAGCAGCGCATGTGGCAGCGGCAATGGCACCGAGATGTGCATGACCAACCGCACGTGGAGTATGAACAATTGCACCATGGAGTGCTGCAACTCGTCCCTGTGCCTGCGACTCAACGCCACTGCCTACGGTAACCGGCCTGCCGGGAGCGCTCCGGCCTGCCGGGTGTCCCACGCGGAGCAAGCACCTTCGCTTCACTGCAGCAGATAGAAGGGTCCATTCAGCACAGGGCCGGAGACACGTGGTCTGGGTCTTTCACCTGGGGCCTTGGCTGTATGGCAGCTTTTATCTCCCCACGGAGGAGAGAGTAAGGCTGGGAGCAGGCCTACATGAGCGGACAAGTGGGTGTAGTGGGCACTCTCACCAGCCTCACCTGTACTGTGTAACCACAGCCCCCTGCCGGACCTGCTCTCATGGAAGTCGGAGGCTCTGCGCTGCTACCAACTAAGAGAGCTTCACCTGGAGTGCTCGGTTCTGGGCTTGTGGTGTGGGACCAGAGTTCATCCCCGCTGGGGCTCGGAAGCCCAAGGAAGGGCCATAGAGTAGCTGAATTCCTACATGACAGCACTCTCCGCGAGGAATGTGAATGGTTAACCGCTTAACCCAGTAAGGGTGATGCTTACCGGTTAACCACTTCACCAGGAAGCATCACCCTTACTGGGTGATGCTTACCAGTTAAGGTTAACCGGTGGAGGCTGGAGCAACCCTCTCCCTCCATTTAATCAGTTCACTGGTTAAACATACTGGTTAATTAATTAAACGGGTGTTTACATCCCTAGTCTCCATCCAACTCATTCTTCTGGAGGGAGATCCCAACAGCAGAGGCACAGAAATGACCCTTCCAAAGGGAGCCCTGGATAGCAGTGATGGGTGCCCACCCCTCTTCTGAGTAGAAACCATCTGACTCCTGAGGTTTTAGGGAAGGGGGTTGGATTCCAATTTCCTGACAGCTCTGGTTCAGCCAGAGGGGAGTTCTGTAGGAAGGCCTCTCACAGGATAACTAGCTGAATCATGATCACTAGCAAAGATCAGGCACCTGATTCCTCAGAATACTGTACCTTTATGATGGTGCTTTCTCTGGAAACACCATCCTGCAGTGTCTTGACAGGCAAGTCTGATATCTGCAGGCAGGGTTCCCTGCAAGCTGGGCATTTGTGCGGCCACTCAGGAGAGATTCCAGTGCCACCCAGTTGTTTAGCAAAGCGTTCATAGCTAGGTTTTTTTTGTTTATATGGGTGGTGCACATTCACCCCCACTTTGGTGCGCATAAAAAGTATTCTGCACGTGGATGGAAAAGATTAAAGGGAACATTGCCTGCAGGCTGTTGGAGTCTTGCAGCCCTGATGGAATGGGGAGCGCTGCCTTGGTGGTTCAGCTCATGCACGTGGTTTCTCTCTTAGTGCTTCCTCCTTTAGCTGCATTGTGGTCACCCATTCTCCACCTTGAGAGCCTCGCTTGAACCCTGATTTCCCTCCTTCCAGCCCATGGAATAAACAAATTAGTTCTCTCTTCTTCCATCATCGGGATCGTGCAGACCCACAGCTGGACGTGACCCACCTGTTCAGATTCCCGTTAGGAGTGTGACGGGCTCACTCAGCCACTCCCCACATCAGCCAGTGTGGATTACTACTCGCTTTGTGCCACAGTGAAACTGGTGGCCAGACAGTCCCTAACTAACCTGGAGAACTTGCTGCCAGAGTCCAACTTGCTGTGACTTGCTGTCCAAGCCCAAGAATTTAGCAAGACTGTTTGCAAAGGCCTAGCCCCTTCTCCACAGGGTGTAAACATTCACAGTTCCATTCACTGGGGCAACACTGAGCAGGGCTTGGGGCAGAGAGTAACCCTTATCAGGTGAAGCAGCATCCCTTGTAGGCAGGTTATTTCACAGATGTCCACAGCGGGGGCGTTCCCTGAACTTGTCTCCGAGGTGCTGACAGAGCAGATGCTGAGCTAGATGGACGCCTAGCTTGGCAGTCTCTAGGCACCAGACAAACCTAAGCTTTGGTAGGGAGAGCAGGGGCTGGTGGGAAGTGACAGATGTGGTCCAGGTTCCGGAATGAGGCTGCTGATTACTTGGGCCCCCGTACTGAGATGGACGGATGTCACGCCCCATGTTAAAATGACACCAGTGGTTTCCACCGGGGCATGTCAGTGTCTGGCTGTGTTCTGGATTCTGGCACCAAATCGGAAGGCTGCATGGAAACGCAGAGCAGCGGGAGGGCATAGCTCTGCCTCACCAGCCCCCTTCTGTGTCTCTTTCAGGTGACCTTCCGCCCCCCACCACTACAGCACCCACCACCACCACCCCGAAGCCCCCGCCCCGAAATGTAAGTATTGCCTCCCAGCAGGGTCAGACAGCATAGGTGCACTATCTGTGGGAGTCCAGCAGTGTTGCCGTCAAACTG
Source organism: Pelodiscus sinensis (assembly GCF_052426305.1). Lineage (NCBI taxonomy): Eukaryota > Metazoa > Chordata > Testudines > Trionychidae > Pelodiscus > Pelodiscus sinensis. Next base: position 11,630,580 of record NC_143077.1, on the reverse strand, counting down.
TTAAACTGTGGAATTCCTCCCCAGAAGTGGCTGCCTTTCAGGACTGGAGGAAATGTTCCCCCCTGCTATGTGCTCTCTGGGTTCAAAGGCCAATATGCAGCCTCTGTGAGAGGGAATAGATTCATGGAGCACCAAGCAAAGAAAGGGTCGGTAACTAGCCCAGCCAAACATGCCTCTTCCAAGGCAGTGGAAGAGCCAAATTCCACATGCTCCAATCCAAGTTCATAGCGTGGCCTATTGGTTGCATAATGAGCCCTATTCACAGTGCTGCGGGGAATGGCGGGCGGTCCGGAGGCCCTCAGAGCACTATCTTGAGATCCTTCTCCGGGGCCAAAGCTCTTAGGGTATGTCTACACTAGCCCCCTAGTTCGAACTAGGGTGGCTAATGTAGGCATTAGAACTTGCAAATGAAGCCCAGGATTTAAATATCCCGGGCTTCATTTGCATGTTCCCGGGCGGGTGCCATTTTTAAATGCCCGTTCTTCGAACTACCTGCCCATGGCTACAAGCGGCATGGACCAGGTTGTTCGAATTAAAGCTCCTAATTCGAACTACAGTTAAACCTCATTGCAGGAGGAATAACGGTAGTTCGAATTAGGAGCTTTAATTCGAACTACCTGGTCCATGCCATGTGTAGCCGCGGGCAGGTAGTTTGAACTATGGGCACTTAAAAATGGCACCCTCCGGGGACCATGCAAATGAAGTCCGGAATATTTAAATCTCGGGCTTCATTTGCAAGTTCGAATGCCTACATTAGCCACCCTAGTTTGAACTAGGGTGGCAGTGTAGACATACCCTTACAGACCAAGTATGGGGATAGGGTGGCATAACACACACACACACACATCAATGGAGTTGCATTCTGTAAGGCACTATCATGCATTGGCCCCTGGGGAGATGGACTAGATGGGTCCACAACAGGACCCTTTCAATCTCCGTCCTCTGATTCCTGGAGGAGATTCCCCTATGATGGCTTATCTCTCCCTGGGACCCTGCAAAGCCCCCTCCATGAGGGTGGAGGGAGAGGGCAGGGCTGGCACTTGCCAGCTAGGGTTCAATGTCAGTGAAGCTTTCTGCAAAGTCTGTGGAGTTGATTTTTCTTGGAACCCTTTGCATGTGGAAGGTCAGTGAATTTTGGAAGAGGTGGCTGCAAGGCCAGCCCCTGAAAGGCCATGTCAGTGAAGATCTGGGCTTGCTGGAGCTACCCGGCCAGTGCCAGTCACTGCCCATGAGCCCTTCGAGGGAAATCTGCTGACCCAGGGACTGCTGGGATGACTCGCTTTCCCTGGGGGCTTATAGCTCCTCATCCAGGTGTCTCATCACCACCAGGCCAGAGGAAAGTGACTTAAACATCAGGCCTTGCTCTGGTAGCTCTGCTCTCTGGAGTGACAGGTGTTCATGGCGCCTTTCCTGGCTGTCTTGTAGGGGAAAATATGCACCGTCTTCTCCTGCCAAGGAGAGGGATGCTTCAAAGACCAGAAGCCTGCTGACCAGTGCATCGTGGGATACGATTTCTGTGAGGTACTGGACTTGTCTGTGAATCCTTTTGCTACCCTGGGGCAGGGCTGCAGGCCGGGTCTCCGCGCCGTCTGCCATGGCTCGGTCAGTGCTGCCCTTTCACCACTCAAGCTGGGCTCTTGACAGCACTTGCAGCATGGAGATGGCTGTGGACCTCGTGCCGCCCTGACAACTCCAAGGGCGTCATCCATAGAGCTGCGAAGGCAGAGTCAGCCACACCGAACTCCCTCGGGACAAAAACCCGGGGCAGGGAGTAGTTGAGTCTCTGGGGTTCTCTCCCTCCTTGGCCTCTTGGCGATTCCAGCCAGGCCCTTAGCTACAGGAGGCTGAATTGGTCCCATTAATCATAGAATCCCAGGGCTGGAAGAGACTTCAAGAGGTCATCAGGTCCAGCCCCCTCCAGCTCCTTGTTCTGCCATCCATCACTACTGTGAACAGCCTCTCTCCATCCTCTTTGGAACCTCCCTTCAGGAAGTTGCAGGCTGCTACCAAATCCCCCCTCACTCTTCTCTTCTGCAGACTAAGCAAGCCCAAATCCCTCAGCCTCTCCTCATAGGTCATGTGCTCCAGCCCCCTAATCATTTTGGTTGCCCTCCGCTGGACCCTCTCCAATGCGTCCACATCCTTTCTATAGAGGGGGGTGCAGAACTGGACGCCATACTCCAGATGTGGCCTCGCCAGAGCCGAATAAAGGGGAATAATCACTTCTCTAGATCTTCTGTCAATGCTCCTCCTAATGCACCCTCGTATGCGTTAACTTCATTAACTTGAAGGCAAGAACCCAGCGGGGCAGGGAGGTGCTAAACCCAAGCCCACTACTGTCTGTCTCCTTCCTCCAGATGAAGAAGACTGACACGGGTTACGTGGCTGGATGTAGCAAAGCCTGCAATTCCTCCAGCCCAGTGTGTTCCGGAACAGCAACTATCCCCTGTTACCAGGAATGCTGTCCAGCTACTCCTACAACTAGCTGCCTGAAACTGGACGGCAACGTGCACTTCAATGGTGCTGGGCAGGCAGCTCTGGCCCCGCTCCTGAAACTCCTGGTCTGTGGTGTAGGGCTTGTGCTGCATTACAGCCTCTGCGCTTTCCTGCAGGGCTAAGCAATGACCCGCAGAGCTCCGTAGACTGACTAGGGGCAGGAAGGATTTAGGGGCATACGCTATATTGGCTAAAGCTGGTTTCTGCACCTCTTACATTCAGCTATGGCTGGCTAGGACACTCCATCTCTTGAATCAACGCCACAGGAAGGGGGAGCGCTGGAGCCTGCTGTGCAGGCATGGCTAGCACCCAAGGAAGCTGGTTATGAAATACAGACCCCAGTGAAAGCAGCTGGCTTACCTGCAAGGGTACGTCTATGCTGCCCCATGTCAGCTGACTCGGGGACCCTGGGCGGGGGGAGGTTCCAGCCCATCTCTACACTGCAATTTGATTGCCCCAAAAAGTGAGGCCCATGAGCCTGAATCAGCTGGCATGGGCCAGCCACATCTCACTGCAGTGTAGAGAGATCCATAGTCCTCATTAATTCCCTAATTTGATACAGGGGAGAGTGGGCAAGCATCAGAGGGGTGGCCGCATTAGTCTGTATCTGCAACAACAATGAAGAGTCCTCCAGCACCTTAAAGACAAAGGGTACGTCTACACTAGCCCCCTAGATCGATCTAGGGATGCTAATGAGGGCGACCGAAATTGCAAATCAAGCCCAGGATTTAAATATCCTGCGCTTGATTTGCATGTTCCCGGCCAGTCGCCATTTTAGAAATTGACTAGCCTGAAGTAACTGCCCGCGTCTACACGCGGCAGTGAAACGGGATTCCCTAACTCCAATTAGCTCATATTCCTCCTGCAATGAGGTTTACCAGCTAATTCGATTTAGGGGCTTTAAATCGGAATCCCATTTCACTGCCGCGTGTAGACGTGGGCAGTTACTTCAGGCTAGTCAATTTCTAAAATGGCGACTGGCTGGGAATATGCAAATCAAGCACGGGATATTTAAATCCCAGGCTTGATTTGCAATTTCGGTCGCCCTCATTAGCCTGCCTCGATTGATCTAGGGGGCTAGTGTAGACGTACCCTAACAGATTTATTGGGGCATAAGCTTTTGTGGGCAGAGACCCACTTTGTCAAAGGCATCGTGCATGCACAAATCTGTTAGTCTTTGAGGTGCCACAGGATTCCACATTGTTTTTTAGGGGAGGGCAGATGGATTCGGGGCTCCCGGCCCTGTCTAGCCATAGGCGTGATGTCATCTGCTCATCAGACTGACTCCTGGCTATGCTGTCTCTGCAGAACAGATTAGCTTAGGCCAGTGGTTCTCAAAGTATGGGCCGCAGCCCACTAGTGGTCCATGAATATCATGCAGGTGGTCTGCAGGTTTGGGGCTCCCCCCCACAGTGGGGAGCCCCCAGTGGTGCTCCAGCCCTGTGCCCCAGCCCATGAGGTTGGAGCGCCAGCACCGGCTTCTCACTGCGGGAGGGAGGGAGGGAAGGCTCGCAGGCCAGATCCAGCTAGCAGGGGGGAAAGGAAGCAGCTCCACATACTGCTGTTCCCTTTACCCCCTGCTGGGAGAGTGAAGGAAACCACTTGTCCCTCATGCCAAGACCCTCCACTCCTACCCTGCTCCTTCACCTTCCCCCAACCAGACCCCACACCACCGTCCCATTCCTGCAACCTCCCCCCAACCAGACCCTCTGCCCCCATCCTGCTCCTGCACCCTCCCCCCAACCAGACCCTCTTCCCCCATCCTGCTCCTGCACCCTCTCCCCAACCAGACCCTCTTTCCCCATCCTGCTCCTGCACCCTCTCCCCAACCAGACCCCACACCACTGTCCCATTCCTGCACCCTACCCCAACCAGACCCTCTGCCCCATCCTGCTCCTGCACCCTCCCCACAACCAGACCCCACACCACCGTCTCACTCCTTTACCCTCTCCCCAACCAGACCCTCTTCCCCCATCCTGCTCCTGCACCCTCCCCGCAACCAGACCCCACACCACTGTCCCATTCCTGCACCCTACCCCAACCAGACCCTCTGCCCCATCCTGCTCCTGCACCCTCCCCACAACCAGACCCCACACCACCGTCTCACCCCCTCTGTCTTCCCCCATCCTGCTCCTGCACCCTCTCCCCAACCAGACCCCACACCACTGTCCCATTCCTGCACCCTCGCCCAACCAGACCCTCTACCCCCGTCCTGTTCCTGCACCCTCCCCCCAACCAGACCCTCTACCCCCGTCCTGCTCCTGCACCCTCCCCCCAACCAGACCCCACACCACCATCTCACTCCTTTACCCTCTCCCCAACCAGACTCTCCACCCCCAGCCTGCTCCTGTACCTATTTTGTTATCATGGGTGCTTGGCTGGTGGTCTGCAGAAAGGTCTGCATTGAGCAGGGGGTGCTATGGGCCAACATGTTTGAGAGCCACAGGCCTCGGCTGGAGTTTCTCAAGATGGGCCGCCAAGGGAAATGAAGGGCAGCCATGGGAGCCACGAGGCTCAGTAGCTATGGAGCCTTTAGATAAACAAAGCGGAGCGGCCAGCTGGCAGCTTTCCCGCTGTGGGCCTGCGGCCCATGTTGAGAAACACTGGCCTAGAAGCTGCTGCAGAGAGGCCCTCAGTGAAGCCCCCTCCCTTCTGAATGCCAGTCACTCAATGCCAGTATCTCTTCCTGACGAGGGCAAACTCCAGGGCTACGTCTACACTGGCATGATTTTCCAGAAATGCTTTTAACGGAAAAGTTTTCCGTTAAAAGCATTTTCGGAAAAGAGCATCTAGATTGGCACGGACGCTTTTCCGCAAAAGCACTTTTTGCGGAAAAGCGTTCGTGCCAATCTAGACGCGCTTTTGCGCAAAAAAGCCCCGATTGCCATTTTCGCGATTGGGGCTTTTTTGCACAACACAAATCTGAGCTGTCTACACTGGCCCTTTTGTGCAAAAGTTTTGCGCAAAAGGGACTTTTGCCTGAATGGGAGCAGCATAGTATTTCGGCAAAAAGCACTGATTTCTTACAGTAGAAAGTCAGTGCTTTTGCAGAAATTCAAGCAGCCAGTGTAGACAGCTGGCAAGTTTTTCCGGAAAAACTGGCCAGTCTAGACACAGCCCAGCCATTATGGGACTCTGTGAATTACTCTGCCACTATCCATGCCTCTTAATTATTCATTGCTTGCATGTAAAGCAGCTGTGTAGCAGGGAGGGTGGCTGAGTGAAATCACAGTCCTCTGCTGCACATGCTCCCCAGCCCTCCCCTGTGTAAATATTGGTAGGAAAACAATTTCAGGGGAGCAGCCCAGTTTCTGAATAGCAGGCAAGATGCCTGTGCTAGCAAAGGGAACGTACTGCTTGAGGTGGCGGGGCAGGGAAGGACTTGGGACCATACACTGGCATAACTACATCTCCCAGGGGCTTGAAACATACCTCTGGGGGATGTAGCTCTGCCCAGCTAGCCCCCTGGGAAGACATTAAGCTGCTGCCTCTCAAGGAGGTGGGGTCCAGCATCCTGGTAAATGTTGCCCACATCAGGGACTAACTAACTAACGCCATCCCCCTCCCCCTGCCCCAACACCTTAAGGCAATAGCTCCCCAGTTCTCCCAGCTCTACAGATTTATTACTCATCCCTAGGCCAGAGTGCGCAAATCTGACCTCCACCTTCTCTGAGGTGGCAGCCCAGAGTGCTGCTGACAGCCATGGCCCAGCTGTCTAAAGTGTTGCTAGTTAGTGTATCAGATTCTTTGGTTGATTGAGGTTAGCTCTTATTGGTAGTTTGGAACAAGTACAGCTTGCTGTTTCCAAGTTCCTATGCAACTTCTAAGCCTTGTTTTAGCTTCCCCGGTTAGTGCTTTTCTGGCACCTCGTGTTTTTAACGAACCTTAAACCTTCAAGGTTGTGTCTCTCCCTGTGACATCCAAAGGGGAACAGAGCAGATGCACAGCCTATGCATTAGGTAGGCTGCAAAGCTGAACTCTTCCCTGCCAAAACCCCCTAGGACTATGTGGCTGGCAAACAAAGTGAAGCTGCCTAGGACTACTGCCATGTGACTTTACTAGTCTGAGATTTTTGGATTACTGGACTGAATGACATTCAGGTAGATATAAGAATGATGGGGTGAAGGAAGCCTCTGAAAGGGCTAAGAATTCTGCCAGCAATCCAGGAACAAGCAAAGTCCATGTGGAGTAATGTTGCTTTTCTGAGCACTCCTCCTCAGTAACTAAGGGTATGTCTACACTACCACCCTAGTTCGAACTAGGGTGGTTAATGTAGTCATACGAACTTGCAAATGAAGCCCGGGATTTGAATTTCCCGGGCTTCATTTGCATGTTGCCGGGCGCCGCCATTTTTAAATGTCCGCTAGTGCGGACTCTGTGCCCGCAGCTACACGCAGCACGAACTAGATAGTTCGGAATAGGAAGCCTAGTCCGAACTATCTGTACGCCTCATGGAACAGAGGCGTTCAGATAGTTCGGAATAGGCTTCCTATTCCGAACTATCTAGTTCGTGCCGCGTGTAGCCGCGGGCACAGAGTCCGCACTAGCGGACATTTTAAAATGGCGGCGCCCGGCAACATGCAAATGAAGCCCGGGAAATTCAAATCCCGGGCTTCATTTGCAAGTTCGTATGACTACATTAACCACCCTAGTTCGAACTAGGGTGGTAGTGTAGACATACCCAAACTTATAACCACACTGATGATGGAATGTCTCTTGCTTGGGTGGATTGAATTAGAAACACTGTATTTCTTCTCTTGAATCTTACCCAAGGAAACAGGGTTCCTCTAAAAGTGGCACATCTTAGATTCCTGTTTCCCAATTCCGGGGTCTTTAATAGCTAAAGGGTGACTAATAAAAATAGAGCAGGGGTTCTAAGGGATGGTTCATTCCAGGCATATTTTTAATCAGGGATTAGTCTGTCTCTAAAGGAATCTGCTGTGCCCTGTTGTTGATTGACATACGTGTGGGAAATCATAAGGCAGAGATTGCTGGTAACTGCTGCTGCTAGTTGTGCTGACATGAGCTCTGTTGTGACTGTTGTACTCCATTATTGTTGTTTTCAGACTCTGTCCTTTGAAGAGACATTATAAATAAATATATTTGTCAACCTCAGTGCTGAGTTGTTGGAGGTGATCTGTTGCTGCGGCTGAAGCCCGCTTCAGGGTTTGTCTGTGCTGGGCATCTCGAAGAGACAGATGCGGAGGGGGGAACAGTGGGCGGAAGGCCCTTGGGTGATGAACGTGGTTTCACTCTCTGAAACGACTTGCAGCCTAGTCCACTACCTGCTTGCTAAGATGTGTTTACAAACTAGCCCGGGGTGGGCAAGATGCAGCCCACCAAGCCATCGGATCCGGCCCGCGGCCCTGGTCAATTGAGAAGTCTCCTCCTCCCACCAGGGGCGCACCGCACCTAGCGGGGCCCCTTCTTCCCAGGGCCCCATCCTTTCTGGGGGCATAGCCAGCCAACAACTATTATCCACAATTTGTAAAGTGGGCCCCCTGCAAAAATTATTGCCCACCCCTGAACTAGCCCAAAGGTGGGGTTTTATTTGCTACAGTCCTCATGTGCTAGCTTATGTGAAATCATAAGCAGGTGCTGGTGGGAAGATTCAGACTGTGCTAACAACTGCCTTTGAGGGGAACAGATCCTGTTGCCATTGTTTGGGTGTAAACCTCCACTGCTGGCAGGCCTTGAGGCTCATGTGTGTACTTGAGCGAGCATAAATTACACACACGCACAAATGTCCCCTGTGGCATTTTACAGGCACGTGTCTGACAGTTCGGAATACCCAGGCTGAGCTTTCCTTGCAATCTGCTTCACCCTTCCCACACACCTGAGAGCTTTTGCTAAGATGCCCAGGCTTAGGAGCGGCAGGTGTGCTTTTCTTCCCACAGGTCAGTCATAAAACAAGCATGAGAAGGGCGTATTTACACCATAATCCGTCTCAAAACCTGGAAGAGAAGAAAAGCCACATTCTCAGGCTTTCAGAAAAAGAAGAAACAGCTGCAGAGTTGTAGGAACTCTTTGTCCCTTTACAGCAGATTGAAAAAAGCCACAGAAACCTACCAGCAACACAAGTTTTCCCTAATGTGCCTGACTGGCTACTTCCCCTCCAGCCTAGGCCCGTTGAGCAGGTGCTACTGGGGGGCCGGCCATTCCTTTATAACACTCTGTACAATCACCTAACGTGTTCAGATACAAATCCCCCCCTCCCAATAGCATGAAGCAAACGGAGGGTTTTGACCTACCCCTTTCTACTCTCACACCTGGCAAAGGTGGTCTCACAGGCATGAACTATGGTAACTATTACAGTTGTGCTAGCAACAGCCCTATTCTCTCCAGTGACTTCTCACAAGTTATATCCCTGTCCAACTTCCTCCCAGCCTCACCTTTGTGTAAAGTCAGTAGCATTACACATGCTGAATATATAGAAACATTATCTACTCTCCCCACCCATTTCACTCACAATGGGTTCTTTCCTTCATGGCCAGCACACTGGAGCCTAGGGAACATGGGAAGGATAGTGTAGCCACAGGATCCAGAGAGAATGCTCAGAACCAAGGCAGGTGTTTTGTTGCATAACTGCTTGTCCACAACAGGTGCAGCTGGAATGTGATTCTGACAATTGCTAATTTAAGCCACACTCATTTGTTTTTTGTATGGAGAGGGTTTGATTTGCTTTCTTGGGCTTGGTTGACAGCTTATGTTGGTAAAAATACCTCTGAGCACACTGCTGTACCGACCAAACTCCCAGGCTGTGTCTACACTGGTGTGATCTTGCGCAAAAGCGGCTGTTCTTGTGCAAAAACTTGCCACCTGTCTACACTGGACGCGTGTTATTGCGCAAGTAAACTGACATTCTAATGTATGAAATCAGGGCTTCTTGCACCAGAACTCTGATGCTCCTGCTCAGGAATAAGCCCTTTTGTGCAACTGTTCTTGCGCAAGAGGCCAGTGTAGACAGGCAACATGAATTTCTTGCGCAAGAAAGCCCTATGGTTAAAATGGCCATCAGAGCTTTCTTGCGCAAGAGAGCGCCTACACTGGCATGGATGCTCTTGCGCAAAAGCACATGCCAGTGTAGACGCTCTCTTCTGGAAGAATTTTTGCAGAAGAACTCTTCTGCAAAAGAGTTTTTGCATGAGAACATGCCAGTGTAGACATAGCCCTAGAGTAGACAGCACTCTGCTGGCAGGAGGGCTTCTCCTGTTGACAAAGCTACAGCCTCTTTGGGAGGGACTCCTTTCAGCCTAGATAGTGCTTCACCGAAGTGCTACAGGTGATGCTGCAGCATTTTAAATGCAGACAATCCCTTGGTCAGGCACCTGCTCACAAGAGGGACTCTGATGATTGATTTGCATAATGAAGCAGATGCTTCGGATTTTGCTCACATTGGCTGTGGCACAAGATGCTGCTGCATTTTAATCAGAAATCATTTGTTTTCAGGAAGGTCCACAACAGGTGCAGCTGAAAGGGATGGTCTTCTGAATTTTGCCATGAAATGAATCTTTCCAAGGCTCTGCTAGTCCTGCAGTCTTCGTTCTGATTATGAGTTTTTTTCCAGAATGCTCTTCAGAAATGAGATTTTCTTTAAGCAGGGATGTTACTCCCTTTTGGTTTAATTTTTTCCAAGCATGGGAGCTCAGACACTTTCCAGCAAAGCCACAGGTTTCTTTAAGAAACTCAGATTTGGTGCCCAGAATCACTGGTCAGTTTTGAAAATCTGCTCCAAACTCTCTAAATCAAAGCAGGAAATAAAATATCCAGTCATTTGGAGGCTTGTTTATATTTTTACCCCCATCCAAAAAAAAAAAAAGCAGCATTTCTGGGGAAAAAAACCTGCTTTATTTTACGGGGAGAACTGTCAGGTAGTTTAGGTTAAAACCCAACATTTGAGTTTTATTTTGTTTTAAAAAGCTTTTTTGATGTTTGTTTATTTAGGTATTGGTAATAATGGCTCTTTTAGGGGCTTAATCTTTCCCCTGCATTGTGTGAAATCCAACCATTGCTGCACCTGAGACACAAGAAGTCAAAGCAAGTCTCCTTGTGTCCAAATGGAAATGCAATCATGAAGAAAAATCCTGGCATTTAATGACTCTGAAGCATTCTGACAACACAGGGAAGGGCATCATATTTATTCATTCCTATGTGGTTTGACATAATAAATTGCTTGTTTTGTAATTAAAGAGTTAAATGTGGAGGGTTCAGTGCAGGACTGGAGCAGAAGGCAGCAGGATTGCTGGGAGTTGAAATAAGACTGCTGATGAGAAATGGCTGCCTGCAGCCAGGTACGGTACTGTGCCCCAAGGGGTGATCACCTGTCCATGTGTGATAGGCACCAGGCAGAGAGGAGCCTGGGCAAACAGGGCTTGGCTCTAGGTAATTCACAGGGAAAATAAGGAAATAGCTTGAAAAAAAACAAGAGGCACAGGTGTGAGCTAACCTGATTCTATAGAAACACTGGACACAGCAGGTTCTCCAGGTGCCAGCAGGCAAGGGAACAATGTTCTGAGAGAAAGGCTATAAAAAGTAAAATCCACTTGCCATGGCATCCTATCTGTTCCACCGAGAGGCCAACTGCAGTGAGAAAAACCTGCTGCTATGTCCAGAGAGCTAGTTCCAATCTGGAACAAAAATCCCTCTGAAATCACTACAGACTCTGCCCAGGGTCCAGCCAGTATCTGGGAGACAGAACAAAGATCAGCCTGTTCCCTTGTGAGGTGAGGGTCTGCACGGCTGAAAGGGGCCGGAACGCTGCTCCCATTCAAATCCACAGACGGGGCCCTGCCAGCTGCGCCGGCTTTGGTGCCCAGATTCTTGATGTGGAGTCTGGGAGTCCAAGGAGGGGGAAGAGTCCAGAGCGGATGGAACAAGCTGGAGAGGAAGTGGGAAAGCAGCCAGGCTACAGCGGGGTGGAGAGGAAGTGGGGAGGAGGCCTGCCGGAAAAGAGGGGGCTCCAGCTGCAGAGGGGGCTGGAGTTCCAGGATTCTGGGAGTGGACAGACTTTCAACATTCTTGTGATACAGTTTCAGAAAGCGGGTCTGACTGAGGCTGCTTCGGGCAACTGCCGGAGCATCTGCGGTGGGGTGATTCCATCTGTGTCTCAAATCTGAGCCCTTAGCCAGAAGGAGGCAGCAGGGGAAGGATCTGGTACAAATACAACGGGTGGTACGTATCTGATTTACATTGCAAAGTCTGCAGCTAGCCATCGATTACTGGCCTGTGTTCATTACCCTGCTGGGTACCATGGCTCCATCTGTGGTGCAAACAGGGTCTGTTTCCCTGCAATGGGCTGGGGCTGAGTCATTCCTCCTGGTCTGATGCAACCCACAGTCATAGACAGTATGCATCTCTGACTGCATGGTGTAGTGTGGTAGTAGCTTCATTGCTTGGCACCACCTTGTGGCCTGGTTGTTGCAGAGCTGTCTTACATCAGCTTGGCAAATCCTCCTATATAATTCACTTTGCGGCCCTTTGCATTTCAGGTCTGGAGGATGGACCAGTCTGTTGCTATACAGGAGACCCTGGCGGACGGAGAGACCTGCCTAATTATATCCTTTGCTCTAGCATTTCTTTGTAGATAAGTGAATGCGGAATTACCAGAGAAATCCTATCCCTTGGTACTCTGTTGCTGCGTCTCTGAGCAACTGACCATCAGTGGAGAGAGGGCCATTACCTGTAGGCCACCTGTTAATCCAAAACCTGTATGTCCCAGTCCTTTTCATGGCACACTGTGCTAATAATATTGGGCCAGTTCTAATGATCCCTAATTGAGAAAGAAGTTGTCACAGGAAAGAATTTTATCTGAAATGCCACTCATATATTACAACTCCCTGCCCAGCAGAGTGACACTGAACCGCTCTGCCCACCACCACAAGAGGTGGAAGAGTCAGTCTTTCTCACAGAGGTGAGTGACAACACGCAAGGACCCAGGACAGTGTGTAGGATCCAGGGTTGAGCTGAAATGGTACTTTAAGGAAGCTGAACACCTGGCTCCTAACTGATTCTGGGTGCAAATGAAGGCTCCTGACAGGAAATCCAGAGGCTGAGCAGACAGTGGCTGCTGCAGTAGAAGACAGGTTCAGAGAGTCAGAGCTCAGCATCCTGCCTCTCTGGCTGCTCTAGAGGACTGATATCTCTGTTGGCCGTTCCTTGACTATGAGCTGCATGTGGTACAAGGTATCCTGGCAGGTGAGGAGAGTGTGGAGAGCCGGCTTCTGGGCCTTGTGCGGACTCATGGAGAGCATGCGTAGGTGCTTGAGACAATGTCTTGTGGGACATTCATATGGGGAAGGCTGGGCTCTCTTGCTGGCAGTCTGAGCAGAAAGAATCCCAGAATTGACTGGGCCATGGAGACTGCATGACCTCCCCTCTCAACCCAAAGATGCTTTCTCCACATCGGGGTTTAGCAAGGCAGTGTGGGAAGGATGTTTGCTTGCCATTACCTATTCTGTACCTGCTTGGTCTGTAATCAGAGGAGCCTAGACTCAAGCTCTCTCTGGTACTTTTCATGGGGATCTGAAATACATTAATTTAAAATATCACCACATACTGGGTGGACTGGCAGGCATAGGGCAAGACAGGAGGTGCAGGGGCTATGCTAACAAGTGAGTGTGGTATTGGGACAGGATGGTGTAAAACCATGCTTGCAGGGAGCTCAGTGATGGTGCTGTCACAGAGATGGCATTACCCCCTGCTCTGTGCCTGCAGGCTCTTCCTGTACACTCATCGGCGAATGGCTATAACTGCTGAGGATGTCTGCCTGGAGAGAATCGTGCCCATTACAGAAGGATTTGCAGTAGAAGAAGGTAGAGCTGTCGTCTGCATCCTTCGCTCGCTTCCTGGAAGGTGGTTGCTTCTGCTCCTCAGAGATGAATCAGTTGCCGTCTTTTCTTGTGGGTGGGCAAAGAGAGGATCTATGTGTGGAACAGAATCTCGATTTTGTTGAGCTGCAGCCTGAAATCGATCACCTTTTGCCTTGTTTTGCTATAACTTTGAAACAGCTGAAGCCAATGTAATTAATTAACATTGTCAAGAAAACAGGCTGCATTGGACCCCAGGGGACCCAGATTAGCTCCTCTACCCAAAGCTCTATTCATGGCCTTCTATCCTTTCTGATTTCTTCTGCATCCCTTTATATTGGGCTGTCTGAGTTACTTATGAAGTATTAGCCTTACACTACTTGCCAGGTTTTCTAATAGAACTGCTTTTCTCTTTTGGTAGTTACACCTGACAATGACCGTTATATCATTGGTGAGTCTCTTCTGTTGCTATGATTACCACAAGGTACAAGAAAAATTCTCATATACTCAAGTTACAGACTCTGTATGAACCATTATTCAGCTTTTTTTGTGTGTGATGTTTGGCCAGGGTTGTTTATGGAATGTCTGTGGCTGAGCTGTTCCGAACCGGACACACTTAATGCAAGGATGGAGTCTTGTCTTGCTACTATTGAATAGCTTATAAATCTTCACATTATTACTAGTTAACCAGTATGGTTTTTAAGAGTCCCACTTCAAACCAGTTGTTTGGCTGAATGATTCCAGATTGTTGCAAAAAAACCCAAATCAAACAAAAACAACAAAATAACCCCAGACTATTGCCCTAGCTTTCACTGGAGTTTCAACTAGATATGTTATTTTTTATTTAAATTATAAAAGTCCCTCCCCAAATGTGTTAAGTACAATTCAAATGCAACTGGATTCCTTTGTCTAATTTTTCAGTTAGTTTAAGTTTATAAAATGTTTTTGGATCCATTATGCTGAAAGGACTAGAGAAATATAAACAAAATTCATCCAAATTCAGGAAAATGAAAGCAGTGATGCAGCTGATTTCTTTCCTTGTAGCTAGCATGGTTTTATACTGTTTTCAGTATTGAGGATGCAGAGATATGTCCAGTGCTGACATGGCTTTTGTGTGCATGCAGCACCTGAAGTTGTGTTTAGAAATCAGGTCTCTTCCAAACTAAGGAGCATTAATTTTTCCTCTTCCTGCCATGTGTAGGTTCTGATGTGACTGTGCAGATAAGCTCAGAAGATGGTCAGCTGGTGGTGCAGTTGCCATTTGGTTCCCACACACGCATGTTCCTACAGGAGATCAGCAAGTGCCTCCCAGGTACAACCCTCTGTCATATACACGTTGAACTTAATCCACCAGTTGGTACAGATGTTGCAGACCAAGGAGGAAGTCTAGTTTAGGAGTTGGTGAATGTTCTGTGCTTTCTCTTATCATAAGAGGAATGTCAATTCTAGTGTACCTGCTGCTGCCACTTACATGTATACAGCTACCTTACTGATGTACTAAACTTCAAAGGCCATAATTTCTATCCACCACTAGATGGCTCCATAGAGATGTTCTGAGCTTTGCCTCAGTAGCAAGTAAGGGTAGTATTTGCATTGCAATTTTGCTTAGCTGTTCCATTCATGGGCAGGGAAGTAAAATGTAGCCTAAAAACTATCCTCCAGAAACTAAACTCGAAGTTGTGACTTGTGCTAATGCTGTAAGAGATCACAGGGAGGCAGCCACTGTTGGCTACTCCTATTCCCCGCTCTATCATCTTCCTCTTAAAAGACTAGAGCCTGATCTATTCTCAAAACTTAGGTCAACATAGCTCCAGATGTGAAAAATCCACAGGCCTAAGTGCTGTAGCTACATCAACTTAACCCCCAGTGGAGATGCAGCTAAGTCACAGAACAATGCTTCCATTGACCTAGCGATTGTCGCTTGGGGAGGAATGGAAAACCCTTTCATCATTGTAGTCTGCATCAACATTACAGGGTTATGCCTAGCTGTGCTGCTGTAGTCCCCATAGTAGAGACATGACCTAAGTTGTATCACAGCTGCCACCTTACCATGTGGGACTCTTTCCTGTTATCTGCCATGTTAGGCAGAAGGATTAGTGGTTCAATTCATTGTCCATTTTAGCCATCGGGCTTTCTTGCGCAAGAAATTAACGTTCCTGTCTACACTGGCCCTCTTGCGCAAGTATTCTTGCGCAAGAGGGCTTATGCCTGAACGGGAGCTTCAGAGTATTTGCACAAGAAGCACTGATTTTGTACATTACAAAGTCAGTGTTCTTGCACAAATACTCGCAGCCAGTGTAGACAGGCGGCAAGATTTTGCGCAAAAACAGCCGCTTTTGCGCAAAATCTTGCCATTCTAGACGCAGCCTGTGACTTATGGTTTCCACACCCCTGAATGACAGTTACGTTGACCTAAAGCTTAAGTGTGGACCAGGTCTTAGAGACAGCAGAGCACTTGTCAGCAGGCTGGTCCAAAAATGCTTCTTGGATGTGACTCTGTACGGCCTGTTTCCTCTGACCCGTTTTCCAGCCAGGATTCCCATTTTTCTTTGGGAAAAGGTTGTTACTCAGTAAATTGACACATTCATTTTAAAATTTATGTCTATACAAAGTCCTATCTCTGCAAACAGACAGGCTGGAGAGAAGTGGGAGGGAGGGAGAGTCATGCACAGAGCATGACCCTCCTGTAGTACGTTTCTGACAACTAGAAACTGCTCCCCATACTGGAGCTCATCGCGGCTGAACAATATAGCAGTGCAAGGAATTTTAAAGGGAGCAGGAAAGGTAAAATGGCAGCAAGAATGGTTTCTAGGGGTTAAATCATAGGATTCTGTGTACTGAGGTCTGCTATAGCAAGGATATTATATTATAAAAGCTAGTGTGATTTTCCAGGATATCAAGAGGCATGTTTTAAAGGTTTTTGGGACAAAAGTGTGTGACGGCTACTTGGATTAGCACTTTGAACTCTTGGCTTCCCAATTTTGTCATTGACATCAAGAGCTGTTGAACTAGACTGTAAGGTATGGATGGGCAATAATTTGAGCCAGGGGCCACTTAAAAAATGTTTGAAGTAGTTGCAGGACGTCCTGGAAGGGACAGAGCCTTGGATGAAAGGGGCAGAGCCTTTAAATAGCAGGTGTTGAAATGGCTAGTGCCTCCCCTGCAGCTCCTAGGCATCATGTTAGCTGGAGACGAGAGCTGCGAGCCCTTTCATTTCCTGCTATTTAAAGGGCTTGCTGCTCCTGGCCTTGCTGCTCGTGCATTGCCTGGGACACCCAAGGGCCCTTTCAACTGCTTCTATTTAAAGGGCTCGCACCTTCCCTGGGGATGTTGCCTGCCAGCCATAGGGAAAGTGCGAGCCTTTTAAGTAGAAGCAGTTGACTCACTTGTGCCTGGCTCCCAAGCAGCGGGAGAACATGGGGCCAGAACTGAGAGCCCTTTCAATTGCTTCTATTTAAAGGGCTTGTCTCTCCCAGGAGCCGTGTGGGGAGCCCTGGCAGGCGACCCCTGAGGCACTGGCGGGGGGGGGGAGGGGGGACCCTGGCACAAGACCCCTGAGGCACTGGCAGGGGGGGGACGACCCTGGCAGGCGACCTCTGAGGCACTGGCAGGGGGGGACGACCCTGGCACAAGACCCCTGAGGCACTGGCGGGGGGGGACGACCCTGGCACAAGACCCCTGAGGCACTGGCGGGGGGGGACGACCCTGGCACAAGACCCCTGAGGCACTGGCGGGGGGGGACGACCCTGGCAGGCGACCCCTGAGGCACTGGCTGGGGGGGGGGGAACGACCCTGGCACAAGACCCCTGAGGCACTGGCGGGGGGGGGGAACGACCCTGGCACAAGACCCCTGAGGCACTGGCGGGGGGGGGGAACGACCCTGGCACAAGACCCCTGAGGCACTGGCGGGGGGGGGGGGACGACCCTGGCACAAGACCCCTGAGGCACTGGCGGGGGGGGGGGGGACGACCCTGGCACAAGACCCCTGAGGCACTGGCGGGGGGGGACGACCCTGGCAGGCGACCCCTGAGGCACTGGCGGGGGGGGACGACCCTGGCAGGCGACCCCTGAGGCACTGGCGGGGGGGGACGACCCTGGCACAAGACCCCTGAGGCACTGGCGGGGGGGGGGAACGACCCTGGCACAAGACCCCTGAGGCACTGGCCGGGGGGGACGACCCTGGCACAAGACCCCTGAGGCACTGGCCGGGGGGGACGACCCTGGCACAAGACCCCTGAGGCACTGGCCGGGGGACGACCCTGGCACAAGACCCCTGAGGCGCTGGCGGGGGGGGGACGACCCTGGCACAAGACCCCTGAGGCGCTGGCGGGGGGGGGACGACCCTGGCACAAGACCCCTGAGGCACTGGCGGGGGGGGGACGACCCTGGCACAAGACCCCTGAGGCACTGGCGGGGGGGGGACGACCCTGGCACAAGACCCCTGAGGCGCTGGCGGGGGACAACCCTGGCACAAGACCCCTGAGGCGCTGGCGGGGGGGACGACCCTGGCACAAGACCCCTGAGGTGCTGGCGGGGGGGACGACCCTGGCACAAGACCCCTGAGGCGCTGGCGGGGGGGACGACCCTGGCACAAGACCCCTGAGGCGCTGGCGGGGGGGACGACCCTGGCACAAGACCCCTGAGGCGCTGGGGGGGAGGGGCAGCGCGGGGAGCCTGGCACGAGACCCCTGAGGCGCTGGGGGGGAGGGGCAGCGCGGGGAGCCTGGCACGAGACCCCTGAGGCGCTGGGGGGGGGGAGGGGCAGCGCGGGGAGCCTGGCACGAGACCCCTGAGGCGCTGGCGGGGGGGCATGTGGGGACCCTGGCACGAGTCCCCTGAGGCGCTGGGGGGGGGGAGGGGCAGCGCGGGGAGCCTGGCACGAGACCCCTGAGGCGCTGGCTGGGCCGGGCGCCCGGCGCAGGGGCTAGTCCCTGCTCCCCGCCGGGGCGCAGCCGGGCTGAGGTCGCTCTCAACTGGCTGCGCGGTGCCAGGCCCCCGCCCCCAGGGTTCACCTGCGAGGGTCCGAACCCCGGAGGCCGCCGCCAGCCCAGCAGGGACGGGTTCGGCTACCCCGCAGCCTAGTACAGCCACGGCCCAGCCCCAGGGCGCGAGAAAATGGCGGGCAGCTTCGGGAGAAGGGGCGGTGCTTGGTGACTGGAGTAGGCGGGGCCCTGAAGCGGTGTGCGATGAGCGCAGATGCACGGCCTAACAGGAGGAGGGGGAGGGACTTGGCGAATTCAGGGGGCGTGGCCTGGGGCGGGGAGTTGGCGAATTCAGGGGGCGTGGCCTGGGGCGGGGACTCGGCGAATTCAGGAGGCGTGGCCTGGGCGGGGACTTGGCAAATACGGGGGGCGTGGCCTGGGGCGGGGACTCGGCGAATTCCGGGGGCGTGGTGGTCTGGAAAGGGGCGGAGCTCGGCGATTGCAGGGGGCGTGGCCCAGGGAGGGGCTCGGCGAGTGGAGGGGCGTAGCCCGGGGAATGCTCGGCGAGTGCAGGGGGCGGGGCCCGGCGGAGGTAGCCCTGCCCGGCGCGGGCGGGCTGGCCGGCCTGGAGGAGGCTGAGGTGAGGGCCATGTCCGCGGCCGGGTGGCATCGCGAAGGTAGGCGCCGGCGCCGGGGTCGTGCCGGGTGCGGGTGCCCCGGGGGTGGCCGGGCTGGAGGCGGAGACGGAGCCGGCCAGGAGGGGGAAGGGGAGTGACGGAGGGGGGGGGCGGAGTGCTGGGGGGCAGTGCTGCCTGGGACAGAGCGGTCCTGGGCTTTGTGAACACTGCAATCCTTGCTCCCTTCTCCCCCCCCCCCCCCAGCCCTCTACCCCTGACCCTCAGTGTTAGTGGGGCCCCTCTTCCCTTCTCATCTCAAACAAGTGTGTGGTGTTGCTGTGAGTTCTGCCTGGCACCCCACTTCAGAAGCAGCTGGACCAGGAAAGGGGTCCCTATATAAACAGCTGTGATGCTCTACACCAGAGGTAGCTGCATCTTGGTCCTGCCGGGAGAGGCAACTCCCCTATAAACAGCACGGCTGTGCCTACACTGGTGGATTCTTGCGCAAGAACGGCCGTTCTTGAGCAAGAACCCACAGAGTGTCCACACTGCCCGCCCGCTCTTGCGGAAGATTTACAGTATGGCGTGGTAAGAGAGGGCTTCTTGCGCAAGAACTATGCTCTTTTTTTTTTTTTTTTTTACAAGTGTAAGCCTTCTTGCGCAACAGCTTTTGCACAAGAGGGCAGTGTGGACGTGCAGCAGGGGTTTCTTGCACAAGAAAGCCCTATGGCTAAAATGGCCATCAGACCTTTCTTGTGCAAGAGAATGTCCACAGTGCCGTGGATGCTCTTGTGCAAAAGCACATCTCACACATGGCAGTGTGGATGTGTTCTTGCACAAGATGTTCTTGTGCAAGAACCAGCCAGTGTAGACATAGCCCAATTGTGGCTGCTACTGAGTGCAGGGGAAGCATTCCTTTGCAACACCTGCTGTACCCTTCTCACAAGTGTCTGCCTCTGTGTGCTGGATGAAGCAATCCCCATCAAGGGTTTGAGGAGCCTTCAGCAGGGAAGGTGCTAGTTTATTGTATCTTTATAATGTATTATTAAAATGCACTAGCATAGAGACTGCTCTGAGCATGAAGATAAATGTGATTAATGATTCATAGATCATTGTTATAAGGCGGATATACACATTTCATTCTGAAATTGAATTAAGCAATATTGCACTGCTAGCATGTTTGAAAATTCCTGGGGTCGGGAAGAAATTTTCCTCCAGGGTAGATTGTCAGAGACCCTGGAGGTTTTTCGCCTTCCTCTGTAGCATGGGGCGCAGATCACAGCTGGAGGACTCTCTGCATCTTGGGACCTTCAAAGTATTTGAAGGCTTCAATGTCGGAGATATAGGTGAGAGGATTATTCTAAGAGGGGTGGGTGAGATTCTGTGGCCTGCACTGTGCAGGGGGTCAGACTAGATGATCATAATGGTCCCTTCTGACCTTAAAGTCTATGAATCTATCTTATTAAAGAGCCTGCCGATGAAGTGAATTACTACTTGAAAAAAAAGTTAGCCTTCTGAAATTCAAACTATTGTATTGGCTGTAAAATATTCGAAACTGTGGTTCTCTGAGCTGCTGTCATAGCCAATGTGTGCGGTGATTGCACAAAAATCTGACATGCAGTCAGCCAGATCTTGCACTGTTGAATAATGAGAAATGAAAACCTCTGTCTGAGAGTGTAATATGCTCCAAACATGAGACATTTGTTCTCATGTTATAAGATGCATGGAATGCTCTTTTATCCTTTCCTTATCGGAGCCTATCCCTGATGGATGTTTTTATTTCCTTGGTTGTAAATGTGTTACCTCTGACTGACATTAACTCCTAAACCTGTGTACAGTTTCAGAAATTATTCTGACATTTAGAATGGGAAGCCCTGGTTCAGCATGGATAGAAATGGTAGGGTGTCCTGTTATGTGTAGCGATGCCCTTAGTCTTCCAGGTATGTGTACAGTACCTATCACTGCATTGCGTAGGTCTCGGTGCCTAGCCAGACATCTAACATAGGTGCCTTGACTTCCTGTGTGTCAGTTGGAACACATTCCTATATACACAGTTGCTGGACGGCCTGCTCTTTGGACCCAGGATTTGAATTTCCGTTGGGTTACAGATAAAATACATTTAGTTTTCCTAAAACCTTGTAGATGTGTTTACACAATAAAAGTACCATTGTCTGGAAAGATTTCTGTGGGTGCAGAAATCAAGCAGCAGAGTAACAGGCTCACGTAGGTCATCACAGAAGTACTTCTGCAGAATTAGTAAAGGAACCACTTTTAGCGCAAGGCATTGCTCCGTCTATTGCTTAAATGAGATGTAAAACCTTCAGAGTGCCTCCTTCGATTAGTATCAAAACTTGAAATAAAGCCTGTGACTTACCGGCCAGATGCAGTTTCACCTCAGTTAGCACAGTATTTCAGTGTACTTGAGATTTGTCTAAAATATAGACTCTTAAAATAGTAGTGCACATTCCGACGAGGCAGTGGATGGGAGTTACAGGCTCTGTGCGAAGTGGTGGAGACTATCTTTTGAAAATGTCACTGCAGGGAATTAGATAACTGTGTGACTTTTATAGTGCCGTGGTTATGCTGTGTTTATGGTAGGCATTGTGAAATACAGCTGAATAAAACCTGTCAGTGTTAATTCATACTTAAGTGTAACTGTAAAGAAGGGGACTGGATTTGTGCAAATTGGCTCTTGGTATAAAGCTATCTTGGAAAAGAGTGGGCTTTTAAAACAAGCAAAAAAGTGACCAACATCACTGCCAGTTCCGCTATCTCATTCTTTTAGCAACACAACTCCTTAAGAGCAGACACCTTTGGAGATGCCTTTTGACAAAGATTGAGGCCAGGCTTATGTTTGAAAGGTTTTGCCAACAGAATGTGTTGATATACTGGCCCCTTGGTTTTTAAACTACAGGTCACAGCCCAGTACTGGGGCGTGGAATGTCAGGCACTGGATCTCCTTGCTTCAGGAGGATCAGGTGACGAGTAGGGGCACTAAGGCAGCTCCTGCTAGTCCTGGCACGGCAGACTGCACAGCATCCCAGAAAGAGCCAGCAGCAGGCCCGCACAGGACTCCACATATTGCCCCTGCCCTGAGCACTAGCTCTGCGCTCCCATTGGCAGGGAACCTGTCACTGTCTTTTTCTTGGGCACATCATGGTCTGCAGTGCCAGGAGATGCAGGAAGCTGCCTTAGCACCCCCGCTGACCAGGAGCCGCTCAAGGTACGCCCCTCTTGCCCCAGCTCTGACTCCCCCTGTCCAAAGTCAGAGCCCTCTTCTACACCTAAGGCTCTCATTTTTAGCCCCACCCCAGAACCAACACTCGAGTCAAATTATGTTGGGTTGCCAGTATCAACAATTTTCTTCAACTGGTCATGAAAAAAAAGTTTGAAAACCACTGTACTAGACCAAATTTGGAGGTTCCCCCTTTTTTCTCCACTCCTCTAAGGAAGTGGGTTTTGTCCATGAAATCTCATGTTACGATATATATATTTTTGTTAGTCTCTAATTTGCTACAGGACAACAAAGTGTTTCTAGTGTGGATGCAGCTTTTATTGGTACGACTTTGTTTTTGCCAGTATAGCTCCTTTTGCAGGTATAACTGCATCTACACTGGTGGCTTTTGTGATGAGTATAGCTGTGCTGGCAAATCCTACCTTCTCAGCATAGACCTGGCTGTAGAGGTGGTGGTTAGTTCTTGAACTCTTTACCCTTCAGTATCTCTCCTTTGAGGTTATGGGTTTCTCTTTTCCCAAGGATCCTGTTTGAAGTGATCCAGATTACTGTTGTCACTAACAGAAATAAGATTTATTAAAAGATAAACATCATTATTTTAATTCAATTTTCTCTAATACATTTAGGTTGAACGCATCTCAGAAGCAAAACTAAATACGGCTTTCTATTTTTCTTGTGTTACAGCTAAGCAAATAATAATTCTCTCTGAACATGTTCTGGTCAGTCTATAA
Organism: Pelodiscus sinensis; assembly: GCF_052426305.1. Classification (NCBI taxonomy): domain Eukaryota; kingdom Metazoa; phylum Chordata; order Testudines; family Trionychidae; genus Pelodiscus; species Pelodiscus sinensis. The sequence continues at coordinate 11,607,774 of NC_143077.1, read as the reverse complement.
ACATTGTCCTATCCTGATACCGTCTCTAAGGATGTTAAATTACAGGTAATTTACTAGTTGAGTAGTCGATGGAATTTTTATTGACTACTTGACAGGCACTTCTGCATGCGGCCCAGGACCAGTGGAAAGTCCTGCTGACTCTGGGCTGTAGGTTGCTATGCCAGCTTTGAAGTGTGGAAGTGCACTCATGGAGCCTGGGATCAGTGGGGGACTCAGAGTCCCCCGCTGATCCCAGACTCCATGTTGTGCTACCGTTTTGAAATGCCACACGGAGCATGGAGTCAGTTGAGGATTCACCAGCTGACTACGGATTCCACGCGGCATTTCTTCAGAACGCGGGGGGACTTCCCAGCTGATCCCAGTTCCGAAGAAATGCCGCATGGAGCCTGAGATCAGCTGGAGAGTCCCCAGCTGATCCTGGGCTCCGCATGTGGCACTGACCTTTGAAATACCCCATCTCCCTCTCCCCCCTTGCTGCCTCTGATAGCAGCAGCAAGGGGGGGGGGGGGATTGACTGACAAGTATTTGTTTATTGGATAGTAGACTAGTCTAACTTCTTTAAACATCTCCCTTGCTTTGTCCTAGATTCTCTGGGCAAGTACCTGTAGTTGGGTCAGCTTTCATATTCATAGGTGCCTCTCCTGGTCATTTTTGAATCACAGGTGTTAGAGTCTATGAAGCCATTGGAGTGAGGTGTCCTTAACATTTACGCAAGAGGTTTATCATCAGGACTTCTGGGTAGGAGACTGGCAAAATGACTATTTGCTCCTAGTGATAAGGTGGATGAGATAATATCTTGTATTGAACCAACTTCTGTTGGTGAGACACACAAACTCTTGAGTGGCATAGAGCTCTTCCTCTGATCTGGGAAATATATTCCTAGTGCTACATGTAAATACAAGATTGAATAGTCTAGAGGAGTAGCAGCACATACTCTGTGGCAATGGTCACCAACCAGTAGATCGGGATCTACTGGTAAATCTTGGAGCCTCTGACGTGATTCTGACTGGTTTGGGCTGGGAGGCTATCAAGTGCTTGCACTTCCAGTTGCCTCTCCCCTTCTGCTATGCTGCTCTTTGCCCTCTGTTTTAGAGCTGCCCACCAGCGGAAGCTTCTTGCTGGCTGTGCAGGGAGGGGGAGGTTGTGGAGCAGGGGCACTGACGTCAGGGTACCTCATTCCCCCCACCCCTTTGCTGGCAGCTGCTCCTATGTTTGAGCATGCTTAATATACTTAAAGGGCAATGTGAATCTGTCCCACAAACCCACTCTTTCAGACTCACTTCACACATACTTGTGGTGTTACTACTTCTTTCAAAAAGGAGGACACTGGTGATTGGGAAAGGAGAGGGAGGGCACTGGCTAAACAGGAAGAGCTGGGCCAGGATAACCCTGTTCTGCCCTAGGCCCCACCTCTCCCTGCTCCTGCTCTACCTCCTCCTACCAGCTCAGGCAGCCCGGAGGACTAGCAGGCCTGATGCCAGCAGAAGGAGTTTGCACTGCACACCTCCCACCCCCTGCACTCACTGGCAGCAGTGGCGGGGAAGGCGAAGGTTAGGCCTCTCCATCTGTGCGGCCCTGGGAGAGGGGCAGGACCATCCTAGCACTCCCTGGAAGTAGCGCTGCTGGAGCCGCCTTCCTAAACCTGCTTCCACTGCTGCTGCCGGTGTGAGGGGGAAAAAGTGTGGATTCCTGCTGCCAGTGATAGCCCTCCAGTCTGCTAGTCCTTTTGTTGGCTGCTGTCTGGCCCCCTGTCTGGGAAGGGAGGGGTGGTGTGGTGTATGTGGCCTCTTGTGCATCCCTCTCAGGTTGCCTAGGTTTCAAAGTGTGGTATATTAGGTTTTTGATTGGTCAGTGCATTTCAGAATTTTTATTTCTCTTATGCTTAAATGTAATTCTTTGAGTAGTGCATGCTCCAAGTATTACCTGCTGTGGCTAGAGTAATTAGCCCTATAGTAAATTTAAAAATCTATCTATCTATCTACATTGTATCAAGGTTTTTGGTTGCGGCTGATGGTGTGCTGCTGCACATTACCACGATATTGGTGCACATAACAAAATGTATTCCCTTTTCCATCCATGTGCAGAATGCTGGCCAAGAGTTTCCTGGAATCAGGCTGCTAACAGCCTCGCAGCACAGCAGGGCTAAGGCATTCCTTGGGGAATGGGCTCTGTACCACTCCTGGAAGTGGTTGGCAAATCCCTGCATCTCTTGGAAAGGGAGGAATAGGTGGCTCTGTGCTGTCCCCCTATCCACAGGTACCAATCCTGCAACTCATTCCCCAGGGATGGGCACCGTGCCTGTGGACAGGAGGCAACAAGCAGAGCTAGCCCTTTTTCCCTCCAGGAGCCATTGCTGGACATGACAGCTGCTTTTAAGAGTGGTGCAGAGCCAGGGCAGCGGTGAGCCTGCCTCCAGCTCCACTGTGCCACCCCTCTCAGGGAGTTGCTGAGGTAAGCAGTGCCCAGCCAGAGTCCACATCCTGACCTCCTGCCACAGCCCTAAGCCAGTCCTGCACCCAAGCTCCCTCTCAGAGCCTGCACCTTGAACCTCCTCCTGCACTCCAACCTGCTGCCCCGGGCTCAGCCTAGAGCCCTTCCACACTCCAAACCCCTTGGCCCAAGACCAGAGTGTGCACCCTCCTGCATTCTAACACCCTGTCCCAGCTTGGTGGGAGTGAATGAGGATGGCAGAGAAAGGAGTGAGCAGGTGGGGCCACAGAGAAGGCACAAGGGAGGAAGTGAAACAAGGGCATTTGGGTTTGAGGTAGATCCTGGGTTGCACTTATGTTAAAAAAGTGATCTTGTGCTTAAAAAGGTTGGAGATCACTGCTCTATGGGATAATTCAAGGTGAGATGGTCTGCTAACACCCTGGCAATCATTGAACAAAAAGGGAGGCTTGCAGATAACAGATTGTTGTAATAAGTCATAAATCCCGTGTCTCCATTCTGTCCAGGACTTTTAGTATGTTGTAAATGCGTGAGTTTATGTTCCCAGGCCTGTCTTTTGGAGGTGTTGTGCAGATTCTGTTTGTGGATGAGGACTGAGGTGTCATTCATAGAATGACTGCTCTGTGAAAAGTGTGTACCCACAGAGGACATGGTGTTTGACTTTTTTCAGAATGGGATCTCCCCTCAGGTGGGTTACAGTTATGCAGTGGTATCCTGTATGGATTCCAATGTGAGGTGGTAGGTCACCCTTTAGGGTGTGTGATTGGAGAGGGTTTTGTGTCTGTATCGAAACAGGTTCTCTGGGGGCATTTGAGTGGACTGTTTTATGATGCAATCTATTCTCTGGTGGATTGTTCTTGCTTAGTAAAGGTGGCTTTGAGTGCATTAAGGTGTGTATCCCAAGATGTATTTCTCTTCAGAGCACGTTCCCTGGTTTCAGCATGCCTGCAGAGAACAGATTTCTTGGTATGTTTTGGGTGGTTACTGGATCTATGAAGAGAGATGTGGTGATCCAATGGTTTCTTGTACATAGTTGTCTATAAAGTACCATTGTTGAAGCCGATTGTGCTGGCCAGGAAGTTGAGGCTAGTGTGGAAGTGCTCCAGAGAGAGTTGTGGTGGAAATCTAGGTGGGAGTTTGTCATCTGTCCAGAAGATGAAAATATAATTGATATATATCACTGGCTGTCCAGATTAGTCTCCTAATTACTCTGGGAGTGTATTTCCCTTACCCCAACCTTCTTGTCTCCAGTGCTGGTATGTCAAAAGTCCAGGCAATTTCCTTTAGAGAAATCTGATGATCAGCTAGCGATCTGAACCATTATTCCCTCTACAGAAATTCTCATGATCTTAGGCTGAATACACTGTTGCCTGGTGTGAACAGGTGTACTTTGGCAGGACACTACTGGGAGTATCTAGTTCAGGAAGAACTGCTTAGAGACAAGGCTATCACAGCACAAGTTTGGTGGCTCTCTGCTATAAACATGCATCACTTCAACCCTGAGGAGAACTTCTGTTCCACCACACTGGCTAACAAGAAGTTATACAAGCAGTAGTCTCAGACACTCCAGTTCCCCTGTATCACTACTGGTAGCATTTTTTATACAGAGGAGTGGTTATGAAAACTAATGTAATCAAATAAGATTCTTCCACTCCCTAAGGACCAGCCACATGCCTAGGTCAATATGTACAGGCAGTCCCCGACTTACGCGGATCCAACTTACATCGGATCCGCACATACGAATGGGGCTTTCTCGCCCCGGAGCTCACAGGCAGCGGTCAGCCACCTCGACCTCCGGGGCGAGAAAAGCTGCTCCCGGTGCCCCTGGTCTGCTGGGGACCATCTCCAGCAGACCAGGGGCATCAGGAGCAAAGCCGCAGCCCCGGCGGGTTTGCTCGCGGTGCCCCTGGTCTGCTGGAGACGGTCCCCAGCAGACCAGGGGCACCGGGAGCAAAGCGGTCCCGCGTCAGAGCAAAGCCTCAGAGGCGAGGCACCCCCCGCTGCTGCTTTGCTCCCTGTGTCCCTGGTCTGCTGGGGGGGAGGGGGCGCAGCTAGTGTGCCCCCCCCCAGCAGACCAGGCTTTTCTTGTGGACCCTGGGGCAGAGCAGCTGGGGCTCTGCCGATTGGTCCCGCAGCGCTGCTCTGGGCACTACTGGACCAACCCAGCAGCACCCCAGCTGCTCTGCCCCAGGCGTCCTGATTCAGCCGCTGCTGGTCAGTTTCAGCACTGGCTGAATCAGGACTCCTGGGGCAGAGCAGCTGGGGTGCTGCTGGGTTGGTCCAGTAGCGCCAGGAGCGGTGCTACTGGAGCAACCCAGCAGCACCCCAGCTGCTCTGCCCCAGACGTCCCCAAGTCAGCCGTTGCTGAAACTGACCAGCGCTGACTACAGGAAGCCCGAGGCACAGTTGCTCTGCCCCGGGCTTCCTGGAATCAGCTGCTGATCAGTTTCAGCAGCAGCTGACTTGGGGTTCTTAAGTTGAATCTGTATGTAAGTCAGAACTGGCGGTCAGTTTCAGCAGCGGCTGAATCTGGACGCCAGTTCCGACTTACATACAGATTCAACTTAAGAACAAACCTACAGTCCCTATCTTCTACGTAACCCGGGGACTGCCTGTAACTCAGATCCTATCCAAAAATCTCACTGTTGTCAATCCTTGTGTGTAAAATCTAATGGCTTATTCCTAAAGAAATAGAGGTGAGTTAAAATTGTTAAAGGAATCCAATACGTACTGGTTGGACCTTGCTGGTCTGGCTCCTTTGGGACCTGACTGATCCTGGATGAGGATTTTGCTGGACCAGGGAGGTCATTTCTGGCCCCTTTCCACCAGCCCTGGCCTAGCCTATTGGCTTCCTAGCTGACTCCCCACCTGTTGCCGGCCCTACTGCCCTGCCGGCCCCCCTGAAGTTTGCTAAGTGATTTGAAAAGGAAAAGCACCATGTCACCAGGGAGCTTCTCTTCCCCCCCCATCCCCCCAGGTCTACCATCTACCTCGTGCACTCCATCCTGGGCTGTAGTCAAGCCTCTACCCTAGGGGCTGATCAGCTGCTCAGCCAGAACTAGTCATACACCCCTGGTAGGTGGACCCAGGCCCACCCTACTCCACCAGGTCCTGGCCCAGGACCCTGTGAGCAGCAAGAGGACTTACCACTCCCTTGGCGGGGAATCCATCTGAAACATGCCAAGGATTCAGTAGGCCCTCTCTGGGCCACTTCCTACCTGATCTGGCAGGATAGCGTCCCACGTGCTCGCAGAGTCCACTACGTCCCTGGGGGCTGCTTCTCCCTCATAGACTGCAGGAGTGACGTCCCAACTGGCGCTCAAGTCTCTGCTGTCTTCCCTCCGATCGGCTAGCTGGTGCTGGTCAGAAGCTCTCGTCTGAGGTCCTTTCCCTCCAGCAGTCAGCCCAGATTGAGTCTACCTCCAGGCTTTTATACCTGGGCTACAGTCTGACTATGCCCAGCAGGGTTGTGGGGTCAGGGCTTCTTCAGCCAGGTGGGCCTGATTAGGCTCAGCCTTCACAGTGCGGGGAGAGGGGGGGGGGGGAGGGAGGTGGCTGGTACACCTCATCACACACCACTGGTACAAACTATTGTTTTAATCACGGTGCAGTCCCTTTGCCAGAGTGGTACCAAATCAATTAAATGGAATTGCAGAGGAATGTGTGAAGCCCATAATGTGCTTGTGAATTTAACGTTGATTGGGCGATTGGTTCCCTTTTCCTCTTGGTCAGTGTAATGATCTGAGCCTGTGGGGTGGAAGGCAAAGAATAGAAGAGGAAGGATAAGGTTGCTGCTCTCTGGGGGTTCCAAATAGCTTCTGGGGCAGAAGACACTGAATTTCTGTGGTTGCTATGATTGTCCTGAGCTGTGTTCGAAAGCCGCCTTTCCCTCTGAAAATGGCTACTGGGTAGGGAGGAAAAAAAACCCAGCCCCCCCCCCTTTTTTTAATAGTAACTGGAAGGAACTTTCCTGTAATCTGACCGGTCTCGGTCATTTTGGGTGGGGATGGTGTCCCTAGTCTCTGTTTGTCAGAAGCTGGGAATGAACCACAGGTGAGGGATCATTTGATGGTTATCTGTTCTATTCATTCCTTCTGGGGCACCTGGCATTGGCCTCTGTCAGAAGACCAGATACTGGGCTAGATGAATCTTTGTTTTGACACCATATGGCCATTCTTACCTTCGTATGAAGGTGGCACAGGCAGGAACAGTCCTCTTCTCTCTCCATGTGCCAATGGTCAGATAGGTGTGTGGCACTTGTAAGCTGTTTACCCTGCCCTGTTACATGGGTGGTCACTAGGGATGTAAAATCCCATTTAAAAGATTAACTGGTTAAACTATATTTTTAACTGGTTAACTGCCTGCCGTGGCGTGCCTTAAGTGGGGGAGCCACTGGAGCAGCCCCTCTTCCCGGCATGCCCTACTGGGCTGGAACAATCCTCTACCTGCAGGGCCTGGCACTAGTTAACCGGTAAGGGGGACCCTCATCAGATGACCAATTACCCATTTACATCCTTAGTAGCCACCAGGATTCTTTCAGAACTCTGTTTCTTCAGCCTATTTCTCCGTTGTAAATCTTTACACTCACAGGTGTCCTTCTGCATTTCATAGTGGATATCCAACAGCTTTGTCAGTGTTTTAAGATTTCATAAATTGGGGGCTGAGGTTTTTTTTTTTTTTTCTTCTGTGATCTCAAGCTGCCAGCCATGGAGGCACATGTTTAGAGGTTTGCAGTGACTTTTAGGAAAAGGGTCAGCCCCAACTAATTTGACCCCTGCAGACCTGTTGGGACCCAACATACTCTTTCTCATTTGGCCCATGAGTGTATGCTGCTTCTCTTTGTGGTCAGCCTTTGATCATCCAGTTTTCTGTGACCCTCCTGTTCTGCAGGGGAGCTTTGAATCTAGACCACAGTATCCTGCTATCCAGAATGACCTAGAGATGAGCAGTTTGTATTTTGCTCTGACATAAAACACCTCAGGTAAATGGGACCTGATTGCACTTCTTAACTTGAGTGCTACAAGGTGGGGTCTCTGGCTGCTGGCAACCCTGAGGCCTTATCCCAGGTTAATGTCAGTGTAGCAGATTCTTCCAGGAATCTTCCCCCCGGACAATCTTGTGGATGGTTTTTATCTCTGATTGCTCTTCCTGTTTTCAAATTCTCGGGGGGCACTTGGAGATATTATGGTGATAGAGCCACATAAGGACCAAGGTAGATGACTGGAAAGTCCCTATTGACCTGTTCCGACTCCCATTGATTTCAATAGGAATTAATCTGGCCCTGTTTGTATTTCTTCTCTTCAGAATGAACCATGCCCATGCTAGAGCTGTGGGTCCCTGCCCAAGGTCACAGTGGCGGCTTTGACTTTTGGTTAAGCATCAGAAGCCCCTCCCTTGGCTTTACCTCGCTATTGGAAGATGTGACCATTGGTAAAGCTTTGCAGCATGCCAGTTTTGAAAGAGGAAGCAAGGGTTGTTTTTATGCAGAGATCACACAAGGCATAACCAGAATCAGGGCCGGCTTGAGCCATTCCTGCGCCCTGGGCAGCGGGTGCACAGCGCATGGAGCATGCGCAGCCCTGCCCCCTGGTGTGCTGCGCACCTTATAGCTGCCATCAGGCGCTGCACACCCAGGGCCAGGGGCTGCGCAGTGCCTGATGGCAGCTCTAAGGGGCGCCGCACAGCCCCCGGCCCTTGGCATGTGCCGCCTGATGGCAGCTCTAAGGCGCGCGGCGCCCCTTACAGCTGCCATCAGGTGCCCTGCATAGGTTGGCACCCCGGGCAGCTGCCTGACTAGCTCCCCCTTCCCCCCGTTAATCTGGCCCTGACCAGAGTTACTGTGGTCAGAATTAGAGCTGTTGGGAGATAGCCTCTTGTGCTCTGCAGAGCAAGATGTGGGCAGATGGGAACTCCTCCTTTGTCAGTGCAGACTAAAAATGTGTTTTGAGTGCTAAACAACAGGAACATGTAATTAGACATATATAGGTGTGGGTATGGTTTTGTTTTTGATTACCACTGGAAGTGGGCAGAGCATTCTTGGGTTGTGATGGAGGGTGTGACTTCCTGTTGCTACTGAGATGATACTTTACAAACAACAAATGCTCACAATCCCCAGTCTCCATGATGGGGAAGCACTGTAACAAAGTTGTCTATTTGTAAAATGGGGTAGTGAGACAAGGAGGGACCTGAGGCCAGAATTGGAACTTGGGCATTCCTGGCTCCCCCACACTCTCACATCTGGTGCTTTTTTGACCAAATTCATGGATACTGAGATTCTTGTCTTAAGAGTTACTTGCATCCATCCTTCTTTTACCTTCTCCATTTTTCAGTTTTATTTCCTCTTTTTTTGTTCTTTTTCTTGCCCTAAACATGTTGTGAATTTTTCTAGCTTGTGCTTTATCGTGAGGGGTGGGGACCAGGAGGTACAGAATGGAAGAGGGATGGGGAGACCTGAAATAGCTCATCAGAGATGATGCCTGTAAGTGTCTGAGGTTTAAAATACCTTCACCTTAAGGCAGTGAGGCCAAGACTCACTGAGCCCCTGGATAACGAGGAGGGGGGCAGGGATTTCGGAGGTGATTTAAAAGCCCTAAAGGCTCTGGCCACTGCTACACTAGCAGAAGCAACAGCTGGGAGTACAGCTGGGAGTACCAAGCCCTTTTGAATCCCTGGGCCTCAGGGGAGTTGCCCTCTTAGTTCTCCCGCTCTCCTGTCGATGGCCTGCTTTAAAGTTTGCTATGAAAAGAACTTGTTTGTATATTGAGAGAAGCACCACAGTGTTGAACAGTTTACAACCGCAGCTGTTTTGAAAATATGTTCTTGCGGTACCACTGAAGCATAGAAACCTAATATCTCCATTAGTGTGAATTAAAGTCTCTCAGCCGGATGCTGAATTCTGAGAGTGCGTGATTGGCTTTTGACAAAGTTGCTATTACAAGGCTTCCTCTGTGTGGTGATTTTTGAGTCATCCAGATCTAACAGTTGCTCTCGTCCCTCACTCCATTTGGCTAATAGCAGGGGCAGTGGAGAACATGAACATACAAGGTGTATATCGACTGTTTAGCTGGGCAAGGGCCTGTTGTGCAATCTGCCAGTCATGATTTGGAGGTGGCATGTGTGAATTTATGCGGAAGAGGGTTTCTTCTGTCAGTGGGTAGGAAAGGAGTCTGAGACTCCATCTGACTTGCACCTTAGAATTCTGCTTTGTTTCGGTCAAGATCCTGTGCAGCCACAGGCAAGGTACAGCCCAAGTGGGAAAGTTCAGCTGCTCATTGCTGCTGAAGAAGAATTTCTAAGGGGAACGCTGGTGTGCCTCATGCCACTTTATTTACCAGCCTGAATATGCTGCTCTAACAATCTGACTAACCTTGGATTTTTACTAAGCAAGGGGTTTGCTTTCTGTCCTTTCTCAGCTGGAGGTGGAGACTCTGTTAGGGTTCCTTTGCTACACTGTATCCTTGTAATCAAAAGGGCGTGTTAGCTGAGGTCAGTGCAATTAATAATGCTATAGATTTGATCTCCAGAGGTCCAAGTTTAAGATTCCAATACATTGCTGGGGTCTGCCTTGGGACAGTGCTTAAAATGTATCTTTACAACCTTTTCATAGGAAAGGCTTAATTCGCTGCAAATCCGTTTAGCTGCAAATCCTGTTTACCATTTGGGCCGTGCATACACTATTTGGACTGAGTTCACAAAGCAACTTTGTGCCTGGTTTTACAACAGTTAATTTTTCCCCCTCAAGACTCTTCATGTGTCCTAGCTCATCTTATTTTCATTTTTTTGTCCTTTGGCTAGAACCATGCTTAGCTAGACTTAAAAAATCAATTTGGCCAGTGTGTCTAGCCCGATTTGATGAAAGGAAGTCGTTTCAAGCATAGAGACTCTTTCTGCCTCTTAGTTACATAAATTAGTCATTGAAAGACCCATGAAGTAGCTAACTTGCTTCATGTCCTTTTCCCAGCAACTTGGGCCAGTACATGTTTGTTCTCCACTCTGACAACTGTCGGTGGTGAGACGGATTTAGGATGGGAGGGAGAAGTGGCTTTTGAATTGTATTTCTCCTACATTGAGCCCCTGCGAGGCGTTCTGTGGTTGCTCACTTACTCAGGAGTTCCTCCAAAGTAGATAGCAGGCAGGATATTAATATAAAAAAGAACATTGTAAGCAACCTCCTTGCTATCTCTGCTACCATCTCCTGTCCCCTGATCTGCATGTAGCAACCCTGTAAGCATCATTCACTTTGTATCTTGTGAGTTCAAGCTGCCAGCTGATTTGCCATTTATGGCATTAATGCTGTTCTGCCTGTTGGCAGGTGTGATGGGCTGTGTTCGGACAACAAAGCCTGAGCCCTGTGTCCTTCCTACTCGTGACAGTCTCTAGGGATGTAAGCCCAGGCTGTGTATTGAGTTACTGTTGAGATGGATTTCAGTACTTAAAGCAGAATACAGTACTTGCAGAGTCCCAGGAAACAGCTGATTACTTAATGATTACACTAATGTGTAGGCCTACCCCAGAGGCGGTGCAGTTGCTGCAGGCTGGAGAGGGATGTTTGAAAGCAATGAATTAATTTTCGTTAGTGATTCAACTTATTTCAAAACTGACGTATATTGTTAGCTCAGTGTAACATGATGCTGCAGCCTCTAGATTAATCTCTTTGGTTTGGTATTATAATGGTAAAAAAACCTCAGGCAGGTTGGCAGGCCCAAAAATTTGACTTGGCGTTTTTTGTTTCTTGTATATTTAGAACCCGGGTGGAAAGACTAATTACACTTGCTTAATGATGAGATCTTTGTGGCTCCTAGCACATTAGATTTTGGTACCTTTTGGCTCCATCTACTCCAGTGGTCTACAACCTTTTTAAGCATGAGATCACTTTTTGAATTTAATTGCAATCCAGCATCTACCTCAAACCCAAACACCCTTGCACTGCCTCCTTCCTTCCCCTTCTCCGAGGCCCCACCCCTGCTCACTCCATCCTCCCTCCCCCATCCTCACTCACTTTTATCAGGTGGAGGACAGGGGTTTGGGGTTCAGGACTGGGGCTGGGGTTCAGAATGCTGGCTCCAGCTGGGCACTGCTTACCACACGTGGCTTCTGGGCAGTGGTGCAGGGGACTAAGGCAGGCTCACCCCTACCCTGGCCCTGCACCACTCCCAAAAGCAAACAGCAAATTTTCTCCATCCCTGCCCCCACCATGCTCTGTGGAGATGGGGTACAGGGTGGAGGGAGGGGCACCCTGACATCAGCACCCCTCCTTCCTTTTCTTCCCGGGTCCTGCACAGCAAGCAGGAGGCTACCAGGGCACCTCCAAGGCAGAGGCCAGGAGCAGCACCGCAGTGCTGAGGGGCAGATAAGGTACGAGCACTTGATATTGATAGCCTCCTGGCTAAACCTGTCAAGATCACCTGTCAGAAGTTCCAAGATCTACCACTGATCTACTCCCATCCAGAGGCTAGTGCAGGATTGTTCCTTGGCTCCTTGCAGCAGATGTTAATGTTTTTCTGTCTATCTTTGAAATGTATTAGATTGTGTTTAAAAAATCCCAGGTGGGTGAATGTACTGAGGATCTAAGTTGGTCTAATTTTAGGCAAAAAAGATCAGGGTGGTGCCCTCTGAGCAAGCTGCTAATTATTGTTCTGGGTTTATTCTCCTTGAAAATAGTTTGCTGATGAAAGAGGTGCTGTACCAAGCTGCTTTGGCATGTGTCCTAACACAACCTATTTCCTCCAGTGGATTGTTCCTCAAGATGGGGGAAAACTGCTCCCCTCCCCATCCCACCCCGACCTTTGTAGCCTCTGCAGGGTTAGTTTATTTTAGATGTACAAGAGCAGCAGGATAGGGATTGGGGATATTCATTGCTTTATTCTGCTCATCTCAGGCTATGTCTACACTACTGCTTATGATGGGGAAATGTATGTTACTCAGGGATGTGACTCTTCCATCCCCCAAGTTGGTGTAAGTTACTTCAACATAAGCGGTCATGCTGTGTCAGTGGTGGAGACAGCTCTCCTGCTGACATAGTTTATGCTGGTCATGGGTGGTTTTTTATGCTGGTCAGAGAGATCTCTAACCATTGGAACAATGTCTTCACCCCACATGCTTCAGTAACGCCACTGTACCCTTGCCACTGTGCTGCTGCAATGCTGAGAACATAGATGTGCTCCGAGGCTGGAGTTTTGTAGATGAATGCATCTGACTGAGGCATATAAAATCCTGTTTAATTGGTTAAACATAGTGTTTAACAGGTTAACTGATTAAAGGGGTCAGGCAGAGGCTGTGGGTGGGGAGCTGCCCTTGCCCCCACTGACTAATTGGAACTGTAAGCCTCACTTGTTAAGGATAAGGCTTGCCAGTTAACCTTTCATATCCCTAATTGAGACTCCATGGAAACGGAAATGTCTGTTGCTGTCAAGACAGCACCAGTGGTTTCTGTGGAGGATTGGCTTGGGTCAGAAATGTAATGGGACCGTTTTGATATGACATGTCTCCTTTCTTCTGGTGTTGTTTTTAGTTCCAGTTCCAATTTCTTCTTTAAACTTGTGGGAAATTCTGCAAAAGCACATTTAGAAACCTTCTCAGGAAATGTGGTTCCTAGATCAGCTGGGTGAACCCCCTGGGAAGCTGCAGTTAGCTACATTACATGTGGAGCCAAACAGCTCCTTGTTAATAAGAGCAGCCAGACTGGGTCGGACCAAAGGTCCATCTAGCCCAGTATCCTGTCTTCCAGAAGTGGCCAATGCCAGGTGCCCCAGAGGGAATGAAGAGAACAGATAATCAGTAAGTGATCCCTCCCTTGCCACCCATTCCCAGCCTGACAAACAGAGGCTAGGGACACCATTCCTACCCATCCTGGCTAATGAATTCATGGAGGATCAATGCTTATCTAGTTCTTTTTTTGAACCCTGTTAAAGTCCTGATCTTCCCAGCATCCTCTGGCAAGGAGTTCTACAGGCTGACTGTGTGTTGTGTGAAGAAATACTTCCTTTCATTTGTTTTTAAACCTGCTACCTATTAATGTCATTTGGTGACCCCTACTTCTTATGTTACAGGAACAAGTAGATACATTTCCCTTATTCATTTTCTCCGCACCAGTTATGATTTTACAAACCTCTATCATATCCCCCTTTAATCTCCTCTTTTCTTAGATGAAAAGTTGAAGTCTTTTTAATCTCTTTTCATATGACAGTCGTTCCAAACCCCTAATCATTTTTGTGCAGACATAAACAACAACAAAAACCAGGCATTTGTCCATCTAAATCTGTTGCCGGTTCCAGGAGCAGTGGCCCCAGGTCCAACCCTACTGGACTTTGGATTCATGAGCTGTAATAAGTTTTGATCCTCGGGCTTTTTTGGAATCAGCTTCCAGTAAATCCTCTTGTGAAGTATTTTATTCTCAGAGGGTTCAATGGGCAGAAGGAAGTTTTCCAAGCTAAAGGAACAGCTACTTCTAGTCTGCCTGTGTTCTGAATCTCCGGGTAAAGGATGTTAAATTCTGTATCTAGTTTGAACTGCTGGCCTGGTGGAAATGTTGTGGAAGTGATAAAATCTGAAGCTTCACTGCCTAGTCATTGAAGTACATAAGAGCTCAGCTCTGTGTTTCAGTAAACAGAGCTGTTCCTTCCAGCTTCACTTATCAGATCTGTGATCTCGGAAACAAACATTTCATTATATGTCGGTTTGTGAACTAGGCCAAATAAACTGTAAACTGCCGCTTTATAGAATCATTGAAATGTTGGACTGGAAGAGCCCTCAAGAAGTCGTCTAATCTAGCCCCCTGTGCTGAGATAGGACCAAGTAAACCTACCCTATTCCTGTATAAACTGTTCTTAGAATCCTTAAACTGCTTTGGAAGACTATTCCAGTAGTTAACTAGCCTTACAATGAGACCAGGTCTACATTAAAGGGGAAAGTTGAATCAACATATGTTAATTACACAGCTGGAGTCGACATACATTGATTCGATTTTTTTTTCCCTGCTGTCCCCACAGTGGGAGGCTGATGGTAGCAAATGCGCCCGTTGGCTTCCCTTACTTGTTGCCGGAAGTACTGGCTGCCAACAAGGGCACCCTCTGAGTTTGATTTACCAGGTCTTAACTAGACCCACTAACTTGAACTCCTGAAGATTGATTGCAGCAGCATCAGTCTTTTGCTTAATGAAGATATGGCCTCAAAGGTTTTCCTGATAACTAACCCAAATCTCCCTTGCTGCAGATGAAGTTGATTGTTCCTTGTCCTACTTTCAGTAGACAAAGACAACAATTGATTATAATCCTGTAAGATTTTGAAGATGTTAACAGGTCCCTTTTGAGTCTTCTTTACTCAAGACTAAACATACCGGCTGTGTCTAGACTGCATCCCTTTTTTGTAAAAGGGATGCAAATTAGACATATGGCAATTGCAAATAAAGCGGGGATTTCAATCCCCCCCGCTTCATTAGCATAAAAATGGCTGCCGCTTTTTTCTGGCTCGGAGCTTTGCCGGAAAAAAGCGCCAGTCTAGACGCGGATCATTTTAAGAGGGATAAGGGATCTTTTGGAAAAGGCTTTATTTTCCGAAAGATCCGCGTCTAGACTGGCGCTTTTTTCTGGCAAAGCTCCGAGCCGGAAAAAAGCGGCAGCCATTTTTATGCTAATGAAGCGGGGGGGATTTAAATCCCCGCTTCATTTGCAATTGCGATATGTGTAATTTGCATCCCTTTTACGAAAAAGGGATGCAGTCTAGACACAGCCACCCGGTTTTTAAATCTGTTCTTCAGAAATCAGATTTTTTTTAAACCTTTTCTAATTTTATAGCTTTTCTCTGAACACTGCAGTTTTTCTGCTTCTGTCTCAAAGTGTGGTACCCAAAACTGAAGGCCTCTTCAATGCTGAGTTTAGCTGAACAATTACCTCCTGTGTTTACATCTGATGCTCCTGTTGTCAAACCTCACAACGATATTAACCTTTTTTTGAAGCTGCATAATACTGATATTTTATGTTTACTTTGCTGTTCCCTGTAACCTCACAGGTCCTTTCTAGCAATACCACTGTCTAACCTGGTATTCCCATTTTGTAGTTGTGCGTTTGATTTTTTTTTTCCTGCCTAAGTGTAGTATTTTGCACGTCTTTACTGATCTTGTTGATTTCAGACCAATTCTCCAATTTGTCAGGGTCATTTTGAATTCTAACCATCTCCTAAAGAGTGCTTGCAACTGTTCCCAGCTAGGTGTCATCCACAAATTTTTGAAGGACACTTTTTCCAAATTATTAATAACGTGTTGAATAGTATGGGGTACCCCACTAAAGCCCCACCAAGTCTGACAGCAAAACATTGATATTTACTCTTTGAGTATGGATTTTTCAACCAGTTGTGCACTCACCTGCAGTAATTCCATTTAGACCACACTTAATTTGCTTATGTCATATAGTCTTGTGTCAAAATATGAAGATATTTGTGTATCTGCAGAAAAAAATTGGGGGTGGGGATGGGGGAGAAAAAGCCCTTAGCCCTACATGCCTGGAAAGGAATGCAACATGATCTACTGTACTGCAAAATGACGATTTGTGTAGTAGTGTATGATTTAAACTTGCATAATAGCTGGTACTGCATTGTAAAGTGCACCTTGTGTCAAGGCTGAGATCTGGCACTCGTCATGTTGCTGTTGCTGAGGTGGGGCTGGCTTTCCACCAAGGACTCTGTACCGAGCTGGGTCAGGGTGGAGATAGACAAACCATGTAGTGAGTTGTACTTTGCTATAGATATTCCAGCAGATGTGGAAGTTCCTGAAGTAACGTGTGTGTTTCTCTATCTTTTCTCTATATTCCTTGCCTGGCTGTAGACTTGGCAAAGATTCAGTAGGCAAGTATGCTTTGAAGGGGGGATTGGGCAATTTTAGGAGTGCAGAGGCCTTCTTAGGGCCTAGAGATACTGGGCAGCCCAGTGACAGAGCGAAGCTAGTGATGAGGTTGTGGAGGAAACAAATTGGTGCAGATGAGAGCAAAGGTGCATCAGTTATCAGTGCCTCAGGGTTCTTTTTCTGTAGCATCTGTTATGAACAGGCCAGTCTTGTGGCTTGACTGTCTTGCAGGAATCTTAAACAAGCCGCTTGAGCAATATTTTCTCTGTACTGTACCTTTTCCCTCCTTCCCTCTGTCTGTGTCACCTCTCCTCCCCTCCCCCCCACCTGCTGCCAGAAGCAGTGCTGTGGATCTGGAAAAGGGGGACAAGGATGGGGTAATGGGGCCGAGGCTGGGGTCAGGAGCAGGGCTGGAAACAGAGCTGAGGCTGGGGGTTGAGGCCAGCTGCAGCTGGCAGCTAGGACCTCAGGTGCAGAGCCTGCAGCGGAGCTGGGTGGTGCTCTCTCTCTCTGCCTTCTGTGGGTTGGCTTGGGTCCCAGCTGGTCTGTTCCTTCTTTTTCCCTTACCTGGTCCCACAGTTTGGGGACCTGTGCTGTAATGGGTGCCCTGGTATAGTTCATACACTTGTTCTAAATGCTCACTCACCCCAGTGACACCTTTATCTACAATAGGAAAAGCAGTTTTTAGTACTCTGCAAGGATTCTCTCTTTTTTTTTTAAGTCATTTATTCTTAGATTTTGTTTCTTTTCCCATTGGTTCCTTCCCAGTTATTAGAATACTGAATCTGTGTAGCAGTTGGGAACTTCCATCTGCATCAACAGTTTTTTACCGTTACAGTAATGTGTGTACATATTCTTAAAATCCTCCAACAAAATGTTCCTGGTTTTTTTTTTTTTCTTTCTTTAGGAACACTGAACTATGCTTGTGGGATTACAGCCAGTATTTGGAAAGACCCTTTTAACCTTGTTATCCCATGAGGAATGCAACACACTTAAAATAAGAGCCTAGGGTTTTTTTTTCTGGGAACACTTGGCATATAGATTTTCTTTATATTTATCTCAGTGTGTAGGTATTTGATGCAGTGTTCCCTTGTTCTGAGTAAAGCTTTTGTTTTTTCCTTTAGGAATTGTTGGGTCTGAAGACATCAAACAGAATGGAAAAAATCTTGTAGTTAATCACAGCCAGAGCACTAACAGTGATGACAAAGTTACTCTGAGGTACAGTATGTCTTACATCCTCTTTTACCAAAGGAGACACATGGCACCTGTGCTTTGTAAGTTCTAAATTCTTCCAGGTAAAGCCAGCAGCAGCCAGGGCCAGGTTCAATATCTAGGGGTTCCTCTCCATCCATAAAACACAGAATTGGCTCAAGCCCCCATCCAGTAACCTAGAGAATTCACACAACAACCCTGGGCACTTCTGAGAGGCAGTGCTTCCCCACTCGCAAGCACAGCGTCTGAGTGTAGAAAAGAAACTTTTAATGAAAGGGGAGGGAAGTAACGTGGCATTAATTTGGGAAGACACTGCAAACAGAGTTCATAACCAAACCGTGAGTAAAAGTCCCACCCCAAGTAGGTTGGTCAGTGTCCTTTTCCTCTCAGGTTCTTAAGTCCAGCAATGTAAATGTCACCTTCACATGCCCAACCCTTCTCTGCATCCCACTCATAGTTGCTGCCCTTGGTCAGAGCATACCCAGAGTTCAGAAGTGTATCTGCAGAGTTCACCTCCCATCCTAAGCAGGGGGAGGAAAAGAGGTATCTTACTCAGTTTGTCACTCACCATCCACCTGCTGTCTGGTGCCGCCCTGCTGGCCGCTCATTACGTCTCTCCATCACTGCTCTGCTGCTTGTCATGCCACCACCACTCTGCTGGTTACTCATCACATCTCTCCACCACCAACCTGTTGGCTCTGTTACAGTCGGCTACCATCCACTCCTTGGCTGTGACCCCTGCCCATTAGGGATGTTAGCTATTGTGTAACTGAATAGTTGAAATGTTTGTGGTTACAGGACTATTTGATAGTCCCCACGGGTGCACTCCTGGCCCTACTCCCAAGGAGCCCCCTGACATCCCATGTCACTGCCTCTGCAGGCAGCAGTGGGGAGTGGCAGGCAGAGCCAGCCCACGAGGGGAGCCAGTTTAAAAACCAGCGCCCCTGACAGATGGCCTGCAGTACTTTCTTCAGTACTCCTTCCTAGACAATCGCTTCCCATTCCTTATGTGTGAAACTGACTGTGCTTTCCTAAGTGGAGTACTTTGCATTTGTCCTTATTAAAATTCATTTTGTTCATCCTCAGACCATTTCTCCAGTTTGCCCAAATCATTTTGAATTATGACCCTATCCTCTAAAGCACTTGCAAACTTGGTATCATTTGCAAACTTAATAAGCATACTTTCTATGCTATCATTTAAGTCGCTGATGAAGATATTTAACAGAACCAGTCTCAGAACAGAACTGGTCTCAAAACAGAACCCTACGGAACCCCTCTTGTTATGGCCGTCCATCATGATCGTGAACCATTAATAACTACTCTGAGAACGGTTATTCAGCCAGTTATGCACCCACCGTATAGTAGCCCCATATAAGTTGTATTTGCCTAGTTTATTGATAAGGTCATATGAAACCATATGAAATGCTTTATTAAAGTCCAGGTATACCATGTCCACTGCTTCTCCTGTATCCACAAGACTTGTTATCCATCAAAGAAAGCTATCAGATTGGTTTGACATGATTTGTTCTTTAAAAATCCATGCTGGCTGTTACCTATCACCTAATTATCTTCCAGATGACTTTCTTAACATAAGAAGAGAGGCACTTAAAGATGCCTATTTAGCTCTGTTCTTGGAACAGTGTGCGTGGGGGGTGAACAGATCAAACTGGTCCAAGCAAGGGAAGCCATATAGCTCCAGACCAGAAAAACCTTCCCTCATCCCTTTCTTCTATAGAGCTCTGAAAAATCAAGCCCCTGCATTTGCAAAAATTCTTTCTGCTAACTGAGCCATTACATTTGGAACAATGTAGTACTGTCCTATTTTTCTGTATTCACACACAATTACAAACATTGGTAACTATAATTTAGCTGTCCCTGCATTTAATCCAAACATAGCTGGAGTTGGGTCACAAATTAATTTGATTACAATGAGCAAAATACCACTTCATCTGCTGAATATCTAATATACCCAAGCAAAGCAGAAGAACAAACTGTATTTACATAGATACACCCAAGGTTTCTCTCCCATAAGGTTTCTCTCCCATTCCAGCTAGCAGTAACGAAAGTTTTCCTTCCGATCCTGTTTACCTTATGAAGAATGGCATTGTGTATTTGGGGCTTTAGCCATTGCTGTCCTCCACAGTGCTTCCTTGCATACTAGTGGCAAATGACTCATCTTGCCAGACAGGAATGGGAATGTCTGCAGTTATTTGTAGCATGTCCAAAATGGTGTGGAGCAGTGGAAAACTGCTGACAGGTCATGTGTCTCAGGAGCAGGAAGACACAGTAAAACTTTCTGCCTTAACTTCCTGATTTTCATGTGGCTGAACTAAGAAGCTGTTGTGCATACCGGCGGCCATTGTGGTACACATCAGCACCACCTGTTGGCCAGCCTATATTTGCAAAGGGGGAGAGCCACTAGTGTGCAGTGTTATAGCCATGTCAGTCCCTGATATTAGAGCAGGGTTTCTCAAACTATGGGTCAGGACCCAAATATGGGTCGCCATTACATTTCAAAAGGGTCGCCAGGTGTCTGTCCAGATGGCCCTTAAGGAGCCATTCACACATTTTTTGAATTGCCCTGGGTCACCAAGTCTTCCTAAATTGTCAAAATGGGTCCCCATCTGGAAAAGGTTGGGAACGGCTGTATTAGAGAGACAGGGTGGGTGAGGTAATATCAGACATTGTTCCGGTGAAAGATATGGCCCAACCGTCTTGTCTCTTTAACGGGGATTAATAGTAATTTTAGCCTGGCATTCCCACTTTTGACTCCCCAGATCGCTGCTTTATAACAAAAATATAACGTCCCATCTACTGAAACGTTATCAAATACCATATAGTACTACCTAACCCCCCCCCACACACACACCTTGCCCAGCCCCACACAGAAAGAACAGGGAGGGTGTTGTGCAAGGACTGGCCTTGGCTGAATTCAGCTTTCCATGCTTTTGCTAAGGTGGGGAGGGCTGGCTGGTATTCAACCGGACAGTCTGGTTTTTGGGCCCTCTGTCCGGTAAAAAAATTGAGAAAATACTGGACATGTCCAGCTGGGCGCTCAACAGAAGCCTGGCGGGGGGGAGTGGCTGGGAGGCAGGGCGCAATCGGCACTGGGAGCCTCTGGTTCCGTCTGATGTAGGAGTGATATCTTGGGGAGGAGGAGAAGCCCTGTCCATGCTCCTGAGCGCTATTCAAGCGCATTGTAGAGCCGTAGCTGGACTTGCTCGTGCTTCGCTGGGACCGTGTGCAGGACAGGCAGCGCCCTGGGATCTGCATGTGCCCAGGTCAGTCCCGCTCCCCCTGACCCTCTCCCGACCAGCCCCACTCTCCCCGACACCTGGCAAGCCCTCCTTCCTGCTGGCCGGTTCTCCTCCTCCTGATCTCCCCTGGGCAGCCCTGCTCCCCACGACCCTCCCCTCCTCCGACCAGCCCTGCTTCTCGCTGGGTGCCCCTTCCGATCTCCCCCGGCCAGCCCTGCTGCCCCCGACACTCCCACCCCCCAGCCAGCCCTGCTGCCCGTTTCTCCCTGCTCCCCTTCTGGCCGGTCCCTTCCCCCCCGACTCCCATCAAGTATTTTTTTCTGAAGCTACCTGGTAACCCTACTGGCTGGGTGGAGGGAGGCAGTGGGGGGGCAGGGAGAAGAGTTTCGCCTCCCCACCCCAGTAAGTGGGACACATCATTTAAATTCCATTAGAAACAGGGTGAGCAAGGCCTTGCCTAAACACACAGGCTGAACTCTCGTGTACAAGCAAGATCTGAGTCCTCTTGAGAAACACTCATTTCAGCCTTCTATCACTTACAAATGAGGTGATTAAACAGACTGACTTATGTGAAACAGGGTTTCAGTCATAGAAACTATCCTTTCTTTGGGGGATGGGGATTGTTATTTTCAGTTCTACATCGTGCGATGATGAGTGTGCGTTCTGACAAACTAAGTGTGTAAGTGACTTGTTTTGCTTTCTGTTAACAGGCAGAGTAAATCCAAGACAGATGTAAGTGAGATGGTGCGATCCAGCATGATAGTTTCAGACAAGGCTTGTAGCCTATCACTGCAGAAATTTGGGTTAAGAGATACGATAGTTAAATCTCAACTGGTAAAGAGAGAGGATTCCTACACCTCCCTCCAGAACTTCAGGTAACAGCCGGCCTTGGGATTATAATTTTAGGTGTAATAGCAAAATACATAAAGCTCATACATTTGTAATACATTCTGAAATCGGAAATTTGAGGGTGGTGGGGAATAGACTTCAGCCTTTGTGCATCGCTCCTCCATTTACACCAGAGGTGGGCAAAAGCCACTCGGCGGGCTGGATGCGGCCCGCCTAAGGCTTTGATCTGGCCTGTGTGTCTGTTCCAGGCCCCACCCCCAGTATATCGCCTGGGAGCCGGAGCCGCGCGAGCTCTATCAACTGCTTCTACTTAGAGGGCTTGTGCCTTCCCCATGGCTGCCAGGCAATGTGTTGCCTGATAGGCATGGGGAAGGCCAAGCCCTTTAAATAAAAGCAGCTGAAATTGCTTGCGTGGCTCAGGCTCCCAGGCAATGCGCTAGTGGCACCAGAGCTGCAAGTCATTTTAACTGTTTCTGTTTAAAAGGTTTGCCTTAGCCCTTTAAATAGAAGTAATTAAAAGGGTTCACAGCTGCCACCCCACTGCTAGTGCATTCCCTGGGAGCTACGCGCGACCCCTTTCAACTGCTTCTGTTGAAAGGGCTTGCACCTTCCCCATGGCTGGCAGGCAACAGCCCCAGAGAAGGCGTGAGCCCTTTAAACAGAAGCAGTTGAAAGGGCTCATGGGTTCCTGGCTCCCAGGCAACATGCTAGCATGGGGTTGGAGCTGCGAGCCATTTAAAATGTAGGAATTGAAAGGGCTCACAGCTCCCATCTCCGGCTAACGTGATGTCTGGGAGTCGCAGGGGAGGTGTGAGCCCTTTCAACCCCTGCTATTCAAAGTCCCCGCCACTTCCAGGGCAGCCCATTACCACTTCAACATTTTTTGAAGTGGCCTCCACTCAAAAAATTATTGCCCATCCCTAATTTACACAGTTGTTGAGGAGCATGCACCTTGTTAAGCAAAGAATCTTTTTGTACATCTTATTCTCAGTCTTTTTTCAGAACTCACTTAAAATTGCTGTGTCTCCCTTTTCCCTGGACCCTTGTCTCTCCCTTGCTTCTGTTTGTTCTTTATTTCTGTAATGGTTTCTGTTTTGAGGAAAACAGTACATATGAAAGATGTTTAATATTGAAAACTTTATTTTGGTTAAAATGTTCTTAAACAAGCCATTCTGGGAATAAGAGTGAGTGAGAAAATTGTCCCAAACTATTACCAAACAACGTGGCTTGTAGCTCTTTTGTAAACTATATGCATACTTCCCATGCTGCAAATTCACCACTGTATAACACTCTGAAGGAAAGTTGCTTGGATTGCAGCTCCAGGATTTTGTTGAACCGAAGTTTCTCTGCAGGTTTTTTGTTGGAACGTACAATGTAAATGGCCAGTCACCCAGAGAGAGCCTCCGGCCTTGGCTGAGCCATGGCATCGAACCTCCGGATGTTTACTGTGTTGGGTGCGTATTTCTTTCCTGTTAGCCCTTCTGGAAATATCTCTTGGGTCTGATGAATGTGCAGTATTATCCAGCCAAAGCTTTGCACATACACATTTAAAAGCGAGGACATTTGCATTATCTATAGTGGTCCTTATTCCAGAAGTGTGTGTTCTCCTTAGTGGCACAATGTACTTCAGATGCTTTAATGCCACACTGCGGTTAAGTCAGTTTTAATACTCAGAGTAACTTACTGGACTGCTAATGCACTGCTAAAATCAACTTAACTAGATTAAAATTCCAGTTTCAAAATCAATATATATGTTGCGCTCTAAGGCTGTGTCTAGACTACATCTCTTTCAAAAGAGGGATGTAAATGAGACACTTCGAACTGCAAATGAAGCAGGGATTTAAATATCCCACGCATCATTTGGATAATCATTTCATGGCACTCTTTCAAAAAAGCGCCATTTCAAAAGTAAAACCATGGTCTAGACGTGGTTCTTTCGAAAACGGCAGGCTTTTTCGAAAGATCCTGTAAACCTCAGGATCTTTCGAAAAAGCCTGCCGTTTTTGAAAGAACCACGTCTAGATCGCGGTTTTACTTTCAAAATAGCGCTTTTTCAAAAGCATGCCATGATGCGATTATGCAAAGGAAGTGTGGGATATTTAAATCCCCACTTTGTTTGCAATTTCAAAGTGTCTCATTTACATCCCTCTTTTGAAAGAGGGATGTAGTCTAGACACAGCCTAAATGTTTCTCTTCCCTGGTGGAAAAGGCTGGAGAGTAAGTCAAGTAAAGTGATTGCATCCATGTGTTTCTCCCTGTGATGCAGCTTCCAGGAACTTGATCTGAGTAAAGAAGCCTTCTTTTTCAATGACACACCAAAGGAGGAAGAATGGTTCAAAGCTGTAACTGATAGTCTTCACCCAGATGCCAGATATGCAAAGGTACATTTGGCTTGGGGATGGAGTTAGTTTTCAACCTTAAGCTAGTTTCCAGTCAGATGTTGTTTTTTGTTTGTTTTCCTTGGTTTGTTTCCAGCATGTCTCCTGAAGGTTTGGGCATCTGTGGGTTTTTGCCAGGGCAGCAATACTCAGGGTAGGTGGATTATAGCACTTTTTCTGCAAGGCTCCCAGACCTGGTCACATCCTCAACTGAAACATTCCCCTCAGCATTCTTAGTGAGAGCTAAGGACATTTGTGCTGCACGCTGTAAGTTAGAAAGGGACTTAATGGTGCAACCAGTCCAAGGAGAGTTCCCTCTTGTGCTGAAACGAATGGATAGAAAATACCTTGGTACTTGCCAATATCCACTCAGCAGCACCAAGCAGTGAACTGTCCTGCGGTAGGAATATTGTTTTTAGTTCGAGGTTGGTACCTGCTCCTTAAAATCCTTGCTTTCTTCTCACCTCCACTCCAGGCATGTACCTTCTCGGGGCTGCCTCTCCCCCAAGCAGTGTATTGAGCCACTTGCCCTGAGCAGGGCTAGTTACTCCTGTCCCGTGTTGTGCTGCCGGAGCACCTGTGTGTGTCAGGTGGGTGGCTCCCCAGAAATGCAGTGTTGGAGCATTAATGTTGTTGGTTGTTTATACTTTGACTTGAGAACAGGGTGGGGTAAGGCTGTCCCCTGAGAAACAGTCTTTGCTATGGTGGCTATGCCTTCGGCTTTCTCTTTCAGGTGAAGCTTATACGCCTTGTGGGGATGATGCTGCTGTTGTATGTGAAGGCAGACCATGCCCTGAACATCTCCGAAGTGGAAGCTGAGACAGTGGGAACTGGAATCATGGGGCGGATGGTAGGAATGCAGTGTGTACATGGGCAGGTGGGGGAGGTTGCCTTTGAGAGGACCCTGAACAGCCTATCAGTGTAAGAACATAAAAACAGCCAAAGGTCCATCCAGCCCAGCTTCCTGTCTTCTGACGGTGGCCGATGCCAGGTGCCCAGAGGGAATGAACAGAACAGGGAATCATCAAGTGATTCACCCCATCACCCATTCCCAGCTTCTGACAAACAGAGGCTTGGGACACCAGGCTGTTACCCTGGCCCTGAATCACAATGGGGGTTCTCGCAGCTAAAGGAGACATGGAGTCAGCTCTCTCTGTCAGGAAGACACAAGGTGTTCCCAGGGCTTGAAAGAAGGATGCAGAATTTTGTCTTTGGTGCCTGTCCAATTTATGTATAGTGCTGAGTTGGCTCTCGAGAGCTTGAAATTGGTCATGGGTTTTCCTAAATTAAATGTGCATAGAAATCAGCCTGGGCAGTACGTACCTGCCCAGAACGGAGTTCATTTCTCTGGCGGATTTCATGGGCTTTTAGAAGATCATGTGGACCACCTCTTTGCCCTTTGAACTTAACCTCCAATAATCCCCCAGATGCTACATGTTGAGGGCAGGGCCCCAAAAGCTACTTTGGTATCTTATAAAATAGTCTTTGTAATTTGTGTTGAAAGAGCCAGTTTGTTACTGGGCAGTTTTAATTACTTGCCAGAGCAGTCAACCAGCCTGCTCTTAATGGTATAATCTGCTGTCATACGAGCCCTGTCCTGAATTGCAAAATTGAATTCTGTGTACCCTTTGCTACTGTTTGCATGATGTACTGTGCTAATGTTGCTCTCCCTCGCATGGTGATGAGTGGTGCCAAGAGTTGGGCTGATACTCTCTGAGGTTTTGTGAAAATTCTGCTTATGGTTTTGAGCTTTTCTTTCTCCGCAAGCCAGACTGACTGTACCAGAATTCTCTGATTTATCCTGTTACACCAGTTGAGACACCAATTCACATAGTCCCAGAAAAACTCAAAACCAATCTCTCTTCTTGCCTTCTAGGGTAACAAAGGTGCAGTTGCTATTCGGTTCAAGTTCCACAACACCAGCGTGTGCATTGTGAACTCTCACCTCGCAGCTCATATGGAGGAGTACGAGCGGAGGAACCAGGACTTCAAGGACATCTGCTCTCGGATGCAGTTCTGCCAGTTGGATCCAAACTTGCCACCCCTTACTATAAGTAAACATGAGTATGTTTCCAAGGTTATAATCCATCAGATCACTACAGTTCACTGCTTGGCCTCTGGCTTGGATGGGACAAGTGAAGGGCTGTATCACTGTCTAGTTGCACTTCCTGGTATAAGCAGTTCCTTGGCAGGAACTTGAGAGGTGCAGTTTGAGCACAGGCCATAGACCCAGGAATCTGTCAATTCTAGTCCCAGCTTTGAAAATGGCTTCCTATGTGGTTTGAATATGTCACTGTCTCACTTTCCCATATTTGTAAAATGGTACTAACTCAAACTTGCTTCCCCAGGGAATTGGGAGGGTTATTTTTATGGTGTTTTGGAAGATTAAAAGTACAGCTTGAACCTCTCTAGACCTTTAGGACCTGACCGGTCCCAAACCAGAGACTTTTCCGAACCACAGGAGGTCAATTTTATCTAGCAGCATTACCAACACTTCCTCTGCTTACTGGGCTCTTAGAAGACATTTATGGATAAATTGGAGCTAAATAACAGCACCAAACACTGAGAGCTAGGATTGGTGGCCTAAGGAGGACACTAGCCTGAGGAGGACAGGGCTGTGGGTTGGAGTCTCCACCCAGCAGCCCAATAAACAAACTTTATTGGCCTCTGGGGAAACTTGTTCACACCCATGATAAGTGGACATCCAGCTAACTAAAATCATACTGGACCACAGATGTTGCTGGACCAGAGAATGCCAGACTAGAGAGGTTTAAACTGCTATGCTGCTGTCTCTTTTAGATTGATCCCAAAAGGAAGTTAGAAAATGCAGTAGGCAAAATATTTTACAACTTCTAATATCTAGTATTTATGTAGGGCTCTCCTTCCATAGGTGTGATAGCACTTTGAGGGTAGGACGGTGTCATTACCCTCGTTTTACAAGTGGCGAAACTGAGATACATGATGACAGTGACTTGTCATAGGTCATACAATGAGTCAGTAGAAGAGCTGGGAACAGTATTTGGGCGACGTGTTCCAGTCCTTCAGAGTGTCACATGCACATATACCCCTTTTCCAAATACGGGTAAATGTTAATTGCATTGGAATGCTAAAGGGGCTTAAAATTCAGATTTCTGGGCCCCTGGTGCAACAGCAGCTGGAAAGTGGGAGGCAGGTGATGGGACTGGCTGGGCAGGAAGCCTGAAGATACAATCAAAATGCTACTGCTGTGTCCCTGCTCTAGTGGCTTGGCATATCTAGCCCCTCACTTCTTGTCTTGGCAGTACTGAACCTTGGAAAGCTTGTCCTTGAGGAAATGCCCCATTCCAGGGAGCGAAGATGAGTTAACATGCCAGATTGGTTCTGGGAAGCTGCAGACATATGACTTGTGCCTTGCCAAATTTCCCAGGGATATCATAGAACACTAGAACTAGAAGGGACCTCGAGAGGCTATCCAGTCCAGTCCCCTGCCTTGACGGCAGGACCAAGCACGGTCTAGATCATGATATAGAGGCATTTTTTCTTCAGGAACTCTGAGTTTCCTTTATGTGCTTGTATCATGGCACTATTAGGGTCTGTCTACACTTGCACTTGTTTGACAAAACTTGTGTGACTGCTTTGTTGGCAGGAGCATGAGTGAACCCCCCTGGCAGGGGGTGGAAGTATTTTATCAGCAAAAGTGCCAACAAACAGCATTCACACATGCTGACTTTTAGCGACAAGGCTGTCTCGACATCGCCTTGTCACTAAAAGCTGCATTGTGTAAACATATGCGTAGCAATTAAGCATGTCTGCAACCTGCAGACAGAGCTGGATGCTAAGATAGTCCTGCTTGCACAGAGATGCGATGGAACTGTGCTTGGGATTGGCTGGCTCCTAAGTATTTCAGTGTAGAACTACTGTGCCGTTGGTGCGTTGCTGCACGTACGAATGATCTGGTGCAGCTGAGTTTCTGCAGAGTGGCCTGGGGCAGCAGTCTTGGCAGCAGTCTCAGGAAGGTGTGGTTTCCTCAGGCTTCCCCCTCACACATGACTGAGGTTGCCTGATTCTGAGCTGCGGGGTGAGATACAGGATGTTGTCTGGGACACAGCAGGCAGGGCACACAGTAAGAGACTATGCAGCCAGCAGGGCTTGTTTAGAGAGACTGTCAAACAGTGATTTCCCCCGTGTGTGCTGTCCTTACAGTGTTGTCTTGTGGCTGGGGGACCTCAACTACAGGCTAGAAGAGCTGGATGTGGAAAAGGTGAAGATGCTCATTGAAAAGAAGGCGTTTCGAGCTCTTTACAAACATGACCAGGTACAGACATGTGTTTCCAGAGGACGGGTGGGCCCCACATCAATGCGCCTAGGAAATTGACTCCTTTTTAGTGGAAGCTTATGAAACTCCCTGGTTTGCTCTGAAAATGACCTGCACACTAACCCTGACAGATTGCTACCCCTGGCTATCAGTGAGGACAGCACCAAGATGCATTGGGATTTGCTTTTTGGCTGGTTGGTTTGATGTCCATAAAATGATCAGAAATGACTGTTGTCCTTCTACATAAGAGTTTGAGCCAGGAGTAGTTACTCCCAGGACTCAGTTGGCCTCAGCATGCACTACATACACCAGGTCACCACCCATTCACCTCCTAAATAGCTGGTTGTGGGGCAGTGGTGCCACAGCCTGGCAAGAGGAAGTTGGCCCCCGAGGCACAGGATATAAGGGCTGCTCAGAGAAGTAGCATTGCCAAAAGAGAATGTGAAAGCTGCAAAACTAATCCAGCTACACTTCCGTGAATTTCTTGTCCAGTGGTTATCATGGTTAATATGGTTGCTCAGCCCCTCCTCTATGAAGGGTGGGTATAAGAGTGATTGTGCCCATGAACTCCTGACTACCACTTCCATCTAGAAAAAATATAAATAGTGAATTTATATTAGTGCTATGCTGAGGCCTACAAGAAGTGAATCAACAAGAAGCCGTGTGTGCTTTTTCACAATGGGAATCCGGGGGTTAAAATTCTTTCTGGCCTTATTACACAGGAGGTCAGATTATATAGTTGTATTAGTACCTCCTGTCCTGGAAATGTAAGACCGTGTGTAAAATATGATTATCACACTTCTAAGTCCTAACATTAGAAAAATCTGCTGCTTCCATTCCTGTGTCTGTGAAGAACTCCTTTGGAAATGGCAGCACTAGTTAGATTGTGTGCACGCAGATGGGGGGACGTTCTGTGCACATGCATGTACACACCTTTTTGTCACTTTCCCAGCATATGGTGCTTTTTTTTCCCTCACTCGGGATTCTAGGAAGACTTATTTAAACAATTTAAGTTTTCATCTATTTGGCTTTTCCCTCTAATAGCTGAAGAGGCAGATGGACGAGAAGGCTGTCTTTGAAGGCTTTTCAGAGGGAGAGATTACGTTCCAGCCAACCTACAAATACGATACTGGCTGTGATGGCTGGGACACGAGGTATGCCATATGTAAGGACTCAGCCGTCATGCCATTCCTATCCATTAACTCCTGTAGAAGTTGTTTAAGGCAGTAAGAATGAGTCTGCAAGAGCTTTTAGACCTAACAGACCTGAGGAAGTTAAAGAATTTCGGAATGTATATTCCACTTCCAGTGTGTGCATGCCCAGTGCACTTGGGCTGAAAACTTTTGGTTAGCAGTACCCATTGGGATGGGTCTCACACTCCGAGTTATACAGGGTACAAAGGTTAGAGGCTACCTGGACATCTCTCAGTTCTTTAGGCTTCCCATGGCTCCCAATTGGAGTTTGTAGTCATGCTGCACCACTAATGGTTATTAGCATAGCCTTTTTCTTTCTCTTTCACTTACCAATTGAGACAGCTTCTTTTGCCTCAATAATACTGGAGAACCAAGGAGCTGTTGGCTCTGACGGCAGGACCTCCGTGTCGGGCTTTCTATAAAGTTTCAGGAAGGCCTCATCTGAAATTGCTATCAGAAGTGGTGTTGGATTTTCATTTAAATAATAAATCTATGGATTTTCTGTCTGAAATGGCCCCTCATGAGAAGGTTACGTGCCTTGGACACGTCCAGAGCACTCTCATTTTGTATTAACGGAACAAAGCTGTGTCACATCAGAGAGAGTCACAAAGACTCAGAACAGATGTGATCACACAAACCTTCTTCTGTATCAGGACTTGTTATATGACTCAGCAAATATGACACCTCCAGCAAGAATTACTGCACGTTCTGCCAGGGCTTGGGTTACCTCAGAGGCTGAGAGAGGTTCCAATCATGGATACTTGCGGAGCAGCTACATGGTCCTCTTACACATACACACAGGTTTGCTCATAGCTATGCCATCATCAAAGCATCCCAGAGGTGATGCGGACTTTGGAAAGAGTCTGTCAGTGTTTCAGTTGAAGAACATTGCTTGGGTATCACTTAAAATGGTATGTACATGGATATAAGGCAAGTGCTTGAAGAAGCCGGCATCTGTAGAGTAGCTGTGGTTCTTCGAGATATATTTATATTTGTATAGCATATTTTCCATTACCCTGCCTTTGATTCCTGCTACTTTGGATAACAGGAAGATTACGGTGCAAAGCAACAGTGGGTGGGCCAAGGCAGCCCTGTCCTTCATGCATACTTTTTGATATTCAAGGTATTTGCACCATCCCAATGAATGGTACTGGACAAAAGTGCTACTAGACACTCTGATTGAAGTGTCTGGAAATGCAAACAAACTAAAGTGGAATGTGTGTGTACAACACATTTCGAAGAATTGCAGTTACAGTACACGAGAGTAACCATTTCTTTGAGTCCAGAGCCAAGGCCAATGTCTCAGACTTTCTTCCTTGGACACAGTTTGGAAGATTTCGAATCCCATCACTTGGTTTAGGGCAAGGTTCCGTTTCAGCTGCGCGGTAGCACAGCCCTGCGGCTGCTTAATGAGCGAATCTCTCCCAGACAGTAAGGAAAGGATGTGTCCCTCCTGGCTCAGAGAGATTCGCTGCTCTGTCCTCAGCATGGAGCTGCTGCTGTAGTTCAATGAGATGTGTCACTCCCTCAGCAGGCAGCTTCATGTGCGAAGCCCTGAGCCCCTGGCTGGGCAGGGCTTATTAAGGAGCTACAGAGCTGTGTTACTGCACAGCTTAGGGGGGAACCTTGGTTTAGGGACATATGCCCTCTCTGCTCTAACTCTGTTTGTTGGATATTCCCTACCCTCTGCTAGGAATAAACCCTTTCATCTCCTTACATTGGAAGAAATTTCAAAGCTATCATTTTTCTTTTTTTCAAACAGAATTTTTGGAGCTCTTTTATTTGCTGATGCCCAGTACAATCATGCCTGGCGTGGCTTGACTGGTCACAGAGTGCTTTTTTACAGCAGATACCTATGTGCATCCCCCAAAAGACTGCTGGATGCATATATTCTTCATGTATTGCCCAACCATTCTGTGCGGCGCTGTCCTGGCAGGATTGTCAGTCAGAATGCTTGGATCTGCTCAGTAGTGTTAAAGGAGACATTTCAAGAGGAAAATTTAATTTTAAAACTGGGTGCTTTCTTGTTTTTTCCAAAGTCTCTCCAGTCTGAAACAATTCAGGATAGTCACCAAATGCTGCTTTTTATATAGTGTTGAGGAGAGAAAAATATACCCTGCTCCTCTTAACAAGAACAAAGGTGAATGAGGGTACAGAAATACAGAGGCAGACACATCACCCTCTGTAGCTTTTCTCTGAGAATGTGTTGGAAACAAACTGCGGGTCCTAGTAGAGTACCACCTTAGTCTCTGCCACTGTTCCTGGCCAAGGCCTGCTCTGCTTTGCACTGTTACTCCCCCTAGATTGTCCTCTGGGAAAGCTTTAATTTAATTGTAGCCTCCTGTTTTAGTGAGAAGTGTCGTGCCCCAGCATGGTGTGATCGGATCCTCTGGAAAGGAAAGAATATTTTTCAGCTCAGCTATCGCAGCCACATGGCTGTGAAGATCAGTGACCATAAGCCAGTGAGCTCCATGTTTGATATTAAGGTAGGTGCACCATTATTCATAGTAGTAACAGTGCTAACCCTCTCCCGAAGGTAGTCACAGTGGCGAGATTTAATTCCTTTCTTTTCTTATAAGCTATTGCTCTGTGTGTGTGTTTCTCATAGCCTGGTGCTGATGATAATGCCCTGAGATGGGACAATTGTTCTCAGTAAAACACAGGTGCAACTATGAACCTGTTGCTCTTGGCAACCATACAGGTGAGCTTATCCATGAGCAGAAGTGGTTCATGAATGTCAGCTTATGCTTTATTTCCTCCTGCTTTTAATCCATCTTCCCCTGGAAACTGTCAGCATTTGCATCAGCTTACAGGAGTGTCATTCACTGCTAGACTTGAACAAACTGATCCTAGTGCAGGCTGGCTGATTTATCTGCCAGGGAGAGCAGCCTCCCACAAAGCCAGAAGCCTGCCCAGCAATAAGCAAATGTTGGATAAGGGACACTGGTCTATTTTGTTCAACTTCATCCTTTGGTAAAGGCTTGGAGACTGGTTTTAACTATTTTAGTAATAAATCTGCATAATTTTTCCATGTGTTTTACCTGTGCTTCAGTATTCCCATCGTCTTTAAAATCACGTTGCTCCATATGCGTCCAACTGTCACAGCTGTCTTGCAGAGGCACAGTAAATACCTGTTGGTAAGGTGTGTGTCCCTTTCAGGTGAAGGTTGTGAATGAGGAGCTCTACCGAAAAGCCTTTGAAGAAATAGTGCGCTCATTGGATAAGATGGAGAATGCCAGCATCCCATCAGTGATCCTGTCCCAGAGGGAGGTAGGACTTGTTCCCATACTTCCCCTTCCAGGGCTATCCACTCAAGGGGGAAATGAATCCTAGAGCCAAGAGGTATCCAATGTAATTGTTAGCACAAGGACTGCAAATCAGGACTCATAAGGTCTATTCCTGGGAAGTAGAATAGCTAGAGAAATAAGCAATGGACTGGCAATCAGAAGCTCCTTAGTTCTAATTCTGGGTTTATCACAGAGTCATGGTGAGGCCCAAGGCAAGTCAGCCACCCTTTGCCCCCCTGTAATGCGAAGGAGAATCCTGCCCAGAGTGTAAAGCACTTGGTACCAGTGAGTGCAAAGTAGAGTGCTCAGTGTTTTGTTTACTGAATTATAAAATCCTGCTGCTTACACAGATGTTCCACAGGTGCTGGGAACAGATACTTTCCATTAAAAAACCCAGATGGAACCACACTTGCACTACCCAGCTGTGCCAAGGTGGGAATAACTGTATCACTCACTCGAACTTGTTCTTAAAAACATAAAACCTAATCAGCCCCAAACTCCAGAGACCTTTGGAGCCTGATCTCTGTGTAGAGACTGATCTTGTTTGTTGTGTTGGGTACCAGAAAATCAGTTCAAATAGAGCATTTAGGATCCCCTGCATAGCTCAAGCTTCAGTAGAGTTACACCAACAATGAATTTGTCCTACAAGGCTGATTGGCACATGTGACCTGGGTTCATAGGAAATGTACAGCCTGCACAGACATAATCTCAGGTAACCTCTGGAGCTGGGTGTTTAATGTTCAGGCATGGCAGACATCTCATTAACAAATGATTAAATGTTTGAGGCACATGGCTGTTCCAGGGGAAGACCTTTCCCTTCTCTTTGGGGAAGTTGGCACTTGTGCCGGCTCTTGATGGTGATAGAAAAGCAGGAGATGGTGACACTGGCACTATTTGTTTCTAGTTCTCATTCAGGGATGTGAAGTACATGCAGCTACAGGTGAAGACCTTTACGATCCGAAATGAACAAGTGCCTTGCCAATTTGAATTCATCAACAAACTGGATGAAGACACCTACTGCAAAGAGTGGCTGATTGCAAACCCCAGGAAGGGCTTCCTGTTACCAGGTGACTGACTCTTCCAGAGGATTCTGCTTCTATTCATCCCATTGTAATAAACCAGCATCTGGCTTGTTCCCCTTTTGTTCTCCTTAGGGATGTCAGTGTGTAGATGACTACACGATTTACCAATAAGCCTAGGCTGAGCAGTTAATCCTCTTGACTACACACATATCCCTCCCTCCCCCTGCTACCTCTGTATCAGAGGCAGCAAGGGGGGAGGAGGTGGGAATTGGTGCCTGTGGAGAGCCGGCTTTAAGGCTCCCCACAGGCACCTGATCTGCCTACCCTCCCCACCCTCACTGCTGCCTCTGATAGAGAGGCAGCAGCGTGGAGGGTGAGGGAGATAGGTGGGAGCTGATATGAGTGGGGAGCTGGGTTTTCAGCCAGCTCGCCACATGTGCCAGGTCTGCAGACCCGCGTGCTCCCCTTACTGCTTCCTACAGACACAGTGGTGGGGAGAGAGGCAGGAGCTGGTACTGGGGAGAGCCAGCTGCCCCCAGCACCAGCTCTATGGAGCTGCCTCCTCCCTCATGCTGCTGTCTCTATCATGTGAAGTAGCCTCTGTCCATGGGGAGTCCAAAGTCCCTGCGGACAGGGGCTGCTCCAGCATCTCATGGTGCTGTCTCTGTCTGCAGCAAACATGGACCTGCCATGGACAGAGGCTGCTCCACAGCAGCAGTCCCTGTCCACGGGGAAGTCAGACGCCCCACAGACAGGGCTGCTGCTACTCTGTGTTGCTGCCTCTGATACAGAAGCAGCAACACAGGGTGGCACACAGCCGGTCTGCGCGGGGAGCTGGTTTTCAAACCAGCCTCTTTCGCAGACTGGCTCCCACCTGCCTTCCCACGCTGCTGCCTCTGATACAGAGGCAGCAGCGTGGGATGACAGGGGGCTCCCCAGGAGTGGGGCTGGGAGCACACTGCCCCTAGAGACTATCGAATAGTCATGTAACTGCTAAAATTCGATGTGGTTACATGACTATTCAATTACACACTAACATACATCCTTAGTTCTCCTTTCTGTTTAGAGTCTGCCATGGTCCCTGTGTTAATCTGCCATTGGACAGGACTTGTCAGTTTCATGACTGAATTTAATGAGCATAAACAACTAGGAATCCTGTGGCACCTTAAAGACTAACAGATATTTTTGGGCATAAGCTTTTGTAGGTGAAAACCACTTTGTCAGAGGCATGGAGTGGAAATCACAGAGATAGGGATATATAGATATAGATGTAGATCTAGATATAGATATGTACTAGCATAGCAAAAGAAGGAAGCTACTTATCAAGTGTAGGACCAGAGTTAAGGGAGCCAGTTCAGTCAGGGTGAATGTGGCTCGCTTCCAGCAGTTAATGGCGAGATGTGAATATCAAAAGAGGGAAAATTGCCTTTGTAGTGAGAGAACCATTCTAAGTTCTTACTCAGTCCTAATTTGATTCTTAAATTTGCAAATAAGAAACAGTAGAACTGCAGTTCTCTGTAGTCTGGTTTTGATTTTTGTAGAAAGATGGCTACTTCTAAATCTGAGTGTCCAGGGAGGTTAAAGTATTCTCCTACTGGTTTTTGTATGTTAGCTTTCTTTGGTGTCTGATTTGTGTCCATTTATCCTTTGGCACAGAGACTGTCTGTCTGGTTTGGCTATTACATGTGGCAGAAGGGCATTGCTGGCCCATGGTGGCATATATCACATTCGTAGATGTGCAAATGGATGAGCCCTTGATGGTGTGGCTGATGTGGTTAGGTCCTGTGATGCTGTCACTTGTATAGGTATGTGAGGTTTACTAGCATATGTTTATCTCCTGCAGATTCTGAAATGACTATCGAATTGGAACTCTTTGTTAATAAATCAACAGCAACACGCTTGAACTCTGGGGAAGAGAAACTCGAAGACATTCTGATTTTACACCTTAACGAGGGGAAGGATTATTTCCTTTCTGTGACGGGAAATTACCTGCCCAGCTGCTTTGGATCTCCAATCCAGACACTGTGTTACATGAGAGAACCTATCCAGGATATGTCAGCAGAGTCCATTCGAGAACTGGTACGTTAACGAGGGAGCAGAAGATCTTTGGGAAGCTTGCCTTTCTAAGCCCAACAGAACCCTCACTTAGTGGCAGGCTGTTAAATCTCTGGCAGCCCCCTCATTGCATAGTGTTAATAAGCATCCTCCCCGTTTCCTTTTATTGCTCCTATAGGATTATCTCCAGTAATCACTGTGACAGCAACAGTTCCCTACACCCCCTGCTAGGGCTGGCTTGGTTTGCAACTTCTGATCTTTGGTGCTGTGTATTCACACATCACCTGGGCTCTTTGAGCTCACAAAGTTCCATGCAAAATGTGGAAAAAAAATTAGATCCTATCTGTTCTGCTGGGGGCATTAAAGATCCCAGGGTGCTTTTGCTATGAGGAGAGATTTACCTCAGTGTCTGTGGCTTTCACCCAATAGGGGTATGTTTGGTGCCTGTTTTTATTTCAGTTCGTTGGTGCCATATGTGGGTTTTTTAAGTCTTGGAAGGGCAGCCATGTTAGCCTGTAACTTTAAGCTGCCAAAGGACCATCATGAGCTTTTGTGGCAAAACCCATTTCACCAGATGAGCTGGAGAGGGATCACAGGAACCCAGAATTTATAACAGCGAAAGAAGGGGGGGGGGGAAGTACCTGTCAATTGTAGCACTAGTGCTTATGAGGCTAATTAAGAGGGTTGGAAGTGTCTCATACTTAGTTTTTGATGAAAATAAGGTGTTAAATGCAGGGAAGACTGGCTTCATAATGTGATATCCTGTTAATATCTTTGTGGGGGGGATTTGGGGTTTTTTTTTGTTTTTTTTGTTTTTGTATCTGTATGTGAAGCAGTGTGTCATCCTTCTAGGTGGTGATACTATGTAAGTGTGCTTATTGTATTAGTGTATATTCAGATCCATTGGTGAGGCTTCTGCTCTGTAATGTTCCTTAACTCTAACACCCCTGTCTCTTGCTCAGAGAGCTTTGTAGAATTAAATAAGAGTCTGACATGCTCCTTTACAGACCCTACTTCCACTTCAAATGAGTGATGACATTTTTCGGGATGAGAAGCCCCTGGACATCCCCAAAGAGCTGTGGATGTTGGTGGATCATCTGTACCGCAATGCTTCCCACCAGGTAGGCAATGTCAGCATTTAAGAAACTGTCCTCTGTTCTGCTGAACATGTAGCTGAGTTTTGAAGAACATTGTGAACAGCTTTTGTTGGCGCTAGCAGCATGGACATTAGCCAGAAGTGGGAAGAGTTCCTTCTCTCAAGAGTAAAGGGGATGTGAAGGACACTCGTTTGACAAGAGGTCTGAGCACACTCAGTGCATTTGGGAAGAGGGGGCGAAGGAGACTAGCTTCATGTGAAGGTTCATAATGCAGATCAGCAGCTGTTTGCTTTGGCTTTTTCATACTGTGATATGGTAGCCTCGGCTAGAACTGTTGACAGTGTTCTGCACATCAGTAGGCACCACATCTGGAGAAATTTTCACAACATTTTGTACACCTATTTCTGGTAAAATGTGGGTCACGTGGTTACAGTGAACAGCCGTGTATAAGATTATTCTGTTTGTTCCCTTCTTCTCTGAGGCGGTGGGTTTTTCTTTCTATTGCAGGAAGACCTGTTTCAGCAGCCAGGCCTAAGATCTGAATTTCAGCAAATCCGAGACTGCTTGGATACAGGAATGCTCGATACTCTCCGTATCCTTTTGGAACTAATGTTCAGTGAGGCTGGTTTGTGTGTCCTGCGCTGGAACCACTTGACAGTTGGAGCCTCAAGCACCCCTGAGTGCTCCATTACATTGTATTGTCCCTTGAACTGTGTTAATCGCAATGTGTTTCTGTAGCACTGATTGTAAGGAGTCATGATGTCTGCCAGACCTTTGGTAAATAGTCATTGTAGGATGAGCCAGCCCAATACTAGAGAGAATTTGCTTCAGTAATTAAGGGGGGGGGCGGGAGAGAGAGAGAGAGAGAGAAATCATATCGGTCATGTACTCTAAAACATTGCTAATATATACAATATAGATTATCCAAAACCAAGTACATCTTTCCCTGGGGAAAGGAGGAGAGAACACATGACAGAGGCTAGTCACATTGCTTAATATACTTCCGGAAAGCATTCAGATCCTAGGGAGAGGTGTGTGGTGTAAGAAGATCTATAGAATAGTGACAGGTAAATGACAGGTACAAATGGTCCCAATGTTTGCTTTGTGGAATCAATCAGGATAGTATAAACTCTGCCAGCTATGAATACGTTCAGGAGCTGTGGTGAGACCTCACCAGTTATTAAAGGTTCAACAGAGATGCTAACAAACCAGATCACTGCACTACCTTTTCCTTTAACCATCATTGGGTCAGTTGGCAGTAACCATTCAGTAGCTGAGGCCCTGCTGCTGTTCTTGGAAAGCCTGCCAGAGCCTGTTATCTGCTGCCACCTTTACAACGACTGTTTGCATTGTGCTGGCAACTACACACTGAGCAGCCAGGTAATGCAGGCATTACTGCAGTGGGTTAACATAAAGCCTTAAATGAACATGGAGTTTGGCTGATCTGTGCCAGACAGATAATGGGCTCAAAACCCAATGAGCTTACAGGGTCATTGCTAGAAAGTACCTTGAACGGGGGCTCCTGGTTTTTATTAGGTGTCATTAAGGCTTGTGTCTTGTGTAATTGTATTGATGCTTTGAGCGTATAGGTCTTCTCTAGGTAATTTTTCACAGTAAAGTTCTTACTTTGTTTTCAGGTTGTCTCCAGGCTGCCCAAGTGCCATAAAAATGTGTTTAACTATCTGATGGCGTTTTTACGGGAACTGCTGAAAAATTCAGAGAAAAATCACTTGGATGCGAATATTCTAGGTAAGATGAACCAAGCAACCTGTCTGCTCTACAGAGGCTTGTAGTAGTTTATAGAACAAGCCATGTGCCTCTCAGAAATTACTGGTTTAGTGGTCCTTTGCAGTCTGCTGTTTTTGGTGCCTGGTATGCAACCTGGCAGGAAACAGACTTCTGCTAAGAAAGCAGAATATGGGGCATTGTCGCACCAAAAAAACAGGCCCTATTGGCATGAAAAACATTAGAAAGTGCTACTGAAAAAAAGGGAAAAATTGTGATGGCCAGCTTTGCACAACCACATCCTCCTCCTCTCTCACCCATCCCCAAGTGGAACTCAGATGCTCCCCAGATTTATTTTGGGAAGAATTATCATTGACCCCTGGATGTTAACAGGCTTTTATTGTGTGTCTTTTTCATGCAGCTAGTATATTTGGGGGCTTGTTGCTGCGTCCTCCTCCCCGACATCCTAAGCCTGATGTAACTGAGAAGAGGAAGGCTCAGCAGTTTATCCAGCAGTTCCTCTTGAGAGAAAGCAACTCGCCGTGAATTTCAGATACAACTAATCTGGTTTTTAGATGAAGCTATCAAGTTACTGTAAAAAGACGTCTGTACAGAGCATCACCTCTTTAGAACTTTACAGTATTTTACTCCGAGTACAATCCATTGATATTAAATACAGATCAGGCACATAGAAGCAGTTGTCACTGTATTAAGATGTAAAGAATATTGAATTTTTAAATGTGATGTTTTTTATAAAAGACTCAGAGAACTGACATTTTGTATTATATTTTAATTATTTAACTTGTATTAAAATCTCCATTTTAAAGTTCCTTTTATTTAAATAACAATGCCATCTTAGTGCACTTTCCCATCCCACCTTTCGGCTTGAATCCCTATTGGCTGGACTGGATGTTTGCTGTTCATTTTAATTAAATCCCATCCATGAAATATCAGGAGGCACAGAGACGTGAGCTGCAAAACATGAATTCCCACAATTCTTGCTAACATTGCGCAAACTGATCAGTAGATCGCTTAGGATTTGGTTCATGCGCGTGCAAATAGGCAAATAAGTTTAACAATTCTATATGTAGGTACAGAGACTGTGGAAAAAACTAGGCCTGCCAAGCAATTAAAAAAATTAATCACGATTATTGCACTGTTAATAGTAGAACACTTAAAATAAAATATGTAAATGTTTTTGGATATTTTCTGCATTTTCAAATATATATGGGTTTAAATTACAGCAGAATATAAAGTGTACATTGCTCACTTTATTTTTGACTAGAAGACTTACCTGGCATTGCCAGCTTCCTGCCCTGAAGGACCTAGGCAGTGTTGGGAGTGCAGGAGTCAGTGCAGGGCCTTGGGAATGTGGGAGGGGGCAGTACAGGAAGCTGGGGGCATAGGCTAGTCTGCTGGCAGGCGTGATGGTAGAGCCCCAGCCCTGTTGGCCACTTCCTTGGGGGTACAGCTGTCTCCAGTGGACACTCTGCAGGCTAGCTCTCCCCACGGGCTCGCTGCCCCCCAGTGAACACTCTCAATATTGTATCCTTCCAAACAGT
Organism: Pelodiscus sinensis; assembly: GCF_052426305.1. NCBI lineage: Eukaryota > Metazoa > Chordata > Testudines > Trionychidae > Pelodiscus > Pelodiscus sinensis. Next base: position 11,567,561 of record NC_143077.1, on the reverse strand, counting down.
TCCCCTCTTTCCATGTTATGGAAAACAGTCCCTTTCCTGAGGCTTCCGGTTGTCCTGGCACAACCAAACCTTGACCTTGCTTTAAGTTAGGAGAAGATGAAGCTGCATACAAAATTCACTGGTCCTTGCTCTTTGGCTACATCTACACTGTAGCCTTCTTCCGGAAAAGCTTATGCAAATGAAGCATAGAGCAGAATATCGCTGTGCTTCATTTGCATAATTAATTATGGGCTGTTTTTGCGCAAGAGGCTTTTGCACAAAAAGGAGCTGTGTAGATAGCTCCTTCTTGCACAAAAACCCCATCTTGCGCAAGAGCCGTTCTTACTAAAAAAATGAGTTTCTGCATTGAAGTGTTGCTCTTTTGAGACTTCTGAAAAATATTCCATAATTCCTATCTTAGATTTTGGAAGGCACATCAGATTCTTAAATCTTGGGACAAGTGCTCTAGTTATGTTTAGAAATCTCATATTAGTATCTCTTGTGTGTTATCTATCTGCAGTGAAAGTGTTCTTAAAATGAATGTGTACTGGGCATCAGAGACTTCAGTAAATGGAAATATATGGCAGAATGTAGGTAAAACAGAGGAGTAGACATACAATTCCCCCCTCTTCAAGGATTTCAGTCACATTTAATTATGCATTATTTGTTAATGAGTGTCATCAGTATTGAACTATGTCCTCTGGAATGATGGCCAAAGCATTAAGGGGCATATGAACAATGTAAATACCTTGCATTACCAGCTACAAAAGTGCTATGCAAACACCAATTTTCACTTTCAGGTGACACTGTAAATAGGAAGCTAGCAGCATTATCTCTCATAAATGTAAACCAACTTGCTTCTCTAAGTGATTGAACAAGCAGTAGGACTGAGTGGACTTGGAGAAACTAAAAATTTTACATTTTGTTTTTTAATGCAATTATGCAACAAATTACATTTTTATAAGTTGCATTTTCACAACAAATTGCATTATAGTACTTATATTTTTCAGTTCACATCATGCTACTTTTCATTTTTACAGTGCAAATATTTGCAATAAAAATAGTGAGAACTGTACACTTTGTATTCTGTGCAACTGAAAACAATATATTTGAATATGTAGAAATATCCACAATATTTTTTTAAATGTCATAGAATCATAGCACTGGAAGGGACCTTGAGAGGTCATCGAGTCCAGCCCTCCGCCCTCAAGGCAGGACCAAGCTCCGTCTACACCATCCCTGACAGATGTCTATCTAACCTGTTCTTAAATATCTCCAGAGAGGGAGATTCCACCACCTCCCTTGGCAATTTATTCCAATATTTGACCACCCTGACAGTTAGGAATTTTTTCCTAATGTCCAATCTAAACCTCCCTTGCTGCACTTTAAGCCCATTACTCCTTGTCCTGTCCTCAGAAACCAAGAGGAACACATTTTCTCCTTCCTCCTTGTGACACCCTTTTAGATATTTGAAAACCGCTATCATGTCCTCCCTTAATCTTCTTTTTTCCAAACTAAACAAGCTCAGTTCATGAAGCCTGGCTTCATAGGTCATGTTCTCTAGACCTTTAATCATTCTTGTCGCTCTTCTCTGTACCCTTTCCAATTTCTCCACATCTTTCTTGAAATGTGGCGCCCAGAACTGGACACACTACTCCAGCTGAGGCCTAACTAGTGCAGAGTAGAGTGGCAGAATGACTTCACGAGTTTTGCTTACAACACACCTGTTGATACAACCTAGAATCATATTTGCTTTTTTTTGCAACAGCATCACACTGTTGACTCGTATGCAACTTGTGGTCCACTATGACCCCTAGTTCCCTTTCCGCCATGCTCCTTCCTAGACAGTCGCTTCCCATCTTGTATGTATGGAACTGATTATTCCTTCCTAAGTGGAGCACTTTGCATTTCTCTTTATTAAACTTCATCCTGTTTACCTCTGACCATTTCTCTAACTTGCTAAGGTCATTTTGAATTATGTCCCTATCCTCCAAAGAAGTTGCAACCCCACCCAGTTTGGTATCATCTGCAAACTTAATAAGCGTACTCTCTATCCCAATATCTACATCATTGATGAAGATATTGAACAGTACGGGTCCCAAAACAGACCCTTGCGGAATTCCACTTGTTATCCCTTTCCAGCAGGATTTAGCACCGTTAACAACAACTCTCTGACTACGGTTATCCAGCCAATTATGCACCCACCTTATCGTGGCCCTATCTAAGTTATATTTGCCTAGTTTATCAATAAGAATATCATGCGAGACCGTATCAAATGCCTTACTAAAGTCTAGGTATATGACATCCACCGCTTCTCCCTTATCCACAAGGCTCAATTGATATTCTATTAAACAGTGCAATTAAAATTATTAATCAAGATTAATTTTTAATTGCAATTTTTTGAGTTAATCATATGAGTTAACTGAAATTGACAGTCTAGAAAATACTATTATCCAGACCTATGTATATCAGCTCTTTTGTTTGCTATTTGTTATTAGGACAGTGACTCATAGTCAGCATCATGAGAGATAATGCTGTGGTAACTAAGAATTTATGGTCAATGAAAGCATTGAGATGAAATTCAGTACTGATGAATTGTTTAGCTTTGCAAATTCCATTTTAAATATCGTATTCCATCATATTGTATAGAGTTGCAACTTTTACTATCATTTAATAATATTTTGATGATAAACCTGTTTTTAACAATGGCTACAGTTAGTATTTATTCCACTTCCTCTTTCTGGATAAAGCTGTAGCCTGTGGTCTATTACATGGCTTTCTGGTGTGTTTTGTTTCTTGGGTTTAAAGTGCTCTCACCCTTGCTTCCTTCCCCTCCTAGATACCATTTCCTTTTCTTTCTTTTTCAAGTTTTAGAAGTTCCTGGTCTCTTAGGCTATGTCTACACTGTGCATTGTTGCGCAAGAAGATATGCAACTGAGGCGCGGCAGTGACTATCACTGTGCCTCATTTGCATACTTAATGAGCCGCCATTTTTGCAGAAGGGGCTTTTGCGCAAAAAGAGCTGTCTACACTGCTCCTTCTTGTGCAAAAAACCCCTCTCATGCAGGAGCTGTTCTGCAGCTTATTTTCAGGAAGAATGACTCGCGCAAGAGGGGTTTTTTGCGCAAGAAGGAGCCGTGTAGACAGCTCCTTCTTGAGTAAAATCCCCTTCCACAAAATGGTGGCTGATTAGGTATGCAAATGAGGCACAATGATATTCATCACTCATCCTCATTTGCATATCTTCTTGTGCAACAATGCACAGCGTAGACGTAGCCATAGGCTACGTCTACACTGCAGGCTTCTTGCGCCAGAAGCTTTTTGCGGACGAGATCTTCCACAAAAACTTCTTGCACAAGAGCGCGTCCACACTTCAAAAGCACATCAGAAAAGCGATGCGCTTTTGCGCAAAAGAGCATCCAGACTGCATGGATGTTCTCTCCCAAGAAAGCTCTGATTACCATTAACAGAATGGCTACCAGGGCCATCTGTGCTTCTTTCGATAGGCTGTTTTTGCACAAAAAAAACCCTGCTGCCTGTCCACAGTGACCTTTTTGCGCAATAACTGTTGTGCAAAAAGGAGTTATTTCTCGTAGAAAGAGGAATAGCTATTAGGGTTGCCAAGTGTCCGGTATTGAACCAGACAGTCCAGAATTTTCACCTCCTGTCCAGTAAAAAAAAAAAAATTCAGAAAATACCGGACACCTAAAATGTCTGGTATTTTCTGACTGTTTTTCCCAACCAGGTTTTTTCCCGGGTTCTTACCGGGTTCCACAAGGGAGCTGTCTGGCCCAGTGCAGGGAGGCAAGATGGCATGTGGCCGCTGGAAGCCTGTTAGGGCCAAAAAGCCTCAAAAGCAAAGCATTTGTTAAAGGGGCCACACTGGTTTTTTTGTTTTGTTTTAAGCTTAACAACTCTCAGGTCCTTTTTTGGCTCAACAACTTTGGTGTCTCTCCTCCACCTTTTTTTTTCCTCAACAGAATTTTTTCCTGGTGGTTTTGTGAGGGGGAGGGGGATTCAGTATTTTTTTGTTAAACCATTTGGCAACCCTAATACCTATTCCTCAAAAACCCCTCTGTTTTGTTGATTCACTGTAAATTTTGTTGCACAAAAATGTGCTTGACGTGTGGAAGCTCCGAGGTTTTGCACAAAAACAGTAGTTTTTGCACAAAAACTCTGCAGAGTAGACATAGCAGTATCTTCATCAATGCCGTCAACAGTTAAGAGAAAAACCTTTCCCATATGTGTCTAATTCCATTAAGCCACTGGTTTTTAACCCACAGGCTGCTTGGAGCCCAATCCGCACTCAACTACAGCGCATGTGAAACCCTCAAGGCACCACAGATAGTATATGCATTGTGTGGATGTGGTCCACAACACACACACAAGCTGCTTATTCAGCCCACAGTGGTAAATAGATTGAAAACCACTGCACTAATCCATAAGAGGCTAAATTCATCATTTAACAATTTCAGTGGAGTCGTATCATTTCATCTCACTGTTGAATTTGGCCTAATGGTTTTAATAAAATAGCATGTGGGTTCACAAAATGTTAATTTGTACAACATATCAATTTTATTTTACTATTTGTTAAAACATACCATATTTCCCAAAATCATGACCTTTAACCAGCAAATGACAGGTTGCAAATTTTAGATAGCAATTATCTGCTTCAAAGTAATGACTAATTATTTTGTAAAAATGTCCAATTGTGAAAAATCTCACTTCCTTTTTTTTTGGGGGGGGGGGGATTTTATTAAGGGACAGTCTCACAACTTATTCAGTCTTTAAGTACAAAGTTTCCTGTTACTGCCAAATCTAGCATTAGCAAATCAAAAGCCAAAGCATGTCATTACTATTCATGGAAAAAGAAAAAAACTGAAAAATTACATGACTTCATCATTGACTCCTCTAAGACCAGTTTCCTATAGAGCTTTATTTTATATCTACATGGTATAATCCTAATGCTTACAAACTTGGAATAAAACTTTTTTCCCCAAGAAAATCTGAAGGAAAAGGTTGCCACTTATATGTGGAGGACAGGTAATAGAATACTTAGGGTCCTAATAGTTACACCCATTTACTGATTGTACTGTGAAGAGACACTGATTTGGTTAGAGGCCATAAATAGAGGGGGACAAGTATGGTCTGAGAAAAGCTCTACACCAGTGTTTCTCAAAGTGGGGACTGCAAGAGTATTCCAGGGGGTCCATTGGCCTTACTGATCAACTCCTCCCTCTCCCTTCCCTTCCTTCCTGGTGCCTTCTGCATGCCAGAAAATAGCTGTACTGTGGCACGCAAAGGATGCTGGAAAGGAGAGTGAGGATGGGGAGTGCTAGTGGGAGGAGGCAGGAAGAGGATAAGAACATAAGAATTGTCATACTGGGTCAACCCAAATGTCAGTCTAGTCCAATATCCTGTCTTCCAACAGTGGCCAATGCCGGGTGCCCTAAAGCGAATGAACAGAACAGGTAATCATCAAGTGATTCCTTCCCTGTCACCCATTCCTAACCAATGACAAACAGAGGCTAGGGACACCATTTCTACCCTTTCTGGCTAATAAGCATTGATGTGAACCTATCCTACATGAACTTATCTAGTTCTTTTTTGAACCCTGTTAAAGTCCTGGTCTTCACAACATCCTCTGGCAAGGAGTTCCACAGGTTGACTGAATGTTATATAAAGAAGTACTTCCTTTTGTTTTATTAATGGACGGAATAGAGTGGGGGCAGAGTCTGGGATTGAGTTGGGGGAATTTGGGGGTCTGAAAAAATGTAAATCAAAATGAAGTTTCTCAAGTTCCTAAAGTTTGAGAATCACTGCTTTCCACAATCAAGCCAACACTGAAATATATTCTTGCCTTTTTCCTTTCCTATTCTATGGTTTACACTTGCCTGCTAAGCTGTGGCATGCACAAGGAAAAATCTGGTGCATAGCAGCTGACTGTAATAGGGCGGTATATTCTCTTTTGGCAGTGATGGTGATTAGCATCAATCACTCAAGGCCAGGATTTTTAAACTGATGAACATTTTCTTACTAATGTCTTTACTGCTTGTCTCTTAGGCATCTTTGCTTCACCAAGAGCAAAGATGCAGGCGGCAGATGAGTTCAAATGTTGCTGTGCTTCACTTAGTTTCCCCTCAACATGAAATACATGAAATCTTCATGGGAATAGCTAAGTTAGTGCTCACAGTGTATAGTATAGGGATTACCATGAACCTCGTTAAACACGCTGGTTTCAGTGCAAAGGGAGGAGAAGGTCTTGGAGAGGTACGTGCTGTATTCTCATGCAGAAAAGGCTGACAAGAAAGTTTGCTGGGGGAGCTGCCTCCTCCCATCCGTGGCTCTGTGAACAAAGATGGATTTATATATAATGCCATTATTAGTTCTAGCAGAAATGAACCACCAATGTTCCCTCTAATTTTTTTCATCCGTGTGCAGAATAAATGTTGTGTGTACCAAGGCATGTGTAAATGTGCACCACCATATTTTTCTATATGTTGGTGATCTGGGTGCTCTGCTAATCAGCTGGGCGGCACCTTAATCTCTCCTGAGTGGCTGCCCAAGTGCACAGATACAGGGAACACTGGTCACCACCATGAAACAGCTTCAGTGCCCCTTGATATGTTCTCCTCAATGCCTGGTGCCTGGGTGCACCTAATTAGCAACTAGGTGATCTGCTTCGCCCCCTCTCCCTTCCTCCCCCTTCCCAGCGTAACATTTTCCCCCTTAATTGCACAGATATTATGGAGCACAGAGCAGGCTGTCACAACAGGAGAATGTTGCTTTCACTGACGTCTCACCTAGTCAATAAGCTGCTGATCATCCCATAGCTGTATGACTTAATGGCCTACCAGTCTGTGTTCGTTTCACAGCACCAGAACCAGTGGTGTTCCACTGTGTCAAGAGGATTAACTGTTGCCAGCATCTGCCAATGGTTCCACTCAAGAGTTTCATACGTGTCTGTGTTCATGGCTTCCTCACAGTGTTCCTGGCTACATTCTGGATATAACACAGCATAAGGTGCAAGGTGTTTGCAATGATTACCACAGCAACTTGCAGCTGAACAGAGATCCATGTTTGCCTTGCTATGGCATTTGCTTGGATAACCAGGGGAAAAAGTGCACAAATAGATTGTTTACCATTGCAAGCAGGGGAGGGGAGGAGAAGAGATAAGTGCACCATGAGAGGCTGATGATATGTACCCAGAATTACACGGGGCATTGTTTTTGTCCCCATCAGGCATTGGGTGCTTAACCCAGAATGCAAAGGGACAATAGGAACTATGGAATAGCTATTCACAGCGCATTGCTGTCAAAGTCAACAGTCGCCACCCTACTGGGGAGGCACTACATTGAATTTTTGCGCACAGTGGGGACATGCACCTTTGATTTTACAAAACTGTGTACTAATAAATCAACCTTAATAAATTAGACCCAATCTTGTAGTGTAGACATAGCCTCAGACATGAATAAGACAAGCTGAAATACAAAATTTGTAGGCTGAGGTCAGCAAGACTTTATCTTAGCTATTTTAGGTCTTGGAGAAAGGAAATTATGTAAATCAATGACTGAGAATAACCTGATGCCCTCAGGTTACAGGAAATGGTATACCAAGTGTAATGATATTCCAAGTAAAAAATTAATATTAGATCATAAAATACTGCCAAGTCGCATCTCAATCACAGGATACAGATTGTGTGTCAATGCTAAGGAGAACAAAGAGAATTTACAGAGCCTATAGAAAATTGGGCTCTCTTAGTTTCCTGGAGACACACTCATAAGTGAAAAGAGGGTTGACACTTTCACGGACATGTGTGGAATGGAGAGTGGTTGTATGCTATGTTCACCCTGTGCCAGCCTTAACTATTTCTACCGCTAGTTCTATTAAAAGTTCAGTGTCTGTCTGTCTTGCCACGTTTAATTAGCTAAAATAGTTCAAAGTCTTTTTATTCTTTTTTTTTTAAACCATTCTGGGTTAGCATATGTAGATAAATAACACTTGTACCATCTAACTGAAATTATTTGGGCTGACGGCTGTAGGGGAGTACAGGAGCAGCTGAAAGCAGAATTTGGCTAATAATATTTACATAAACACATAGAAGATAGGATATTGATCCAGACAGATCTTTGGTCTGACCCAATATGGCCATTCTTGACAGTGGCCAGTGCCCGGTGCCTCATGCCCTAGATGGAACAAACAGAACAGGTGATCACTTAGGGTATGTCTACACTGCATTCCTCTTTTGAGAAAGGAATGCAAATGCAGCTGAGCGAAATTGCAAATGAAGCGTGGATTTGATTTTCGCACGCTTCATTTGCATTCTTGCATCTGGGCGCTTTTTCAAAATACCCAATTTTGAAAAAAAAATGCAGTCTAGATGGGGTTATTTAAAAAAAACCTTCTTTCAAAATAACTCTTAAATCTAATTTTTTAAGGAGTAATGGTTATTTTGAAAGAACGATTTTTTCTCAAAATAACTCCATCTAGACTAGGTTTTTTCTTTCAAAATAAGGTATTTTGAAAAAGCACCTGTATGCTATTCTGCAAATGAAGCACGGGAAATTCAAATCCGCGCTTCATTTGCAATTTTGCTCAGCTGCATTTGCATTCCTCTCTCAAAAGAGGAATGCAGTGTAGACATACCCTAAGTGATTCATTCCCTGTAATTTATTCCTAGCTTCTGCCACCAGAGGCTAGGGATGGTCTCTCCGCCTATATTTATGGCTCATAGCCATTCATGGACCTATACTCCAGGAATTTATCTAGTCCTTTTTTGGAGCCTTGTTATAGTTTTGTCCTTTACAACCCTCCTCTGGCAAGGAGTTCCACAGGTTGACTGTGGGTTGTGCAAAGAAATACTTCCTTTTGTATGGTTTAAAATTGGTGCCTATTGATTTCCCAGTTCAAGTGTTCACACCCCTCATGTTTTGTACAGTGCAGACCCGAACCATTCGCACGCCCCGGGAGTGCGGCGCTGCCCCGCCCCCCAGAGTGCGGCGCATGCGCGGCCCTGCCCTCGGGCGCCTGGCGCATGCGTAGCCCCACTCCTGGCGCGCAGAGCATGCACGGTCGCCCCGCGTGGCGCCCCCTATAATGGGGTGCCCCAGGCGTACCCCGCCTCGCCCATACCTTGGGCCGGCCCTGGTTTTATAGACCCCAGCCACTGCCCCCCCCTTACTCCTCTCTTTTCCAAGCTGAAAAGTCCCAGTCTTATCCATCCCTCCTCATTGCTCCCTATTGCTCACACTCAGTCCCCACTTGCCAGCCCCAGCTGGCCACGCCCCGTTACATGAGGCCACGCCCTCTTCTCTGGGCCACGCCCCTTATTCCATGAAGCCTCGCTGTCAACCGAACCACGCCCTCTCAACTGGCCCCGCCCCCAAGCCTCCCTCTCCTTTTCTTCTCAGGTCCCGCCCCCGTGCCACTTCCTCCTCGGGGACAGGGCCGGGGGGCCGGAAGGGGCGGGTGTTAGCGCGCTCGGCGAGTGCCGGAAGCGGAAGTGATGCGTGTGGGTAATCATGGTGCTGCTGGGAGGTTGCCGACGCCGCCGCTCCTGGGAGCTTGGTGAGAGCGGGGCGCGGCCAGAGCTGGGGGGCCGCGTGCGGGGCTCGCCGGCCGAGCCCGGCCCGCTCGGGTGAGCCAGCCGCCCGGGGGCCCGGCACGGGGCTGCAGCGCGAGGCAAACGTGAGGGGGACCCGGACAGCGCGGGGGGGGGCGCGTGAGTGCGCAGCGCCGAGCGCGGGGCCCGGCCTCAGCCCGCGCCGCCCTGTCAGGAGCAGGCAGGCTCCGCGAGGGCCCGGCGCGCGCCCGCTTCCCTGCCCGGCTGCCGGGGCTCGCGGCCCGCCCTGGTGCGTCCCCTCCCCGGCCCCGACAGGGCGCCCGACGCTCGCGCCGCCGGCCCGAGGCAGCCTCCCCAGCGCTTGAGGAGCGAGGTCTGCGGCGCCGGGCGCCTTCGCTCTCCGCGTGTTTCGATGACACGCCCGGGAGCAGCCCTGTGATGGTAACGTGCTGCGGGGGACTGTGTCTGGCTCGGGAGTTGGGACGGGCTGCGCTGTCCGGAGCCCCCCGCTCGGGGAATGGGGGGCACCAGGTACTGTGCGTGCTTAAAAAAACAACCCATAGTCTGGTCGCACTTTATAGACCAACACCACACCTAGAACGGTATCGTGAGCTTTCTGGGCACAGCTCGCTTCAATAAGGCGGTCCTCTCCCAAAGAGATTCCTGCTCGTTTTTTATCAGTTCAAGACAGCTGATTAACCTCTGGCAATATACAGTAATTTGCAGGTGACTTTTCATAAACTTCGATAGAAAAGCCCCAATCGCAGTGGAGGGATGTTTCTTCTAAATCTGAAAGAACTGTAGGCCCCTTTTTCAGGTCGCATACCATATGTATTTTAGCGGACTTGGAGCACCTTTGAAAGTATTTTCTTGTGTCACCTGAATAAAAACTTTCCTGCACTACTTTTCTGAAAGCAAGGTAAGGTTTCTGGAAGTGAATTAATGGGGAGAAGAAGTGTAAACGTGTTAGTTTGCACCCTTGAGAGTTTAGGTGAAAAGTCCTTGTCTAAATATTATGATATTCTTACACTTATGCTACTCTGTTACAGGTGAGTTGTTACATTTTAATTTCATGATGCTGCACTAAGTTCCATTAAACCATGGGGGAAAATACTCCCGAAGACAGCATTCACTACTATGATGGGGACGAAGACGAACTGATCCAAGATGATAAAATGATGAGGTTTATTGATAAAAATGGTCTAATTCCTTCATCATCTGGGACAATTTATGACAGGACAACTGTTCTAATTGAACAAGACCATGGGACATTAGAAGATGATGAGGATGAAGGACAATGTGGAGATCACTTGCCTTTTTTACCAGAGGGTCATGAAGGATTTCATTTAATAGAAGATCATGAAGGAATGTCCCAGGGTTATGTTCAACATATTATTTCTCCAGATCAGATTCATTTGACTATAAATCCTGGTTCAACTCCCATGCCAAGAAATATCGAAGGAGCTACTCTCACTTTGCAATCTGAGTGCCCAGAGACCAAGCGTAAAGAAGTAAGTGACCAACTATAATTGTAAAACTTGCCCTTGAGAGCTGATTATCTGGTGATCTCAAAGCACTTCACAGATATTAGTTGATTTTTTTTTCCAAGTTGGTATTTAGCTGCACATTGAAGGAAAGCATATGCCTAAATCAACATCACTGTTTTGAAAATCTTAGCCATTAGGTTTAACTGCACAGTAGGTTCTGTACTTAGATACTTACCTACACAAGTTACTCAGGATCACACAGTGAGTCAACCACAGAGTTAAGAATGTTTCAGACTCTCCTGCTCTCACTTAGACCATATGCCTTATTATGTAACTGCAACTGTGTGAAAAGAAACTCAGTATGCTTCATGACAGTGCAGTTACTGTTAATTATAGGATAAAAGGTGACAGCTGTGGCAAATAGGGACCATGATAATACAGTTTGGACCTCCCTTGTCCAGCACCCTCAGGACCTAACTGGTCCTGAATGAGGGGATTTGCTGGACCAGGGGAGGTCCCTCTTCTTGTTGCCCTTGCTGCCACTGGACTAGGGCTCCAGCCTGGCCCCACTGCTGCCCCAGCTCCCTGGGGCTTTCTAGCTGCTGTCAGTTCCACTATTGCCGGGACCAGAGCAACACAGCTGGAGCTCCGCAGCTGCTTGGCTCTGTAGCTGGGACTCCAGCCGGGGTGGAGCAGGAGCTCCATGGCTGCCATTGGGGTTGCAGCTCCCTGGCTGTGGCTGGAGCTCCATGGCTTCTGGGGCTAGAACTACTCACCATGCTCTCCCCTCCCACATGCTGGGCTTCCAGCTGAGGCGCTGGTCCCCTCTACCATGCTCCTGCCCCATGTTCAGACTTCCCTGTTCCTGTGGCTGTACCAAGTTTGGTTTAGGAAAAATTCTGCATCCCAATTAAGTGTGAAATTCCATCCCAATGTGATTTAAAACTTCTAAAATATTAAACCTTCATCAGCCACACTGATTTAAAACAGAAGCTTGACATAACCCTAGTTATGGTACTATTACCATTGTACAGTAAAACTCCAATTGTCCGGCATCCAGTGGTCTGGCACTCCCGATAGTCTAGCACCAACTGGAACCCGGAAGTGCTCTGGACAGTTGGAGCTGCTGTGAGCCCTATGGGCGCTCACAGCTGGTAAAGGGAAGGGAAGGGGAGAAGAGGGGACGGGGATTATACCCCTGTGACGGGTCTGCTGGGACCCGCACTGCCTCCGGGTGGGGGGTGGGCAGGGAACGGCGTGGCAAGGGGCGATCCCTCCACTGTTTTGCAGGAAGGCGGGGGAAGCCCCGCGTAGCCGCCGAGTTTCTGGGAAGGAAGTGGGCTCCCCACCCCCCCAGACTGCAGTAGTTATCGTTGAGCAGGGGGGTGAGGGGCGGCACTGTGGGACCAACCCGGCAGCACCCCAGCTGCTCTACTCCGCCGCTTCCTCAAGTCCGTTGCTGCTGCTGCTGAAAGTGATGAGCGGCGGACAAACGGTGGAGCGGTGCTGCTGGGATGGTCCCGCAGCACCGCCCCTCTGCTCGGTGATAATTACTGCAGTCTGGGAGGTGGGGAGCCCGCTCCCTCCCTGGAAGCTCTTGGTGGCTGTGCGGGGCTTCCCCCCACCTTCCTACAAAATGGTAGAGGGTTCGCCCCTCGCTGTGCCGTTCCCCACCCATCCCCTGGACGCAGTGCGGGTTCCGGCAGACCCATGTCAGCCCCCCACTGGAGTACTTCCCGATACTCCAGCATATCCGATAATCCGGTACCACCTAGGTCCCAAAGGTGCCGGATTATAGGAAGTCTACTGTACTTGTAATAAGTTGCAATTGTACTTAATTAAAATGTCATTTTGAATTAAGGATGTAAAATCTAATTTGAAAAGTTAATTGGTTAAACAGAATGTTAAACAATCAATTTAAACCGCTTAACCAGGATCCCACAAGCTGGGCCCACCACACCATAGATGGGGAGAGGGAGTAAAGAGGAGGGGGTGCTCCAGCCAGGCTGAGCACACCATGCTATGCCATAGTCGGGGGTGGGGTGGGGGGGAAGGCTGCTTCAGTTACTGGTAAGCATCATCTGGTAAGCTTACCTGTTTACATCCCTAGTTTGAACTAGTTTACTGGTCTGAAAATGGCATGGTTCTGGCAATAGAACACATTTGCACAGTAAATTTTTGTTGTTGAAAGCAAGGTAAATTCAGACAGACTTAGTAAATTTTTTTTGGGTCCAAAATTAACAAATTATATGAGGTATCCTTAGCGGACTAGTGTTGATATAATCTATCAGCATTTCAGACTTTGGACTAGTTCTGTGATCCATGCTCCTGGTGAATCAGGACTTATGTGAGTGTTTCCATTAAAGCCAACAGAACTACTTGTGTAACTGATACTCTGTGAGTAATGGGTTGCAAAATTTGGCCTTTAGTTAAAATGGAATTGGGGTTTGAAAGCCTGAATAATTTAGTTTAGCAGAGGACCTTGTTTGGAGTTCACTTGGCAAAGTGTAAGTGGGTCAGTAGCAACAGTTGCTTTCAGATAGGAGATGGAATTTCTGGTCTGAAAGGTATGGCTCAGCAAGTCGGTTAGCCTAGGACTCAAATGAGGGATTTCCTTTGTCATTAGTGCACCTACCACCTTCTCCACTGCTCTATTGCTAAATTTTATTTTCATGCAATGTTGCCGTTTTCCGTTATCCTTTACAAGGTACTCAATTGGCCATTTCCATTGTCCTAGAATGGGCACTGTGTATTAGCAAAATCAGTGTGGGTTCTTCTACAAATGAGTGAAAAATGGGGTTGTCCTTGTTTAAAAGGTTTGGAAGATGTTGTCTTTTCTGCTTTATTATACACTGTACATTGAGGCAATGTCTACTTTTCTCTTTGTGAAGGAGGCAAAATTACTAGAGAAGTAGTAGTAGGGGCACAGTAAAAGTGAGTCCTAGGGAAATGTGGTCTTATGTCTGCTTCATTTAAATGCCTGAGAGAAGATCTTTAAACACCTTTGCACCTTCAATTAAAGCCTGAAACAGTTAACACGCTAACTTTCTGGCCCTTACTGGATAGGGAAGATGACTTTGATGTTGCTTATGGTTTGAGAGCTAGAAGCAAAACAAACTCTTTACGAACATTCACAAAGTATAAAATGGCTTAGCCCCCATTACTTAAGTTTGGAGATCACCGTTAATTTTTACTTTGTTACACCTTTCTGCCTTTAGTAGTACTTTTCCCATGAGACTAGCTAGTACTTGCATCATCTTCTCTTAGTTTCATAAGCTTCCTATTCAGTGGTAATAGTTCACCCTAAACCCAGTTTTCTTATAATTGGTGTTCACTAGGTTTTGAATTACTCATCAGTTTGAACAATGTAGCTAGTTGGACAGTGTTCTACCTCATGCCACCAAGTTTCCGTCAATAAAGATACATTTAACTTCCTCTTAGCCCCCTGTGTGTAAAATCTAGACTCCTGGTTACCCATCAAGGCCCTGCCCATCTTTCTTTGCAAAGACGATATACAATATAGCTATTGCCACTGCGTTCTACAGAAGTAATATTCCTTTGTGTTTGTATTCTGCTATCTTTGTCTGTGTCCTCGGGCCACGTTTCATTTGTTGTGATGGCATCAAGCCTTTTTCTGGAAAACTTGATTTTTTTTTCCTGTTCTGCACAGCAGCTTCATTTTAGATGTTTGGTCACCTCTGCACAGAACTTTTATCTACTGTAAACAAACGCTTGCTGTATGTACTGAAAGATGTGTGTTGCTTTGAATATGGTTACATAGTTCCTTGTCTCATTAACTACTTATGCATGCAGCCATGCACCATGCCACTGTTAAGCTTCTGGTTAGAGCCCATGATCTTGAGTAGTCCACAAGAAAATAAAGCACATTTCAGTAGCTGATGTAAAGATTATTCTCATGCACATAGAGCTTTTTGATGTAGCAGTGTACACCCTAACTTCAGGACAAACCACATTATCAGCGAGCTAGTTATGTTAGTGCTGATGTGTATTAGTAATGAATGGTACTACAGCTGGTAGCTTGTTAGGAAAGAATGTACCTCTTTCCAAATAATAAAATTCACTTTCCTACCCCATGTCTGGTTTTAAATGAACCAGTCTGCTTTATATGCCAGACCTTTCTCGTGTTTTATCTCAACTTATAACTGTAAGATCCACTTTTTAAATTGTGTAGCACCACAATGGGCAACCTAGGCTAGTGATTCGGCTACATGAATGGACCTCCTTCCTCTAAGTGGGCCACAAGATTGTTGTAACCAAGATGGTCTCCTGGGTTAAGGTAGTTTTGCTAACTGCACATGTGTCCCTAGAATTTGCAGGTTGTGCTAAATGAACTGTAGTAGCGCTTTGGCTGCAGAAGGAGTGCATGGCTCTTACAGTCAAAGCTGAGTGCAGCGAGCGCACATCATGCTTCACGTGCCCTCAATGTGTGTCACTTGAGTAATATTGGTATGGGGAAAAAAACCTATGTGGATAGAAACCAGTGGAGTCTGGCAAACCTGTCTGTGAGCAGTGGGTACACAGAATGTCTCACAGGCCACACAAAACACCATGTGCTGCCTTTGGGCTGCAGGTTGCCCATCACTGGTCTAGCTGATGTGTAACTATTCTGCATCGCTGATGCATGCTATCTTTGATGGGTGGTCTTGCTGTTATGAGACCACAAAGTATGGTGTGTTTTGCCAACTCTGCACAATGATTCTCCTCTCCCATGGATGCTAGGTTTTCCAGTTCTGACTTGTCATGGAGGCGGAATTAAAAAATGCTAAAATGTCAAAATTTTCTATTTTTACTTCTCTGAAAGCTGGTGCATGACTTTTCTCTAGAGTTAGGATACTTTTCATCTTAAACATATTTAGTGTTTTCTTTCCCTTTTCTCTGTCTCTGTGTATCCTTTCAGACACCAAGGAATATGAAGCAACCCTCCATATCTGGCTGATAGTGTGGTTCCTCTTTCCATCCAGTTAACCCATTGGCTTTCCTTTGTGGATGCTTGTACCAAACTCACAGCAATTACCTTCTGGGCAGAATGCTTTTATACTGAGTGCAAGTTTCACATGAATGAAAGATAGGTTTGGCAAGGACTTGATTCAGTGGATTTATTTATTGCTAGGCTACCCATTCATAAGAAGCCATGCAATACATGTTTCTGCTTGTGGCCTTTTGTAGAAACTGAGTAGATAGCAGTACCCAGTTAATTAATCGAAAGTAGTAGTGTCATAGAATGAATCTGCTCCAGAAAATCCTGGGCAGCAGGTCTCAAATGGTCTGTAAGTATGGTGCTGGCTTCACCTTATTTTCAGCTGCATTAATGTCAGCTAAAATTCATAGAACTATAGAAATGTAGGGCTGGCAGAGACCTTGAGATGTCATCTTGGTGCTGCCTCAGTACAAGGAATGAATGAGTGTACTAAGATATTAACTGACAAGTTTGTCTACACTGTTCTTAAAAACCTCCAATGATGGGGGTATCAAATTGTGGACTGTCTTACAAAATTCCTTTTCCTGGAATCAGTTGTTGCCACAGTCAAGGGTGTGTCTTTATAAAGCACATGAGATCAGAGATAGTGGGGGTTGACAGAATGGTCTCCTCTGCCAAGGAGAAGGAATTGAAAAAGAGGTTTAGTCTGTGGTACTGAGAGTCGAAGGTTGTAGGTGTCCTCCTGCCTCCTAATAGCTGCTGTATGACATCAGTTTCCAATTGCCCTTCTGTTGTAAATGACAAGACTGCTTTTCATGCTGTGTCAATGCATACTTTTGCTTTTGATTCTTTTGCTTCTGTCTATGCAATCTCCCTCTGTCCTTTCACAATCCCCACTGCTTTTTGCAGTTAAATATTTTCCACGCTATTCAGAGTTCTTCAATGTGTGATGCTTTTCCTAACTTCCCTTTTCCCTAGAGTTACTGTACTACCAGCACTTGGTAACTACTCTTTTTTTTTTTTTTTTTTTTTAAATCTAATGCCTGTGATACCTAAGGGGTTTGTCTTGTTTTTACACTTTGGTACCACTCGTGTAGTTTGTGACGCTCCGGGCTTTTTGACTTTGAAAAGCAGGCATTCATTGAATCCTAGAAATATAGAACTAGGAAGGATCTCAGTTATCAAATCCTGCTCCCTGCATTGGGGCAGAATCAAGTAAATCTAGACCATCTTTGACTAGTTTGACCAACCTGTTTCTTAAAAACTTCCAGTGTTGAGGAGTCGAGTCAACAATCTCTACTGGAAGCTATTCCAGTATTTAACCACCCTTAGAGGTAGAAAACTTTTCAAAATATCTAACCTACATTTTCCTTTCTGCTGATTGAGTGTGCTTACAGGGTAATGGTTAACTGGTACCCAGGGAGCAGCCTGTGAGAGAAGGGCTGCTCTAGTCCTGCTGGGCCCCCACATGGGACTGCTGGTTCTGCTGACCCTGTCCACATTTAACTGGTTAACTAATTAAATGGGATTTTACATCCCTACTCCAAATTCTCTTCAGCAGCATGACCACCTAGCTAGTTATTCGTCATTTTGTAGTTTTGCCTTGTCCTTATTGAATTGTTGAGTTTCTATTAATTCTTCAGTATATCATGATCAGTTTGAATTCTAATCCTGTCCTCCAGAGTACGTACAACTCCTCCAAGCTTGGTGTCATCTTGTACTCGTCACTCTACTGAATTGTCGTGGACCTAGGACTGACACCATTATGTGTACTAGGGATGTTGGGGTATGCCTGCACTACAAAGTTAATTCGAATTAACAGCTGTTAGTTTGAATTAATTTTCAGAGCATCTATACATGCAAACTGCTAGTTCGAACTTAATTCGAACTAGCGGAGTGCTTAATTTGAACTAGGTAAACCTCATTCTACGAGGACTAACGCCTAGTTCGAATTAAGTAGTTCGAATTAAGGGCTGTGTAGCCACTTAATTCGAACTAGTTGGAGGCTAGCCCTTCCCAGCTTGCCCTGGTGGCCACTCTGGGCCAAACCAGGGAAACTTTTCTGCCCCCCACGGCCCCGGAGCCCTTAAAGGAGCACGGTCTCACTACGGTGCTTGTGCCAGTTGCAAACCTGCCAGCACCCAGCCAGAAGACCTGGCACGGCATGAGCCAGCCACGTGCCTCTTCCCAGGACCAGGCTGGCAGCTCCCAGGAGCCTGCCCAGGGCCACAAGAGGCGGGCGCCCACCTGGTCTAGTGCAGAGATTGTGGACCTCATCGAGGTTTGGGGGGAGGCTTCCAACGTCCATGACCTCTGCACTAGGTACAGGAATGCGGCCGTCTAGGGCAGGATAGCTGCCAGCCTGGCCACCAAAGGCCACATGCAAACCCAGGAGCAGCTTTGCATGAAAATCAAGTTGGTCCAGTGAGACCCCCGACCCTGAGCTTAGAACATAAGAATGGCCGTACTAGGTCAGACCAAAGGTCCATCTAGCCCAGTATCCTGTCTGCCGACAGCGGCCAACACCAGGTACCCCGGAGGGAGTGGACCGAAGACAATGACCAAGCGATTTGTCTCCTGCCATCCATCTCCAGCCTTCCACAAACAGAGGCCAGGGACACCATTCCTACCCCCTGGCTAATAGCACTCCATGGACCCAACCTCCATGACTTTATCTAACTTCTCTTTAAACTCTGTTAGGGTATGTCTACACTACAAAGTTAGTTCGAACTAACTTTAATAGGCGCTACACTAGCACTCCGCAAGTTCGAATTTAATTTGAACTAGCGGAGCGCTTAGTTCGAACTAGGAAAATCTCATTTTACTAGGATTAAGCCTAATTTGAACTAGCTAGTTCGAATTAAGGGGTGTTTAGCCCCTTAATTCGAAGTAGTGGGAGGCTAGCCCTCCCCAGCTTTCCCTGGTGGCCACTCTGGCCAACACCAAGGAAACTCGTCTGCCCCCCTCCCGGACCCGGACCCCTTAAAGGGGCACGGGCTGGCTACGGTACCCGTGCCAGGTGCAAGCCTGCCAGCACCCAGCCAGCAGACCCTGCACCTGGCACGGATCGAGCCACCCACCCGATGTCCCTCCAGCCCTCCCCCTCTTCCTGGGACCAGGCTGGCGGCTCCCGGGAGCTTGCCCGGGACCGCAAGAGGCGGGCACCCGCCTGGGCTAGTGCGGACACCACACTAGGCACAGGAAAGTGGCTGTCTAGGGCGGGAGAGCTGCCAGCCTGGCCACCCAGGAGCAGGTGTGCATGAAAATCAAGGTGGTCCACTGAGATCCCCGACCCTGAGCTTACAATGGCCGTACTGGGTCAGACCAAAGGTCCATCTAGCCCAGTAGCCTGTCTGCCGACAGCGGCCAACCCTAGGGACCCTGGAGGGGATGGACCAAAGACAGTGACCAAGCCATTTGTCTCGTGCCATCCCTCTCCAGCCTTCCACAAACCTTGGGCAGGGACACCACTCCTATCACCTGGCTAATACCACTCCATGGACCCAACCTCCATGACTTGATCTCACTTCCCTTTAAACTCAGTTCTAGTTCTAACCTTCACAGCCTCCTGCAGCAAGGAGTTCCACAGGTTGACTCTTTGCTTTGTGAAGAACAACTTTCTGTTACTAGTTTGAAGCCTGCTACCCATTCCTTTCCTTTGGTGTCCTCTAGTCCTTCTTTATGGGAACTAATGGAGAACTTTTCTTTATTCACCCTCTCCACCCAACTCCTGCTTTTAGAGACCTCTATCCTGTCCCCCCTCCGTCTCCTCTTTTCTAAGCTGAAAAGTCCCAGTCTCTTTAGCCTCTCTTCATATGGGACCTGTTCCCAACCCCTGATCATTTTAGTTGCCCTCCCCTCTCCCACCCTTTCTCTTACCTTCTCCCACCTCCTTTTCCCAGTCTCCCCCAGTTTTGTTCAATAAAGAGAGATTCTATTTTTGAACACAATTGTCCTTTATTTTGTACATCAAGAAGAGGGGCTAGGGAAGGGTAAGTGGAAGGAGGTGAGGGAGGAATGGCGTACGCGCCCCCGAAGGGGAGGACTGGGCTGGCTCTGCGGGCTTCTGGGGGTGGAAGCTCTCCTGCAGCCTCCCAATTGCCCCCTCTCCCCAGATGGCAGCCTGCGGCAAGTGCAACCGGTCTGATGGCCGAGTGCTGTGATGTGTCCAGTGTGGGTACTCCGGGCAATCCAAGCCAGGACTGCTTTGCAAGCGGGGCACCCCTGAGAACTGTCTGTCCGGGGTGGGGGTCGGGACCCTTTAAGCACAGCCCTCGGCTAGCCTGAGACAGCATCTCCACGCTCTAAGTCCTCCTCTGATGCCCTGCCGGCACTGCTTCCGGCCATCCTTAAGCCTGGTTCAGGGTCCATTTAATGTGGACATGCTAGTTCGAATTAGCAAAACGCTAATTCGAACTAGTTTTTTAGTCTGGATCCGTTAGTTCGAATTAGCTTAGTTCGAATTAACATTGTAGTTTAGACATACCCTTATAGTTCTAGCCTTCACAGCCTCCTGTGGCAAGGAGTTCCACAGGTTGACTATGCGCTGTGTGAAAAAGAACTTTCTTTTATTAGTTTGAAACCTGCTACCCATTCATTTCATTTGGTGTCCTCTAGTCCTTCTATTATGGGAACTAATGGAGAACTTTTCTTTATTCACCCTCTCCACACCATTCATGATTTTATAGACCTCTATCCTATCCCCCCTCGGTCTCCTCTTTTCTAAGCTGAAAAGTCCCAGTCTCTTTAGCCTCTCTTCATATGGGATCTGTTCCAAACCCCTAATCCATTGTAGTTGCCCTTTTCTGAATCCTTTCCAAGACCAAAATATCTTCTTTGAGGTGAGGAGACCACATCTGTACACAGTACTGAAGATATGGCGTACCATAGTTTTATACTTCCCCTCCTTCCCCTGGTTTCCCCCCTTCCAGCTCCCTCCTCCCAGGTTTCCCCCTCCCCTCTTCCACCTTCTCTCTTCCCCTCTCCCACCTCCTTTCACCAGTCTCCCCAGAGGTTAATCCTCCCTCCCCCTCTGCCCCCAGTTTTGTTAAATAAAGAGAGTTTTTATTTTTGAACATACGTGTCCTTTATTTTTTACATCAGGAAGGGGGGCTAGAGAGGGGTAAGTGGAAGGAGGTATGGGAGGAATGGGGCACGAGCCCCCGATGGGGAGCACTGGGGTGGCTCTGCGGGCTCCTCGGGGTGGAAGCTATCCTTCAGGGCCTCCTGGATCCTGACAGACCCCCGATTGACCCCCCCCCCCCCGATGGCAGCCTGCGGCAAGTGCAGCCGGGCTGATGGCCGAGTGCTGTGATGTGCCGAGTGTGGACACTCAGGGCACTCCAAGACAAGACTGCTTTGTTGTCCCTCATAGAGTTAGACAAGCAAGCGGGGAACCCTGAGAACTGTCTGTCCGGGGTGGGGGTCGGGTCCCTTTAAGCACAGCCTTCGGCTAGCCTGAGGCAGCAGCTCCACACTCTAAGTCCTAACCTGATGCCCTGTCAGCACTGGTTCCAGCCAACCTTAACTTGGGTTCAGAGTCCACTCAATGTGGACATGCTATTTTGAATTAGCAAAATGCTAATTCAAATTAGTTTTTAGGTCTAGATGCACCAATTCAAATTAGCTTAGTTTGAATTAACTAATTCGAATTAAGTTAGTTTGAAGTAGTGCTGTAGTGTAGACATACCCTTAGTTATCGGGTAGTTGAATAGTTGTGTTAATGCATAAAATCTCCCTGTGTGCTCCCAGCCCCACTCCCAGGGAGCCCTCTGTCACCCTGTGCTGCTGCCTATGTATCAGAGACAGTACTGTGGGATGGCAGGGGAGCTGGTCCCTAAGGGGAGCCAGTTTAAAAACCAGCTCCTCACAGACGGGCTGTCTGCCACCCACCCCTTGCTGCTGCCTCTGATAGAGGCAGCAGTGCGAGGTGACAGCAGGCCATGTCCACAGGAAGGTCGGGCCAGGCACGGACAGGGGCTGCTACCACAAAGCAGCCTCTGCCCATGGTAGGCCCAGGCTCACTGCGGATAGAGGCTGCTCAGGGAGATGCGGAGCAGCTCCTGTCCTCAGGGAGCTCAGACCACCTGCGGACAAGGGCTGCTGCCCCCCTTCTTACCTGCTGCTGCCTCTGATCCCCCCCCCCCCCTGCTTCTGATACAACAGCAGCAAGGGGGCAGAATGCGAGTAGTTGACTACTCATTTACATCCTTAATGTGTACTCTCCTGGTATGATTGAGCCACTGAGCTTCCAAAATCCAACTAGAATTTTCAGAGGTGCTCCACTCTGACCTAAATGTTCTTATCACATGCAGTAATAAGACACTCTGAGTCAAAAGCTGCATGCTTTTGAAAATCCCTCCTCAAGCTCCTGTTTAAAATAACTGATTAAAATTTCCTGAAAAACAGCATATTGTATACAAGAAGCTCTGTTGCAGCTTTGGATAGGGGACACTACTTACAGAATATTTTTTAGAGACTGATTTTAATTTTGTGTCTTTGATTGTTTCTAATACTAAGCTCAGGTGTTTTATATGAAACATTCTGAAAGCTATGGCCATGTGTGCACTATGGCCGTGTGTGCACTTACTCTACATGTGTATGAATCTGCTTCAAATCTCCTCCCTTTATTTGAGGCTAAAGGGTTTAAACACATCACTGATGCTTTTAAAAGGGCAGGGGGAGATTCCATAAACAGTATGCCAAGCTCATCTCCAAATACTAACAAAAGGGCTTTTACAGTAGGCATGGTCTATTATCTGTACCGAAGACTCAACTGCTCATTTAATTTATACCAAATACAATGCAAAGCATGAACCAGATGCTTTCATTTCTGGTAGGACTTCCAGGAGCTTTCAGTAGGTTCTTGACCAGTTGTGCTATTGGTTAGTATTTTTGGTGCTAAAATTGTGCTGTTTGTCACATTCACCCAATTTCCAATGTTGGTTACCTTGCTTCACTCAAAGCAGCATCAACATACGTTTGCAGCCTGATAATATACCCATAAATCTGTCCCTCTTCGTTTCTTAACCTCCAGTGACAGCGAGGAAGCCTGAGGCTAAATCTATACCACAGAGTCTTGTCCGACAAAAATTGCCTTTGGTGACAAAACAGTGAGAGCATGCACACTGCAATGCAATTATTGTTAGGAAAAACACCCAATTTTGGTGACAAAAAACTTGCATCCCTATAAGAGAGTTCACGGTCAGAGAAAAGCAGCAAGTTCTTCCTTGTGTATTGTAGCTTTGCTCTGTTTTTAGAAATGTTTCTAAACCTCTGTTGGAATACTGCATTTCCATGTGCCAGCTGCCTAGACAGTGCACTGGGGCTCTAGAAATATTTTATGACTGGTAGGGGTTCTTAGCCAATGCAGTCAAATTAAAATTATCAATATGATAATTAGCATTGACGGGATTTTGTGCAGAAGCTTGTTAGGACGTCTTTCAAATTTAATCGGACATGAGTCAGGTGATCCAAACAGCTGTTTGGGAATTCTGGTTCAGGGATCCATGCCGCTGGTCCTCCACCGGGACTCTCTGGTCCTGCAACATCAGAGACCAGACCATGGATGTTCCCAGACCAGAGAATCCCAGTTAAGAGAGTTTCAGCCTGTAGCAAATGTACCTGGTGTTGCTTGGGTCATTAAGGAGGGGCTCAGTGCATGAGGCTGTAGGTGTGGAGATATGCAGGAGTCAGGGCAGGGGCTTGGGCCTTGCAGCTGATCTAGGAGGGTTGAGAGGCTCTGGGAGCTGGCTCTGGCTTGCAGCTGCTCGGGGGGCAGCCTCTGGGGAGGTGGCCCCAGTATTCACCTGCCTCCCCCCACCCTGCAGCCTGACTGGGACAGAGGGGGGCCAATTCTCCTTTGGAACTGCAGCTGCTCTGGAGGGGTAAGGCTGTGGGGGCTGGCTCTGGCCTCCAGAAGCACCCCTCTCCCCCAGCCCTCCAGCTGGTTCGGAGGAGGCAAGGTTCTGGGAGGCTGCCTCAGGCCAGTAGCACTCCCCTCTTCCCGGGCCCTGCAGCTTGTCTGGGGAGGTGTGAGGGTCCACAGGCTGGCCCTAATCTGCAGCTGGTCCCCTGACCTGCAGCTGGTCCCCTGACCTGCAGCTGGTCCAGGGGCAGCATATCCCTACCTCCCTCTGTCTTGCAGTACGTCTGGGAGGAAGGCCGGCGGGGGAGGGCGGCAGGGAAGGGGAAGAGCTGAGCCTCTGGGCACTGGCCCTGGCCTGTAGCTGTCCCCTCTGGCCTCGCAGCTGGTCCAGATGGGGGGCGGGGATCTGTCCTCCCGGAGGAGGGAGCTGGGACTGGTTCTGGCTTCTTCTGGATCGGGTTGGGTTGATTCCCTCCAACACTGTGTTTGGAGTAGGGGAGCCACTTACCAGCTCCGTTGGCTGGTGACATGCAGAGCCTTGTCTGCAGCTGGCCACTGTCTTACTGGCATGGTTGCCCTCAGTGGTTACTCTACACTATAACTGTCCCCTGTGCTTGCTGCCCACAGTGGTCACTGAGACTATAGCTACACAGCAAAGAAAAGTCGGAAAAAGATATGCAAACTGCAATTTGCATATCTTTTTCCACTTTTTTTCTGAAAGAGGCTTTTCCAAAATTTGGCCCATCTACACAGGGCCAAATTTCAGAAAAAACTCCTCTTTGAGAACATCCCTTATTTCTCTCACTGAGAGGAATACAGGGATGCCGAAAACACGTCTGCTTTTTCAGAAACTATTCTGAAGTTAAGAGGGTTCAGAAACTATTCTGAAAAAGCAGACGCATGTGTTGGTATCCTGGAAAAGCTCTGCAGGGTAGACATAGCCTCAATATCATATCCCTCTTCTCTGCCTCCTCCCTTTTCATGGTCTGGAAAACAGTCCCAGTCCTATGTCCTGTTTTCCTGGCACAACCAAACATTGACCTTGCTTTAAGCTGGGATAAGAGGAAGCCTCCTACCAAATTTGGTGGCCTTTTAGCTATTACTATTTAGGAGTTCATGAACAAATGGACTCTCAGACAGATGAACTCATAGATAGACTGGCATTGGCTTCTTCCCAGTTAGATCTCTGCAAACTTTTGCTTCATTGAGCTGATATTCCCAGTTAGTTGGTAGTATTATCACATAGACCCTATTGGGGCAAAGAAAATGCCCCAATTTTACATTAGTTCTATAAATTATAAGAAAATATGGACTAGATGGAGCAAAGCAGTCTATAATTCACAGTAACTTGTAAGAAGTCCAGTTCCTGAGTATATTGGAGGAGCATAGTGCAGAGTTATCCTTCTGTCCTGGGCTTTTACTCCTCATAGGGTATGTTTGGTGAGTTTTGAATTATTACAGACTGCAGGGTTGCTCTTTCTGGACTTGCTAATGTGCATTTGAAATTAGACATTTGTCTTGGTTAACAGACAGCTGAACACTTTTGAAGACTTTGAATGTAAATTTAGACACATTATTTTTATTAAAAACAAGCGAGAGTGAGTAAATAGCAGTATTTTCTTAGACTCATAGTTCTGGGAAATGCTGAGCAACTACACTTCACCCTGAGGAGTTTCATGGAAGTTAAGAGGGTTCAGCACTTTGGTGGATCAGGTTAGAAAAGTATGTGTCTGTCTGCCTCTTCCCTTAAATGTTCTACTATAGTAGAATGCCCATTGCTAAAAGCCAAGTTTATTTTAATTTGGAATGCATATGGGGATTTAATCCTTCATTTTGATGTATCATCACCCTAGACACATGTTCCTTTATTAATTAAACTCTGAAAACTACTATTTCTGTAGGTTTGCCTTTGTTTTTTTCCCCTGTAACTCAATGGAAGGGCAAAATGATTTGGTACTTAAATTAAAAAAATTAATCTGTTAATTAAAAAAATACATTGGTATCATTCTGGGATCAAACCTGGCTCCTCCTCATCTTTAATTAGAACAAATGAACCAGGCAATGAACCATATCAGAGCCAATACCCTGGCTTAGATCCCCAACGTGCTAAAAACTAGATTTGGTGGAATCATGCATTTTGTAGACTTAAACTCTGCAGCATTTTTCTCATAGGTTAAGAGATACCAGTGCACCTTTGAGGGCTGCCCTCGCACCTATAGCACGGCTGGAAATCTGCGGACTCACCAGAAGACACATCGTGGAGAATACACATTTGTCTGCAATCAGCAAGGTTGTGGCAAGGCCTTCCTTACCTCCTATAGTCTCAAAATCCATGTTCGAGTGCACACTAAGGAAAAGCCGTTTGAGTGTGACGTGCAGGGCTGCGAAAAGGCATTCAATACGCTGTATAGGTAAGAGCCCCTCCAGGCATCTCTGTTTTGCATGGCAGACGCTTACCACTGTTTTTCCTATCAAATTCAGTTTTTGTTTGAGCTCCCTAGCTACAGCTATTGGGGTTGGGTCCTTCTCCCAGCTCCAGATCTAATTCTGCTATAGAATCTTAAATCAGCATGAAGGTCCACTTTCATCAGTACCAACGACTGGGAGAGCCGCATTTGTGATATTATCATTGATTATTTGTGTTAAAGTAAATGTAATGCTATTTGCACTTGACACTGTTCAGTCATCTAGAGCTTTCAGATTTTTTGATTTGCGTACTTCAGTCCTTAAACTTATCCGTATCAGAATTTATTAACAAACACACCAGAATTTAAGCCTTTGAATCTGTCTTGTGGTCCTTGTTGTTTGGTAATGTTCCTACCTGAGGCTAATGAGCCAATGTTCTCTCTATTCTACAGATGGATGGAAAAAATTAAACTTTATGTGCATCAAAACATGTGCAGATGTGCACCACCAATAGAAACACATGCTGCCAGCTGTGGGTGCTCTGGGCACTCTGCTAATCAGCTGGGTGACATTTGAATCTCGTTTGGGCATCCACCCAAGCGCTGAGCTTACAGGGAACACTTGCCATTACTGTGCTGCAGGTGCTAAGATTTATTTGGAATGCTTTGCAGGTTGAAAGCACATCAGAGGCTTCACACAGGAAAAACATTTAACTGTGACAGTGAAGGCTGCAGTAAATATTTCACAACGCTCAGTGATCTTAGGAAGCACATTCGAACACACACAGGAGAAAAGCCATTTCGGTAAGTTGCTAGACTAGACAGTTTTCTTTCCTGTGGGGAGAATGACAGGTGATTTTGATAACTGAGAGCATGTGCAAATCATCAGAGTTGCTAAAAAAGAGGCTTATTGTAAGAATTGAGACACAAACTGCTCAAAACATTTTCACTTTTGGTCCAGTGAAGCAGGCTAGGCCCATGAGTGTGTCTGTACTACCACTTCAACTGGTTTGAAGAGGTCTGTATTGCAATTAGCACCCAATTATTCTGTTATCAAGTAGATCAGGCTGGCCAAACTGCTGTGATGAGCAGCACATCTGCAAAATTTGTTGTTTCTTCCCTGCTATGGTGGAAAGTTGAATCCTTAAAAAATGGTGATTGCAATTGTCACATTGTACTCTGGGCATCATGTGTAGCCAGATAACAGTAACTATTAGGAGGTAACAGAGTTTAAATCTGGAGCTTCCTGCCATTCAGTCAGGGAAGCATGACTTCACATTATACCCAATATATACTTTTTGGTTTGGTTCTTCCCTCAGGTGTGATCATGACGGCTGTGGAAAAGCGTTTGCTGCAAGCCACCACCTTAAAACACATGTTAGGACGCATACTGGTAAGTCTGGAGGGATTGCTTCACTAACTGAGCCTATTACATTGATACGGCTTTCATAAGCCTAATCATGCTTATACCTGTAGTCTACAGAGTAGCGCAGAGTGGGCATTTAAGGACATAAACAAATGACATCTGATGGGCAGTTCAGTTTATTCAGATGTAAGGAATAGTAAAAATGATGTCAAGGCACCCTGACATTTAATCTGTTAACATCAGAATACATTCAGCAGCATTTAATAAAAACATTAAAATGGGAATAGGGATGTAAGTGACTAGCCGACTACCCAATTAGCATAAGCTAATGACTCGACCAGTCATTTCCCCCCAACCCTAGCTGCCTCTATCAGAGAGAGGCAGCAACTGGGGGAGCTGGTGTTGGGTAAGCTGCCTTAAAAGCCAGTTCCCCCCAGCACTGTCTCTGGGCATAGGGGAAGCAGAGGTGTAGTGAGGGACCAGGTGCAAGCCAGAAATCATCAGATTCCCAGATCACACTCCGTGCCAGATGCGGTGCCTCTGCTTTTTAAATGTATTAAGAGCTGCCGGTCTCTTAATACATTTAAAGGGCAGAGCTGCAGCGGGGTTAGTTCCCAGCACTGTAGCTCTGCAGTTTTCCCCCCATTATCGACTAATCGAGGAGTTGATGGAAATTTTGTCAACTACAGGCAGTTCCCGGGTTACGTACAAGATAGGGACTGTATGTTTGTTCTTAAGTTGAATCTGTATGTAAGTCGGAACTGGCGTCAGCCACTGCTGAAACTGATCAGTTTCAACAGCAGCTGAATCTGGACGCCAGTTCTGACTAACATACGGATTCAACTTAAGAAACCCAGGCGTCCCCAAGTCAGCTGCTGCTGAAACTGATCAGCGGCTGATTCCAGGAAGCCCGGGGCAGAGCAACTCTGCCTCGGGCTTCCTGTAGTCAGCCCCTGGTCAGTTTCAGCAGCGGCTGACTTGGGGATGCCTGGGGCAGAGCAGCTGGGGTGCTGCTGGGTTGCTCCAGTAGCGCCGAGGAGCGGCGCTACTGGAGCAACCCAGCAGCACCCCAGCTGCTCTGCCCCAGGTGTCCTGATTCAGCCGCTGCTGAAACTGACCAGCAGCGGCTGAATCAGGACGCCTGGGGCAGAGCAGCTGGGGTGCTGCCGGGTTGGTACAGTAGCGCCGAGGAGCGGCGCTGCGGGACCAACCCGGTGGTGCCCCAGCTGCACTACCCCAGGCGTAGGCAAGAAAAGCCTGGTCTGCTGGGGGGGGGGGAATGGGGCAATAGCTGCACCTCCCCCCCCCCCCCCCCCAGCAGACCAGGGAGACACGGGTGGCGGACTGCCCGCGTCCTCCACGGCTTTGCTCCGTCTCCCTGGTCTGCAGGGAGACCGGGAGCAAAGCCTTGGAGCACGCCCGCAGCGGGACAGCCCAGGCGCGCCCGGGCTGTCCCGCTGCGGGCGTGCTCCAAGGCTTTGCTCCCCGTCTCCCTGGTCTGCTGCGGGGGGCTCCCCCCCCCCCCCAGCAGACCAGGGAGACGTGGAGCAGCTTTTCTCGCCCGGAGGACGGGGGCGGCGGGACTGCAGCGCATCTGGGCGTCCCGCCGCTCCAGTCCTCTGGGGCGAGAAAAGCCCCGTTCGTAACTGCGGATCCGACATAAGTCGGATCCGCTTAACTCGGGGACTGCCTGTACTTGATTAGCTGATTACCTGCAATATAATATCCCTAGATGGGAACAAATTAGCTCGGTTATCGTCCAGTGAATCTGCTGCACAAGACATCTTTCCAGTTCCTGTTGCCTCTCAGAACAAATTCCAACCTTCTCCAGAAATCATAGCAAATAAACCAGTAATGTGCCGAAAGTGGTGAACAGTTAATAATTCATTTAATATTTTACAGCTGCTCCCTGAGTTACGACCACCTCCACTTACGACCATCCGCACTTACGACCAAAGTGGTCGTAAATGCAGATCCGAGTAACGAACGGCAATCCGCACATACAAACAGCGCAGTCGCCATCTAATTCTATTGGATCCAAGTTATGAACACTTTGAGTTACGGGCCAAGTGTTGGTCCGTAACTTGTTCGTAACTCGGGGAGTGGCTGTAATTAGAAAACAAGAAAGCCAGCTATCTCGGGATAGTAAGCAATAGGAAAATATCCCTTGAGTTTAAACTTGGCAGCTGTTTTATTTCACCAGCGCACCTCACAAATGCAGTAATAATCAGGGCTTGACAAATGGCAGCAAAACCTAGTTGCCAGCCCTGCACTGCACAGGCACAAGACCCACACTGCGCATGTGCGCGCTGCTGGTGAATGGGGTGATTTGTCGAGCCCTGCTAATAATGATGTGTAAAACTTAAGTCCTCACCAACTCACTTAACAAAATTTGAAGCTTATTTCCAAGCCTATTTCACTTCATCCAGCAACTGACACTAAAGTTGTTTAAGGGGCTGTTCAGACATGTTCTCACAAGTCCTATGTTCATGCTTCACTCTTACAGCATAACATTTAGCAAGAGGGTCTTTATGTGGTAGAATTCAGTCTTCTACCGTGGGCCTTTGTAATGTGGGTATGTTAAGGAAATTCTCTGAGATTTGCTGTTGCAATCTTGTCTTTCTATAGCAAGGTCTTTAAAGATTATATCGTCATAGGAGGTGATGTCTCACTTTTCCTTATCAAGTTTAGGGGGCTTATGATGATTGGGCCTGCAAATGTACCTTAATTGTGAGCCCAACTGTAAAGTGTGTATGAGTTCATAATATTGTCACAGTAACCTATAACAAATGTTGATGGGGGCAAAAAAGGTAGGAAAGCGAGACATACTGGGTTAGTCCAAACAAAAAGGTCTAATGTACTCAAGGACTGTGCTTAAAATGATACATGGTGAACAAGAAGAGTGTAGAACCAGAAATCAAGAAACAAAAATTGCTATTTTGGCTAGTAGGTCCAATTGGTGGACAAAATAACAAGGGGTTGCTTTATTCCACATATCACTTGGATGGGTTCAGTCACAAAGACCTCCTTGGAACTGTCACTTGAAATTCAACTGAGCCTGCCTTTCTGCCCCCCTGTGTTTCCCCAGCTCTATCCTGCTGAGCCAGGCCCTCTGGCCTCCAGCACTAACACAGAGGAGGGTCACAGCCCTTTGCAGTATAAATCAGACACTGAGATCAGCTCACTTCTGGTAGGGCTCATTTAAAGGGGCTTGCCTCAGCACCAGTATTCCCTCTAAGATGGGGCTGGGTGAAAAATGATCTGCAGGCCATATCCAGCCTGCCAAGCAGCTGGATCCAGCCTGTGAGAGTCTCAGCCGGCTTCCTGCCTGCCTGACTCCTGCTCGGCACTCAGGAAAGCTTGCCACAGGACCACGTGTGTGTTTCTGGATGCTGAGAGCCTGGAGGGAGGGAGGGAGGGAGGGAGGGAGGGGAGACAGGCTTCCCATGCTGCCCCCGCTCCCAGAAGCTACCATTGGCCACTTTCAGCCATTAGCAGCTGCCTGTTTCCAGGACAGACAGCATGTGAAAGGCTGCTCATCCCCTTGGCTTACACAGCATTCAGTTCAGAGCAGTAAACATGGCTCCTGCAGCTCCCCGGAGCACATACAGCTTCTGGGGGTAGGGGCAGCATAAGAAGTTGGTCTCCCCGCCCTCCAGGCTTTCAGCACTCAGAAACACACACGTAGTCCTGCAGCCAGCTTTCCTGAGTGCCATGCGGGAGCAGGGCAGGCAATGACCCTGGCTAAGAAACCTGCTGGGCTGTTGGCTGGGAGCCAGGTATGGTCTCCCAGCCAGAGCCTGCTTCTGGCACCACCTTCTCCCTCCCCCAACCCTCTGCCTCCCTACCCCATGTAGCCCAAACCTTCTGTACCAGCCCACATGTGCCTTCCCAAACACTGCATCCCCTGCTACTCCCCTCCTCGGTCACAACCCCCTCCCAGACCTTGCACCCCAATCCGCTATCTCTGGTCACAGCCCAAATTGCTGAACTCCCTGTACTAAGGATGTTAGGGTATGTCTACACTACCACCCTAGTTCGAACTAGGGTGGTAATGTAGGCAACCGGAGTTGCAAATGAAGCCCGGGATTTGAATTTCCCGGGCTTCATTTGCATAAAGCCGGGCGCCGCCATTTTTAAATGTCCGCTAGTGCGGACTCCGTGCCACGTGTAGCCGCGCGGCACGGAGTCCGCACTAGCGGACATTTAAAAATGGCGGCGCCCGGCTTTATGCAAATGAAGCTCAGGAAATTCAAATCCCGGGCTTCATTTGCAACTCCGGTTGCCTACATTACCACCCTAGTTCAAACTAGGGTGGTAGTGTAGACATACCCTTAAAGACTAGTAGACTATCCGATTTCTCCCCTCATTGCTGCCTCTATCAGAGGCAGCAAAGGGGGGGAAAGAGGAGGCACTTCAAAGGGCAGTGCTGCACATCAGCTGTGCGGGGAACTGCCCCTTTGAAACACCGAGGCGACAATTCAAAGTAGCAGCACCGCCTGGAGTCCAGGGTCAGCTGGGGACTCCCCAGCTGATCTGAAGCTCCGTGTGACTTTTCAAATTGGCAGCTCAACATGGAGCCCATGCTCCATGAGTGCGCTCCTGCTGGGCATTCTTGTACATTTCAAAGCTGGCACGCCCACGCGTAGCCCAGAGTCAGCGGGACTTCTTGCAGGCCCTGGGCTGCATGTGGTATTCTGCATTTCGCCTTTGAAATGGACGTTTCAAAGGAGAAATGAGGACGTGCCTATTGACTAGTTGAGTAGTTGATGGAAATTCCTTCGACTACTTGACTAGTAAATTAACCGCAATTTAACATCCTTACCCTGTACTCCTCTCCAGGTTACAACCCCCTCCCAGAACCTGCACTCCCTCCTCTTGCACCCCTCGCCTGGGGCCAGAATCCTTTCCTGCATCCATACCCCTCCCAAGCTCTGCACCCCAAGCTCCTGTCCCAGGTAACAACCCAAACCCCTGTACCTCTACCCCAGGTCACACTCCCCTCCCAGACCCTGCACCCCCTCCTCACCCTAGTCTGTTGCCCCAGGTCATGATCCCCTAGTTCACCCAAACTCCCTCCCAGATTTCACACCACCAGTCTCTTACTCCAAGCTCCCTTCTGCACCCAACTTCCATTAATATAATGGAAGAGTGCGGCCCTCGACCACTTACAAAATTCTTGGTCTCCCTCTCTCCCCTCTCCTCCCCTCTCCCACATAAAAAATTATTGTCCACCCCTACTCTAAGATTTTCCAGCCACGAATGGAGTGAGTTTTGTCTTGCATACCAAAAATGAGATCATTTGCGCTTGTTTTACGGCTACCTACACTGTGGTTAAGATTCATGAAAATGGAGATCCAGTAATTTACATTTTAAAAAATGCCCAGAAATATTCCAGTGTGTACCAGACTAGACAGATAACCTTTTCTCCTTGTAAAACCAGCCCTAAAAATAAACTGTCAGATAAGATCTGAGCCCCCTTTCCACTGCCCTGTGTTAATCAAGCCCTTAATATTGATATGAAGAAAATAATGGTGAGAACATACAGCCTATTTTTGCCTTATTAAGATGAAGAGATTGTCAGAGTTTGGTAACATTTCAGATGCAGATGCTGTTATAAGAACAAAATGAGTAAATCTTTCTGCAGAAATACCTCTCTGTCAAGATCAAATCCTCATGGAAAAATACCACTTATTCATTCTTTTCTAGCAGGCAGATCTAAAAGTACCCAAGTCAAGAATGTAAATCTATATTTAATGATGGCATTTAAAGTATCACATTAACTTTAGAGGTATTAGTCTCATACTTTGCACTGCTCCTAGGACAGTAGGATCCATCTCATCCCCCAGTTTTATCTTTCCCCCTAGCCCTCGAACATTAGAGAATCTTTCATTCTAAATGTATTAACTACTTTCAGTGTTTGCCTGAACTATTGCCTGCACAAAGGATAATTGTTGTTTTCTCCAGTTTATCAAAATAAGTTTGTATATAGGTTGTAGCAGTTGCCATCAATTAACTGTAGAATTTAAAAAAATGATTGATCTAGATAATCCAAATACATTGCTCTGAGAATTGTTTCAGAACTGGGAGACCTTTGTTATCAGTTTCATGTTGTTTTCTTGTACCTTGTAGCAGAGTTTAATTCTCAAGTGAATGTAAATTATCTAGAAAGCTGTAGGCCAAAAATAGGGATGGGTACCATAGAAAAATTGTGACAAAAGGATTGTGTTGGCTTGAAGGAGCTAGTAGTTTGAATATAGGAGGAATTACTCCCTTTTTGGTCTGTTCAGATGGGTTAGAGTGACTCAGAATTTTTAGTGGAACCAAAAATACCATCATTCGATGCTTAGGAAATCTTACACAGGGTGACCAAGATATAAAATTACCAGAATAAACAAACAAAGGAATTAAGCTTCAAAGGGGTAGTTAGTCTGTAACTGGAAAAACGTAAAGAACAAATAATCTAGCAGCACCTTAAAGACCAACAAAACATGTAGATGGCATCATAAGCTTTTGGGGGCATAACCCACTTCTTCAGATGAATGGAATTAATAAAGATTCAGTTCCAAAATAAATAGTGGATGGGGGGTAGAGAAGGAAAAAGGGGGAAAGAAATAGTCAGAGTGTTCATGCCACATGAAGCTGATAGAGAAGGTACAGATTGTTCTTAAACACCCACTGTTTGGTTTTTAAGGCATTAGCATGTGGAATATAGTAAGGATGTTAAGGACTAGTTGGTTAGTCAACTAGTTGATCTCCTCTCCTTGCTGCCTCTATCTAATAGAGGCAGCAAGAGGAGGAGGGAAGAGTGGTATTTCAAAGCGGCAGTGTCACATGGAACCTGAGGTCAGCTGGGGAGTCTCTAGATAACTCTGGGTTCCCTGTGGCATTTCCGCGGAACGCAGGGTCAGCTGGGGACTCCCCAGCCGCTCTGAGGCTCCGTGCAGCACTGCTGCTTTGAAATGCCAAGTGGAGGGGGCTCTTGTGGAGCTGGGAGTCAGTGGGACTTCCCGCTGGCCCCGGGTTGTACGTGGAGTTTCGCATTCCTCCTTTGAAATGTACAAGAGCCTATCAGCTAGTCCAGTAGTGGATGGAAATTCCCTCA
Organism: Pelodiscus sinensis; assembly: GCF_052426305.1. Lineage (NCBI taxonomy): Eukaryota > Metazoa > Chordata > Testudines > Trionychidae > Pelodiscus > Pelodiscus sinensis. The sequence continues at coordinate 11,532,851 of NC_143077.1, read as the reverse complement.
ACTAGTAAATTACTTGTTATTTAACATCCTTAGAATATAGTGTGCTAGCCAGGTAATGTCTTCGTTCCTACCTGTGTGATGGGTCCCAAACCTGTAAATGAAGTTAAGTTCCAAGGCTTCCCTGTGTATTTGGCTTGTGGAATTGGCCTGGCACAACACAGTGACTTAGAGATTTATCTCCAAATGTTTATAGTATTGAATGTTGTTTTACTATTCTGCCTTTTATTTTGTACTAGATTTGATTTACTATAAAATATCGTCTTTCACTTATTAAACTATATATGATGTACAAACTATAAATGATGTTGTGTTTCTTGCTGTGGTTGTTTCTGTGTCCATTTCACTGGGCCTGAAATGACTACTTTTATTCACCCCCAAATGCAGACAGTTGTATCAAGGAAACAAGCACTACTGCTCTCAGCATCAGGCGATATGACCACGTCTTGGTAGATCCGTCCGTAGCGCCTTCTCTCAGGCTTCTAGGAAAAATAAGTCTATTTACAGTTAATTGTTTTCTTGCCAATGGGCCATCAAGATACTGAAATAACATTAATGGCTCCCACTTTGCATGACTACATTAATAACACAGGTTTATACTCCAGATTTCTAACTTTAAATGCAGGAATGATAAATGCATACAAATGGGATAATCCTGTTCATACAAGCTTTCCAATGATGCCTTACAGGAAGTATTTTACATAAAGCATATTACAGTTATGTGTGATATGCAGATGCATATTTTCATAAAGCATATGGATAGCCCCATGACAATCACTCCCTTTTTGAGTCCTTAAAGAGAGACTTTAGGTGAAAATTGGCGACTGAAGCAAGCATCACCATAAAGGTTTTGACCGCTGTTGTCGGCTTGTGTCCCTGACCACCATCTTCCTAAACCTGAGGGACATCCTGACCAGAGTGGACCAGAAAGAGGGGTGTCCAGATGATTAGAGCCCTGTGAGGATACAGATGTCTCCCCGGGAATGAGGGTATCTGTGGATAGACCGCTGTATCCGCAGGGCTCTGTTCCCAAAAGACACTGGGGTCCACAGAGAGGAGAATGGTCCCATCATGCCCGGAAGCCAGCTCCTTCCAGGCTGCATGGCTGTACTTCCTCCAGTCCCACCCCCAGCTGCATCATCTCCTCTCTGAGGTCATTCATCCCTTTTGGGGGTAGTAGCTGCATGGCAGGGAGGAGCTGCTGGCTGGAGGTGCTGGCTCCTGGGTGCAATGGGATCACACTCCTCTCCTTTGGCTGCAGTGTCCCTGTGGATACTGATGTCTAGCCGCGGATACCCACGTTCGCAGGCAGACATTTGTATCCGTTCATGGCTCTCAGGTGACATCTCCAGCTTCCCTGGCAGAATCCCAAACGTCACCTAGAATAAGAGACTCTTCTGCCTGTTCCTTCCCCCACCGTCTTTTTTTTTTTTCTTTGCTATGACTCTCCTTTTGTGTTCCGTTGCATAAGACTGGCTTAGCCACCCATGACTATATTGTGCAACACTGCTGACGGCCTTTGATCAGAAAAATGCAGCTAAATGCAATATGCTAAGTAGCCTGATGCTGGTACAAGTCTGCCAGGCCTTGAAGCAGTGGTGTAGGCAGATTGGAACACTAGGGTAGATCCCAATTTAGGGTGGGTGGACAATGACAGGAGGGTGGGGGCGGGAGCCATGGGGACCATCTCTCCCCCTTCTATCTCCCTGGGGGTGATAGATGCTCTGGCAAGGAACAATGGAAAAATAAGGGGCTGAAAAAAGTGCATGCCCCAGCTGTGCTGTGTCTCTCTCTCCCTGTCTCCCCCCCGCCTCCCCCGGGCACTCCAGCCAGGGAGCAGGGTCACAGCACTGGGGCTTGCCCATCTCCGGTCTAGGGATTGCAAGCTCCCATGCCCCAGTCCTGCTCCCTAGGATGAGCGCTGGGTGTGAGGAGCAGGGGAAGTCCCCAACTTGGCTCTGTGGCTGGAACACCAGACAGGCAGAGTGGAGCAAGCCCGGTGCCTTGATCCTGGACATCATCAGAAGCGTTGGGCAGGCGGAACAGGGCAAACCTCTGCAGCCCAACCCCCTCTCCCCAACTACAGCTGGGCATGCCCTCCCTCTCCGAATGGGCTGAGCAGAGCAAGCACTGGGATGGGGGCAGAGCTGGGGTAGAGGTGGGCCTGGGTGATAAGTGGGTGGGCCCCGTCTTGGAGTGGCTGATAAGATTGTGCTGTTCCTGTTTTTCAGCAATAAGATTGAAAGTGAAAGTCAATGTGTAGGATAAAAGCTGCATTTTCTGTCTTTGCTGTTCTGTTCTGGTGCATTTTTGTCTCCTAGGAAACAGAATTGGACTTTAGCAGCAACAATAATGGCTCCAGCCCATTTCAATTAACTCCCCCTAAAAGGACAATTATCCTCATGTTTATCTTCTAAGTTGGTGGTTTTCAAACTTTTTTTCTCATCACCCAGTTGAAGAAAATGTTTGATGAAGAAAATGTTTTCTCATCACCCAGTTGAAGAAAATGTTGGTGGTTTTCAAACTTTTTTTCTCATAACCCAACGTAATTTGACTGAGGTGGGGCTGAGGATGAGAGCTTTGGGGTGTAGGAGAGGGCTCCAGCTTTGAGGGGAGTCAGGGCTGGGTTGGAGGGGCTTACCTTGAGCAGCTCCTGGTCAGTGATGCAGCAGCAGTGCTAAGGCAGCTTCCTGCCTTTCCTGCACCCCAGAAACAGCCAACAGCGGATTCCCAGCTGATGGGAGCACAGAGCTAGTGCTTGGGGCAGGCAGGGGCGGCCGTCCATATAGGTGAACTAGCCGGTTGCCTAGGGCGCCAAATTAAATGAGGCGCCAAATGGTGGCGCAATATCATTGAGGGGTTTGGAGGTGGGGGTGCCGATTGCATGGTTTGCCTAGGGCGCCAGGTGCTGGCAGCTAGTCTAGGGCCGCTCCTGGGGGCAGGGACAGTGCGCAGAGCCCTGTGTGCTTCCTACCTAGGAGCCAGGCCTGGTGCTGGCTGCTTCTGGAGCACAGCACAGTTTGTGGTACCAGGACTAGGAATGTTAAGGTCTAGTCGACTATCTGGTAAGCAGATGCTTATCGGATAGTCAGTTGACTAATCGACCAGTCGATTCCCCCCTTTGCTGTCTCTATCAGATAGAAGCAGCAAATGGGGGAGGGGAAGAGGGGGGCTGCCCCTTTGAAATGAGGAAGTGGCATTCAAAGGGGCAGCACAGCACAGCTGATCCCCAGCTCAGCTGTGCATCGCTGTCCCTTTGAAACACACCACCTTGGCATTTGAAAGGGACAGCACCGCACAGCTGAGCCAGGGTTCAGCTTTGCGGCTGCCCCTTTGAAAAGCTGAGGCAGCATTCAAAGGGGCAATGCTGCACAGCTGGTCCCAGGATCAGCTGTGCGGTGCTGCCATGCGTGGAGCCCGGGGTCAGCTAGGGAGTCCCCTTCTGATCTCAGGCTCCAGCTACATTTCTGCAGAATCCGGGATCAGCTGGGGAGTCCCCTGCTGACCCCGGGCTCCATGCTGCGCTGCCGCTTTAAAATGTACTGGCATTCCAGAGTTCTGCATTCCCCAGCGGGGGCTCTTGTACATTTCAAGGGAGGAATGTAGAAGTGCCTGTCGAGTAGCCGATGGGAATTCCATCAACTACTCTACTAGTAAATTAACCGATACTTAACATCCTTAGCCAGGACAGGCAGGTAGCTGCCTCAGCACCCCTGCTGGTCACCTGATCCCCCTACAGCAAGAGACCCAGTGCCTGATATTCCACACCCAATACTCTGTTGCAACCCCTAATTTGAAAATCACTAATCTAAGAGACTGTCAATGACAGGCAAGGGGGACTTTTCCTTCTTGAAATTCTCTCCAGCTAAAGGGAACAAGGGACACTTGAAAACGAGAGCCTTGCTTTGTTTCAGATACTTTAGTTCAGGGGAAGCCAACTAGTGGCTCTTTGCTTTAAGAAATGCAGCTCTTGCTAGTTCTGAGCCATGCACCCGGACTGCTCACAGCTGGTTGCTCTGCACACGTGCCCCAGCGCTTGAAAGGAGATGTGTGTGGCAGTGGCTCTGGGACCTAGGCATTGGGTTAGAGCAGGGAGAGGGAGGGATGTCTGGGAGTTCATGTCTCGGGGGGGGGGCATTGGGTTAGAGCGGAGGGGCTGGGGGTGCCTGGCTCTGGGGTATTTGGTTAGAGCAGGGGGGCGGGAGCACCTTAAACTGAAAGTCTTCATGGATGCAGAATGAGGCAGCCAACACTGATGTTATATTTAAATTCCAGGGCAAAAAAAGAATCAGTATGTACCTGGTTTACACTGTTTCTTTAAAGAAAATGCAAAGGCTTTTGTTTGTCAGGTTGAAGCAATTATTCTGAGAGATGAGTGTCTCCGTTATTGTTTTTGAACCTCTCATATTTGCTGCCTGGGACAGACCTGAATTTTTAGAACTGTAAAAAGCCATCTTCATAAGTTTAAAAAAAAATTAAAACGAGGCAACCATACCAGAGATCAACAAACTGCAGTGAAACAAGCACTTCAGATTGTGCTAATTTACTTCTCAGTTCAGTTTAATTTAAAAAAACTCACAGTGCAGTGGTGTTAAATTTAAAATACACGGTGGGGATGCTTATTTTTAGTGTGAGAATATTACTGTATTTTTAAAGGTTTTTTTTTTTTTTTTTTAAATTTGATGTTTGTTACTTTGTCAAGTTCTCTGAAGAGCTATAGACTGGCTGTGAATTTTTTTAAGTCACTAGAACTTTTTTTATTGTTCAGTTGGTTTTTTCCGAAATGTCCTGTAATGTCATTTTTATCACTACGTTTTGTGTACTACATTTTATATATCTATTTATATAGATATATAAAAATAAATATATAATACGTAGCTCTTTGCACTCTATCCACAGCTATTTGGCTCTTCATCTCTAACTGGTTGGCCACCCCTGCTTTAATTGTTTCCCTTCTTTTCTTTCTCTTTAAAAGGTTTCAAAGGAATGTTAATTGTTTGCCATGGGACTGTGCACGTGAAGGTCTCTGTAGACCAAACCTTGTTCAACTCAGTCCAACATTGGTTAGTTTTATGTTGACACCTTTATCTAAATTAATACAACTGGTTGAAGTAGGATCCACAGACTAACCAGTGAAGAGCAGAAACAATTAAAGTGCTTAAAATATTCTTACCCACATAACAGTTTGTTTTCCCGTATTTTAACTACTGCCAAAGGTTGGACGATTCTGACTTAAGTCACCAAAGCCATTTTGCTTGTGTGTTTAGAGATGTCTAAACTTGTGTACAAATCATTGAAGTGTCTTTGTACTTCTTGTAGGAGAGAGACCCTTCTTCTGTCCCAGTAATGGCTGTGAGAAGACTTTTAGTACTCAGTATAGTCTGAAGAGTCACATGAAAGGTCATGAGAAAGGACACTCATTTAATGCACTTCCTAATAACAATGTATCTGAGGTCAGTAGCTTTTGCTTTCTCTTTTTAGTACTTTTGTGGTAGATTGAAACAAAGCTTATTTTGAAGAGAAGTTCAGAGGCAATTTAAAGGCATTGATGTTTTTCAAAGAAACTTGAGTATTTGGTGCACCTCTCCCACTAGAAATCTGTGGAATTTGATGCTTAACTGTCATGAGCACCTTTGAAATCCCCAGCCTTAAATTTCAAGATGGATAATGCCTTATCAAGGAACAAAATCAGGGTGGATTGATTTAAGTCAGAGCTGTTTAAATCACTAATTATTAGTTATGATTTAAATCAAGCAGGAAACTTTGTGTTTTTTGCATTTATACGTCTTTTCTTGAAGGTTAATCCTCATTGATTGCAAATCAACACGTTTTAATGGTTACCAATTTAAATATAGCCTTTATACTAAATTTGAACTTTTTGATAATTAGGATACAGTATGTGTACACATTTGTTATTGCATTTATATATAGCTTAACTTACACTTATCCAGATTCTTAATTTTTAATTATTTAATTTAAGAAATGGTGAATTATGCATTTCTTATTTACTAGATTAATTTTTTTGACTTATGATCTGTGTCAAGCTTTACTTGGATAGAAATTCAAGTAAAAATGCATGAAAGCAGCATTTTAATGCTTTTGTTTGATAAACTACCTTAAAGTCACTGGAAATATAAACAAAGTGTATCAAAAATTTACCAAATATGTTTTTCATTTAAAATGTCCTGATTTATTAAACAAAGGATTTATCTTTAGTGATGAGAAACATCAGTTTAATTCACAAATTATTGTCCTTCAGGATTTTAGAATGAGAAGACCTCATTGTCTCTCACCTAGTTTTTATTCATATATTGGAAGAGGGAAAACAAGCTTTACTGCTTTTTCAGCTCCTACTTAGTTTCTTAACTTTGAATGAACTAGCAATTAAACTAATATAGCTGAATAAATTGAAGCAAAGAAAATATTCTCTTTACCTGCAGAAGAGGCTACTGCTGTCAAAAGTTGGTTTAACATTTTAGCAAACTCTGGTTTCAGGTGCTTAGCCAGTGACCCTTGCTAGTTCAGGTGCTTAGACTTTCTTTAAAACTTACTATTATTTATTTAATGTAAATGGGTAGAGCCCTGGGGAAATGCAGATACGAATTTTGTTTCTGCAAACATGAGCTGCAGATACCCACATTGACATCCTCTGATGCAGATACCTGCAGCTATAAAGAGGATGTGCAGATTTGCAGGATTCTAGATAAAAATATGTATGCACATCAATATCTGCAAAAATGAGCTGTGGCACATACAGCCACACAAGTGGATACTCATGGACATAACACAGATATCTGGGGATTTGCACGGTTCTGTAAATGGGTTATAACAACTTCTCTCAAAGACAAAACGTATCTATTTCAACTGTAATTTTAAATAGGTTTATTTTGTAAAATATTTAAATTAAAAATCCAGTTTTTATTTTTTTATTCACTGTTTTTTATCCACCCTGAAGGAAATAGCCTGACAAGCTGTGTAGATGCCTGTGCCTCTAAAATACCATGTAAAGTACAAGATTGCTGACACTGATTTAAATACGTAACTGTAGTTGTATTCTTCCTCACAGGATACAAACCACTCCCTTTGTCTGAGTGACCTAAGCCTCATATCCACAGATTCGGAACTGCGGGAAACCTCTAATACAGTAAGTAATCGTACCTCTCCTATAATTGGAGATTTTGTCTTTTATTACAGAGTGTTTGCCCTGTCTAGTGAAACAAAGGGTTTAAGTATTAAAAAATGGTTTTGTTTCACTTGCTGTGTCGTTTGGCATTATCTGCTTTTGGTCCCTATTTTGTTCCTGTCGCCTGGGGATGGCCTTGCATTGATCTTGGTTCTGTCGAGTGGATTTTTTTGGCAGGATACATTATGTTATGTGCTGACACATACATGTGCTTCCTACACAGCTCTTCTGATTCCTTTCCTACAGTCAAATTTCACCATCTGTCATTGTGAAATATTGCTGCAATCATCCTATTGGGTGAATTTGGCATCTCATACAGTGCACTTGGCTCTGACTGCTTATGCAGATGCAGGATAATCCTATAACATGTGAATTTAACTTTTTCTTCTCAATATTGTTTTAAGCTGGGACAATTCCTTTCAAAGCAATCCAGTCCTAGCATTCTGTTCCAGGGGATCAGTAACATTTGATGTGGGCAAAGTAAATTAGGATGGATATAGCAATATAGTGATTTCATTTTAAGTCACTTGAGAGCCTTTTGGCACTTGCAGCTATATAAAAGATCTTTGTGGAAGTCAGAATTAGCACCATTTGCTTGTACTGCTGTAGTTTTTTCCATTTTGCTTTTCCCTCTCTGGCCATTTCTGTAACTTGCATTTCACATCTATTGGTGGAATTATATACTAAGGCTGTAGTATATAATTCCACCAATAGAATTGTGCTGTGACACAATCCCTTAATTAGGTTGCCTCCAGGTGTTGAGGAAAGAGATTGGACTTGCAAAAGGATGCAGACTTGTAGGTACTCATACAAGTCTGGGCAGGAAGTAATTCCATCTTGCTGGTGTCTCTAGCACAGACTTTTGGATGTTTATCGCAAATCTCTCTAACCTGAAAAAGGACTTTTTCACTCTGCTGAATTAGAAAGAAGGATTTGTCTCCAGAACTAGCAGTGTTCCTTTAAAGACCAGAAATCTAGCCTTATGATAAAACTATTCTCACCGTACTAGTTGCGTGAAGTACAAAGTACTCTGCCCTTTCTGAGGGTGGCCCATTAAAATAACTGAGTAAATGATTACAACATACATTTGCTAGATGACTGGCATTTATGCACTAGTTTATTAAAATCAGGGAACTGTTATCCAATGTTTCTCTCCTTTTTCTCCTCCCCAGACACATGGACAAGATCTTAGCACAATCTCACCAGCAAGCATCTTTGAATCTATATTCCAGAGCCCAGATCATCCAGCAAATCAGGAAGATTCTCAACAGACAGGTACACTTTGTATTCGTGTTCTTAGAGAGACGGTCCCGCCTATCCATGCAGATAGCTAGTTTCATTTATGCACCTCACACTGAGAATTCTTGCCTGGTGGATGATATAAAGCCTTAGAAGAAGCCAGAGAAGTGTCTCTTTAAAAGGACTGGAGGGCAGCACTGCCATTTTAATTTATTTTTATTTTTAAAGTAAATAGTATTCCTAGTTTGAAGCGTTGGGACTGTCTCACTAGAACTGTGAGATTATGTTTGCACTAGTTTTGTGTATCATCCCATGGCACTGAAAATGGTGCTGCTGGGCTTTTCCTTATAAACTCTTCTGTAGTAGGTTTCCTCTTGGAGCAGGCATTTATGGCTGAATGAAAGAAACCATCTGTAGAAGGGAGTTTATAATAGAAATACTTAGAGCCACTAGCTCTTAAGAGCTATAACAGGCCTATGTGTGGAGTACAGTTTTATTGGCTTCCTAAATTTAGACATAGGAAGGTCTCTGCCCTGGCTCCCCAACATGTCTCTATTTAATTGGCTTGCATTATGACTTTTGTACAGTGCATTGACTATGAAAATCATTGCTGTTGGTGTTCTTAGCTGTAATTTATTAGCTAGAAGGGAAATTAGGCTTAGTTTCTTAAGGTTCAGTGAATTACTGTTTTTCTGGACCACATGAGACTTGGCGTATTCATATTTCTTTTTTACTTTGTTTCCTTTGGCAGCTGCCTTGATTGAAAGTTTTAATGGTGATGCAGACTCAGTAACTACTGTTCAGCCTTCCGTAGGAGATTCAGCATCTTTATCTTTCCCACTTGTACTGCAGCTTGGCATCTCTGAACCTTTGCACCCAGCACTACAAACCTCTGTACCCTCTCGAGCTCCCACTTCCATAGGAACCAGTTCACAGCAAACTGCGTTTGGAAACCCTGCGACTATTTTACAGTCCCCAGAAGTGCCTGTTCCTCACAGCACACAGTTTGCTGCCAGTCACCAAGACTTTCTTCAGCACACTCAGAACCCACCACATCCCATTGTACAAGGACTTTCGGTGGCTGCTGGAGCCTCTGCTCAAGCAGCATCGAGTGCCACTGAGCCTCTGCCCAGTGTGGTTCAGAGTGTGCCTGTGGGTGCAAACCCTATTCTGACGGGTAATCCAACTATAACAATTACTCCGTCTCAGAGCACTGCTATTCTGCAATCTAGCATAGTCATGGGAGAACAGAACTTGCAATGGATTTTAAATGGTGCCAATGGATCGCCCCAAAATCAAGAACAAATGGTTAGTATATACCATAACGTTGCTGAAACAGTTCAAAACATACATATTCATTGCATAGTGCAGGGCCTGTTTTTAATAGAAAAATGTCTTTAGTATATTGGAAAGGTTCAGGATTCAATCCCACCCCAAGTGTGTCTCCTTCATTTTTGGGTAGTGGTGATGTGCATGGCTCCATGCAGGTCACAAATTAACAATCCCAGGTTGGAAGAATTTAAAAGATAGAGATGCAGAAGAAAATGTCTAGAAAATCCAGATGTGGGGAAGATTTAGTGAGTGGTTTTCTTTTTGTCTAACAAACTCCCTTGTGTAGGCCTCACAGAAAACATGGGCTTGCTTTTCCGGTGCCATTGTATTGTGAGTCCTGGGAGTAACTTGTATTTGTTTTATATCCATCTTTGTGACAAAATAGAAGCACAAAAACTTTATAGTGTTTTCAGCATTGAGGCATTTCATAGGTTTTACATTTCCATAGCCTACTTGTATTGCCTCATAATACAGAGGAGCCTTGTTTATATGGATAAGGGAAAATCTTCTGCAAAACAAGAATGTGTCTGATGCTACATAAATCTGTGGGTTTGAGACCTCAAGAATAGTTTGTGTCATTGTTTTAAGTAGTGAGCCAGTGCCATCTGAAAAAGTTTCCTCGGTTGTGAATGCCAACGAATAGAGCCATTGAGATGAATGCGATGGAAAAGATGAATTATTAGTTGGGAATTGATTAATTTTGTTGAAGTGTAAACAATGTGTGTTGGCAAATCCATAGCATCTCAGGACTTCCTGTGTCATTGTCCCAGTTTGTCATATCCAGAATATGGAAGGCACTATATCAGCTCAAACTGCTTAATTTGTAATCCAGTTTTCTAGTCCTTTCTCTGGGGCACTCATTTCTCTTGATCTCAGCTGTTTGGAGTTTGCTGTTGCTTATTGGAGATCTGATTTTAAGTGCATCAAATATGTTTTTTTGTTTTTTTTTAAGCCACAAGTTCCGAAGGTGGAGAAAGTATTTTTTACCACTGCGTTACCAGTGGCTGGCAACACGGGTATGTACATTTGAAATGCAACTCCTTACCCTTTTATAGTCCCAGGGCCATTCCTTTGGCAATAAGTTTTGGCAATTATCACCTTGAATAATACTTGTTTGGGGTGGGGGGTGTTAATTGCTTGAAAAAAAAAAAGTCCAAGAAAATGTTCAATTTTTTACATTTCTAAAGGGTAATGGCTTAAGCTTAGCTCACTTTAGACTTATGTTTCACCTTATGGGTATGAGCAGTATAATGTGAAGAAGGAAACAAAGATAACACTGAAGATACTGGGGAGAAATTTGCAAACTATATTGTCTTGATATTAACAATCATGTGGTATTCTAATGTGTGTATGAAGTGTAAGTAGCTCCTTTAAGTTAGATAATTAACGTTATTCACTGAGATTTTAGATCACTGCCAAGCTTAAATCTTTACATGCGGGGAAAGGGAGCAGCCGATGCTTTACATTAGTCCAGGTTGTTGGCTGACCACCTCTGAGCTGCATGTATAATACACAGTCACATATTTTGTTTTTGTTGCATCTTTCACACACAGTGTCAGATACTTCACAAAGTCAGTCGAGGGCTAAAGAAAACAGGCAAGATGAGATTTGAAAAGAAGAAAGGAGACAGTGTTAAATAAATGGAAGAGCACAAGTGAAAGAACCCTCCCTGTAGTCACTAGGCAGGAAAACAGAGCAAAAAGAGAATACTGACTTCAAGGTGATGAGCAAGGGAGGCCATAGTACAATCCCTTGGGATTCTCTCTGGTTTGAAGGGACAGAGGCATTGAAATAGAAAAGGGCTTTAATTTTTAAACACGCCTCTATTAAAACCCCCTAAGGCTGGTTTAAAACATGCTAGCACGCATGTAGCTGGTGCTGGGTGCTGTATGAAAATCTAAATACATGACAATTGGGACCCTTACCTGTTCTGTGTCAGAGGTGTTAAGTTTTCCAGTGAACAGGTTCCCCTGGCCATCAGCTAGGAAATACTGATGATCTTGTGAAATGCCACATGGGAACTGAGCAAGGTAAGAAACGCTCACTGTGAGCTGTGAAATGTCTGCCTCTCATCCTGTGATTGCGAGGCGAGTGCTCCTGTATAGTAAGAGGAGGAGTTAGTGACTGAAAAGCAGACAGGCCGAATGTTGCTCTTCCATTTAATAGTAACTCGCTGCAAAGAGCTTGTGTGTTCGTATGATCAGTGCTTGCCTAATGCACCTGGACACAGCTCTGACTACCTGTGACTTTAGTTGCTCCTTGCAGGGTGGAGCGGATTCATCGTTATGCACTTTATCGCATAGGTAATGATGACTTGGGCTTCCCCCGTTCTGCTAGCTTTTCACTAGTGTGATTTGAAATGCTGTTTCCCTTTTTATTGATCTCATAATAGTTGTTTCTAAGGTGCCAGAAGTGTGCATGTGACTTGAGACAAAGACAAATGAGTGTTTCCTGCTATGAGGAGCTACCATCTGTATTAAACCTAAAAGATGACTTGAGTCTCTCGCTGTCCCGAGATTTTGCTGTTCTCTCCCTTCTAGACCTATTTATATCTTTTCTTTTCACTTTCAGGAAACTCCGTTCAGCAGATTGGTCTCAGCGTTCCTGTTATTATTATAAAGCAAGAAGAGTTCTGCCAGTGTCAGTGTGCCTGCCGAGACTCTGCCAAGGAGAAAGCAACCACTAAGAAGGAACGTTCCTCTCCTGACCTGAAAACTTTAGAGCAGCCAACTCTTCAGCTGCAGCCTCAGACTTTTCCTTCCTCCTCCTCCTCTTCCTGTGAGCCCAACAGTCAGATGGCTAACCCGTCAGACTCTCAAACTGAAACATTAAGTGCCATGGACGTATCAGACTTCTTGTCCCTCCAAAGCCCGGAAACCCCATCCAATCTGATTCCAATTGAAGCACTACTACAGGGGGAGGTGGAAATTGCTTTGAATAGTAGCTTCTCCAAATGAAGATGCTCCAGAATCTTCTCCTTTGCACCTGGAGGCTAAAATCCTCCACCTTAGAAGCAGACACTGAAGGCTCAAGAGGTTTTTATTTTTGTTTGGGTTTTTTTAAAAAGTTTTATTGCCTACTTCTGCTTCTTGGATGTCATTTTAGTCACATCCCAAAACATCCATCTTTGGGAGTCGAATCTTTAAAGAAAAAAAGATTATAAAAAAAAAGCTAAGTTATATATGAACTGTTTTGGCTGCACTGTCTGTCACTTTTGCTTGTCACTTGTGAACATGGAAGTTAAGGAATACTTGTCTGCATAAAGATGATAAAAAGAAAGGGGGTTTTAGTTTCAGTCCATCTCCTGTTGCACATCACTTCTATGTTTGGGGGGTTTGGTACTGGCAGCAAGTGGGTCTTCTGTTACAACTTCTTGGGTCTGTAATCTCCTTTTGTCTCCCTCTGTGTCTGATACTAACCATGCACTATAATAGGGACCCAGAGGATGAAGTTTCTGTAGCAGAAGATGGTGGTATTATAGCAGCAGTTGTTTTGAGCTGGAGCTTTTCTGGAGTGGTACTTTCAGATGCTTTTGTTGATCATGGGATGCTTGTCCCATCACCCAGTTAGTTGGCTGTTTGTACTGTGCTAACACTACTAGCAAAGCCAACTGAAATCATTGGGGGGGGGGAATGTTCTTAAAGAAGAGCTTGAGGTACTTGTGCTCCTGCTGTGTTAATTAATTTGATTTAAGTGAGGGCTAAGAATACATTTCAGGCCCATTGCTTCCTGATTTAGAAATGTGATCAGAGCCTATGCCTATGTAGTACCTGATTGGCTTGCCTCTTCTTGCAGAATTCAGAGGGGGTTCACATATGGTGATATTGGTGCCTATTGTTCTTTTGACCAATCTGATCAACTTCTGACTTTTTGTGTAGAAACATGTCAGGCTTTAAATCCACATCAGGAATGCAAAACCTTTGCAGGTAACTCTTGTTGACAATGATTCCTTGTCCGCACAGGGTGACCTAGAATTCGGTGACCATGTCCTGTAACAGTCCAGAAATGCTTCCTCTTTTCTGTTAAACTCTATAATCCCTGCCTGAATCTGCCTCTAACCTTCTGTCATGTCAGCTGTCTGTGCACGGGGCTACTAAAATGCATAACACAATGTAGTAGTTTTTCATATCAAGCTGAAACTATATTCTAACTGACTCAGGGTAAAAAAACAAACAAAAAAAACAACCACAAACTCCCCTTCCACCAAAAAGCCTGTAATGTTGCAATAAATGCAGTTTCATTTTAAATGGTTTATTTATGCTGCATTATTTTAAAATGTAATTTTATAGTATTTTATCATCCGTCTGGCTTTGGCTGTGAGTCTTTTTGTGTTGAAGGAAAGAATATTAAATAATCTTTATTCAGTTTATGGTGGTGTTAGGTGTAGTGATATAATCATAAGCCAAATAATGCTGAGCAATTGTGTCCACTAGGTGTAAGGATGTAAACTCTTGAAAGGTGTTTGGGGGGAGGCTTTCTGTTCTCTCCCTTCAGTTTTCTTCCTGTTTACTCTCATCTTGTCAAAGTTACATTCAGCACCTTTTGTTGGGGAGGATCACGATAGAGCAGCCAAACCTTCCTCCTTAGTGTGTTACACTGAGGTGTATTGGCTTTTAAAACCCTCCCGAAAGCTGTGCAGCCTTACCAACACCTGGCATATTGTTAGAGGCGAAGCCACCTTCCCAACCTCTTTCTGTCCAATTGCAAATTCACGTCCTAGGTGCAGACAGAATTCATGCAAGAGAGCAGGCTTTCAGCTGGTTGGGAGATTTATGCTATTTGGGCAGATGGAGTGAGACTGAAGGAATAAGACCGTGAAATGGGTGGCTTTTGTAACTGAAGAGCAGGGACAATATTAGCACAGTACACTCTGTGTCCTGGATATCCTAATGACAAGGGCTCATGGGATGGCAGTAGGACAGCGAAGGTCCAGTGCATACGGGTGGTTCCTCCTGTTGCTGTGACACTAAGATTGACATCTGTAAAATATGAATGAGCAAAGCATTGCAGTATTTTCTTCTCGGTGACACTACCCCGCCCTGCTGGGCAGCGATGTGTGGAGACTGACCTGGGCTGTCACCTTGCAGCCTGCGCTTGGGACGCAGGCAGGCCGGCAGCGGTGGAGGATTTGTCCCTTTTGTGTCTGGTGCTGCATGGGTATTTGGCCTTTTAAAGAGAGTGTTTGTGTATGTGTCGGTGAATGAAAAATTCCAGATCCTGGTGGGGTCACGGGAGTTTGCCATTGAGTTCAGTGGGACCAGGATTTGGCTCTAAATCTGGAACCTTGGTAGCCCTTCCTTCAGGGACAGGGGGTGAGCAGTTACTTCTGGGTGTGAAGAGGTGCGTCCGACCTGGTGTGCTTTGTGAGTGGTCTGTTGTATTCTCAGTTTAGGTGAGGCTAAGAAGGGCTCCTAACGATGGCAGAGTAGTTGTTTCATCTGCACTTTGCCTGTCCCAGCACAACTGTGTGTCCCCCTTAGGTAGTTGCTTTGGTAACGTTCTTCATGTTTTCACTCGTGCTCTATTTGTCTGAATGTTAAATGATGCTGCATGCGTCTAAGCACTCCCAGCACTCGGCCGTGCTCCGTCACCTCCTGTACTGCCCGAGATGCTGCACAGTTAAACGCCAGGCCCAGCCGAGGGGCTCACTGGCAGCCTGGTGAAGGAGCCTCTGAGTACCTGTCAGGGAAACATGAGTTTTGCTGTCACAGCTGAGCTATCAGAGCCCTTGGCCCCAGGGAAGCTGGAGACTTTTCCCTGGCTCAGTAAATTCCCAGCAGCGTGCCAAAAGAAGGGAAAAATTTCTACCTTCAGATGCCAGGACTGATATCAGACTGCCAGAGTGAAGTATGTATGCGCTGTCAAGCCGCTGAGATTGTCGTGAATGCCCTGTACGATGTATGCGGTTTGTGAATTCTTTCCCATATCTGTCATCACAGCAGAACTGCGCTGCTGCACAGAGCTCTTTGAGCATTTGCTGGTTTATGGCTCTTGGGGCGGGGAAGGGTGGTTTACTTGGTTCCTATAGCTTACCCAAACCCTAAATACAGAACAGGTCTAAATGGTAGCTCTGAAAGGCAAGTAGTAACCCTAGTGAACTGACTGAACACACAGCTGGAGGTAGGAGAATTGAGTTTTCATGCTTATAGATGATAGGGGTTCCAAAGGACAGAAAGTCGGCATTTATTCAGGGTTGGTACCAAATTACATAGAACAAAGTATAAATGGGGGACTTCTGTCATGCTGACTGTGTCCAGAAAAGCTAGGTTGCAGAACCTTACACCAGTATCTAAATGCACTTTAGGTTATTTTATCTTTAACCCAATTGCTGCAATTTCTTTTGTATATACTTCCAGAAAGTTTATTTTTGCTCTGATTAAAAAGTTAACAGGGGTGTGCAAAGATGAGCACTTATCTTGGTGCAATACTTGTAGCTAAAAATCATTGTCCCATGTGGTCGGTGTATGTCTGTCTTATTGAATGTGTGTAGTAACTAGCTCAGTGACCCATCACCCAACCTGTCGATACACAAACAAAATTATGCATCCTTAGCAAATGTCCAATCTATGCAAAACTTCCATTGAGAGCACTGTGCTTTACCAGGCCTGTCCTCTCATGCTTTCTGATGAGCCGCTTGTCACTTCTGTTCGATTTTTTTTTTTAATTTGTTGTATTCATCTGTAGATTCCCGTTACTCCCAAATCTGATTACAGAATGAACATGAACAGAAGTGACAAACTGTTCCTAGACAGGCATGTTGCACCTTTTAGAGTTTTGGCTTCACAATCATTTTCGATGCCATGCTTATCTGCCTTACTTCGCTGAGAATAACTCTCCAGCAGAATCATAAAATATTGTTTTTGCAACTGCAGCAACATTGTTAACATGTTTACAATACTCTTTCTATACCAGTTAGAAATAAGCATTGGCAAACGAACTCGTGGCTGGCCTGAGGGTCTGGAACTGCTTGTGGGAGGAGGGTGCCATTAGCTTGTTAATGTATTATTGGCCTCAGAACTCACTGGAGATGAAAAACTGGTGTTTTATGGACAATGTTATGCAGGTAGCAACTGAAAGGGGAGGCCGCATGGTCCATTGTATAGGGCAGTGGATTGGGAGTCAGGTAACCTAGTCCTGATTCTGCTACTAACTGGCTGTGTGACCACAGGCAAGTCACTTAACTTCTATGCCTCAGTTTCCTCATCTATGAAATGAGGATAGTGAAGCTCATTCACCTTTCTTTGTAAAGTGCTTTGAGATGTCTGAAGGAAAAGAGTGAAATGCAAAGTATCACCAATAGGAGCTAGCCGGTCAGAACAATGAACTAGTCAATTGGGCTGTGAGGCAAAAATAAACATCTCTAACACAACAAATTTCTGATTGTGTCATTTTTAATTGGTATTTTTTTCCTCCATATATTTTGAAAACAATGTCAAGTGTTTATAAATGTTACTGTAGTCGATACTCATGGATAGGGCTGAATTTTTAACTTTTTTGCATCTTGTCTTGATATGAATCATACATTCTAGAAGTTGGATTCTGTGTCTGCACTGAGAAATGCAAACTAAACTGGATATTTATGTAGTAGCATACATAGTCTAAATGTGTGTGTTCTTGAAACTAGTTTAAAAATCTTACACCATGCTTTTGGTGGTGTGCAAGCTGGCCAAAATTTGGTTCATTATGCAGTGTACACTTTCTCAACTAAATGCAGTTTCTACTTTTTCTTACGAATTTTTTTTCATATGATCTTTTTCAGCAAAATCAAGGGTATGTTTGTGTAGTATCATAGCTACAGTAGCTGGCATTCAAAGGCTTTTCTTGCTCTGTAGCTTTGTGTCTTCACCTGCTTATAAACTAAAGCTATTCATTTGACCCTCATTTTGGAGAGAGAATAATAGTTAAAAGTTGTGTTTTATTTACACAGACTAGCATCTGTTAGGAGGGTAGAGAACTGCTGGTTAGTTATTGAGCATTTGCTCCAGCATTGATCTCTGCGTAATCTTCAGACCAGCAAATATAGAAAGAGTTTAGGATGGTTATTTACTGCTTGTGTTTTACGTGTATTGGGAGCCGGACAGTGGTCTTGGAGATGATTTTAACCAACACATCAATTTCTTAAGTGTGAGTATGGAATTCAAGGAATTTATTTAACTATGAAACATGGGAACAAATGTACTTGCATCGAGTGACATGAAGATGTTAGTTACAGGTACAGTACTTCCAAAGGAAGAGCATCTCCAAAACCCAAAAAAGAATAAATATGAATTTGTATTTTTGAAGAATGTAAAATGTGAAATAATGGTGTTTGCTTAATTGCTCATTTTGTATAAAGTTAATATTGTACTTTGAAATATCTGCTCAGAAGTGGAAATTAACATTTTTTTGGAATTGAAAGCAATATTAATACTAATGGAATCCTAATTAAATGCTTATTTAAATATTGTGGTACTGGAGTCATTCCTCAAGGAATCGATCAGTTTCTTTTGGAATGTGAGTATGAGCACTCTGATTTCCTTTACATCACAACACGACATTGAGACTTGGGAGCTGGAGAGAGAATAGTTTTTTGATGTGTATATATTCCCCACCACCATAATAGTTTTTAGATCCACAACCTTCATGTCCATAAAGTACTTTCAGGTATGTGGAAGGGTAGAATACTTAAAAGATACATGTAAAGGAATAAGGCCAACTGTTGTAAATAGCTTCAGAGGGGAAGCCAAGTTAGTCTGTAACTGGAAAAACTTAAATAGTCTAGTAGCACCTTAAAGACTAACAAAACATGTAGATGGTATCATGAGCTTCTGTGGTTTTAAAGACTTAGGCTGTATACTACTTCCACCCACAATGATCATAAGGGACATCTTTCATCCAAAGAACCCCAAGTACCCCACAGACTCAACATACAGGGGTCACTTTGTTCACCCCTAAAATGTAGCTATTGTTCAGCGCACAACCCCATCTTCCAGGAACTGAAAAATGAACCCTTTCAGCCCTTTGAAATGAGACTGCCCTACAGAACAATTCTAATTTCCCTTAAAGGAGCTCACAGAAGTATTTCTGGGTAGGAGTCTGTGATAAAAAGTTTAAGTGGCAATAAAAGTAGAACAAGAGACAAGTGATAAGGAGAATGGATTAGCCAATACACAACAAAAGCCTTTTTCTGAAAGGGCCCAAAGAATTTTAAACAAATGTAGCTTGAAAATGGAAACTTCCTTTCCTGGTATTTCAGATACCTAAGAGGATCTAGACCGGGGTAGTAGTAAGAGTTGAGGAAAGACACCTTTGCTCAGCCTTGGCATGATCTATTTTATGTACTTATTCTGTATAGCCACTTGTGAAGCAGTTGGGTTCATACCACCCTGGGGACAGACTCAAGATAGAGAAGCTGTTGTTGATATACAGGCTTGTTGGTTAGCCTGAGAGAGACTTTTGGGTTTTGACTTTTTGATACTCTTATACTAATATTTGTGACAAGGATGCTGCCTGGCCAGATGGACTTGTTAGTCTAATGGGACCAGATAAGAACAGTTGACGTATTTCAGGGTGCGATGGGGATTTAATAGGAGCACACGGGAAGGCTGCCTGGCTTCTCTCAAGCCAAGCTCAAACGATCAGCTAGGAGGGGCAAAAGGGGATAGGGAGAGGTATAGGAGACACTAAAAGCTGCTGAAAATCCTGGCCGTGGCCAGAGGACAATCTCACTCCCTACCCATCCCGTGGAGTACAAAAGCAGAGGGTTGGAAACCTCAGACTCTCAATCCCCAAAACGGAACATGACTGCAGTTGCAAAGGGGCAAGACAAGGGGGGAGCTGTAAGTACATTTAGGCCTGCCGTGGAGGAGCTGAGAACAGGAAATGGGGTAAAGGCTTCGCGGCCTTAGAGCTGGGAACAGCTGTTCTGTCCACAGGACAGATCAGGCCAGCTGCTCCGGGTCCTGTGCTTCGGGCGGAGCCGCGGCACCTACCTCGACCATCCTATGGACGGGACTTGCAGGGCCCAGGGCAGCCTGGGGGATCACCACAGGGAAGCAGAGGGGAGAAGGCTAAAGGAAAAGCACAGCAGGATGGGTGGTGGGGCAGAGCTGACCAGCTGGCTAGGTCACTCCAATGCCTGCTGCCACAGGGAGTGCAGGGGAGTCTGGCTCCTACTGCTGCCCCCCCAGCAATGTTTCCTCTAAGCTGTGCAGCCTCAACATCCCAGGTGAGTGATCAGCCCTGCCCAGCTAGTGAGCTCCCTGCATGGAGCCCTGAGCGTCTGACTGGGCGGAGCTGATTAATCAGCTGGGACAGTTCTGCCACACAGTGTTGGTTAGGGCTATACTGCTGGGTATTTTTGCAGAAGAGATGCAAATCGTGCCCATTTGCATATCTTCTGAATCTTTTTGCAGTAGAGGTTTTTGCAATAACCCCCGTGTAGATTTGTCAGGAAAACCCCCTTTTGCACAAGATCCCTTATTCCTCAAAAATGGAGGTTTACAGGATCTTGCGAAAAACGGTTTTTTCCGACAAATGGCCTCATCTACACAGGGGTTTTTATGGCAAAAATCTTTCACAAAAGGAATCTAAAGATATGCAAATGAGTGCAATTTGCATATCCTCTCCTGCAAAAAACCAGATGTGTAGCAATAGTCTTAGAGGGAACACTTCCCCCCAGGCAGTCCTGGGCAGGGGGCTTTGGGGAAGGAATACAATGGGGACAGAGCAGGATCAGGAGGGGTTTGGGGGGAGGGGTGGAGTGGGGGCAGGCTAGGAGTGCAGGATGTGGAGTGGGGTGGGAGGGTTGCCCTGGGCCCCACAACCTCTAGGGATGGCCCTGCCTGGGAAACACTCTGCCAGATAATGCTTGCTTGGACTTAACCCCAATACACATGGCATTGCCCACTTTCTGGCTGCATGACAAGAACTGTGGGGGTAGGGGGAGGGAAAGCTCTCCAGCAGCTGTGACTGAAAGTCTGTGGTGGGGTAGTGTTAGCCAGGGGCCGGGGCAGAGAGTGGTCTGTGAGCCCTATCACACACCAGAGTCTTCAACTGCTAGGACAGAGTCCCTTCGCAGCAGGCAGCCAGGGAGGCTGACGGGTGCCCCAAAGAGTCTGCCCTGTGGAGGCGGCTCGACTCAATGCTCAGCTCTTACTGCGTTTACCCCTGATTGGCTATGGTTCTTTTTGATTGTGTTTGGTTCTGTTACAGCAACAGGAGGAGTCAGGTTAAAGCTTAAACAGTTACTAGTTTCTTGTTACAAGGCAAGCTTAGTTGTCCAATGTTACTGCTGTGTTACAGATGACACAGCCATGACAAAAGGACAAGACACAAATTACAATAAAAAAAATCACAGGTACCATGAAACCCTTTTGGTTCTCTGAGCTCCTATTAAATGTGCAAAACCAGACAGCTCGCAGGTATATTCTCACCCCTGCAATCCTTACTCCGGCGAAGCCAGCGTTTCTCTCAATCCCAATGGGAAGCAGTCAGGACGAGACTAAGGCGTCCCTAAAGTCTCGGGGGGTCTAAGACCGCCTGACCAGCAGGTATATGGGTGGATCTCCAATTAGAGTGGGGCACAGGGCCCCGCTTTCTACCCCTGTGGTCATGTAGACGCTTCTCTTGTCATTAAAATGTCAATTAAGTTGGAACGTCTTTGTGATGCCCATTCCCACAGGGGGTCCAAAGCTTAATTTGCACCTGTAAGGTGGAGGTAACTAAATCATTAGGGCCGGACGTCCTTTTTCTGATGGGGCGGCAGATTCCTCTTCTGGGACGGTGTGTGTAGGCGTATCAATACTGGTACCAGCCAAAGGTAGCACAAGGCCCCCAACCACCCGCTGGCCCAATTGTCGCTGTTATCTGGTTCCTGTCTAGCATCCAGGGCCATTGCTATTCCAGCACCTCTGGAGGCCCTGGAGCCTTTGAAGACAGAGTTTCGCTCTCAAGGATTTCTCTCTCTCTCCCAAGGATGTCAGAGGGGGGAGGGTTCTGTCTGGCTACAGGTAGGGAGTGGGACAGCAACTCAGGTCTCCTAAGTCATAGGCTTATGCCCTGGCCTGCGTCTATGGTGTTGCTTGTCCTGCCACCCTTTGAAACCGCCAGCTAATAGTGACTGGAGACCTGCAGTTGCTAACTCAGAGGGAGGTCGTAAGAGCCGTCAGTGCACGTCCATGAGAAGCCTCAGCCAGGGAGAGCCTGGCTCATTCACAGTGACTGGCCTCTCTTGAAGGGGCTGCGGAAAGAGGGTGCAGCCTATTAGCTTTAGAGCCAGGGGAATCAGGAATATCCAGGTACCTTGTGAGCCAGTTTAAGGCTCCAGATAATCTAGGGCTGAAATGTGTGCGCAAGGCTTTCCCAAGCAGCTGAGCTGACTCTGCTCTGCCCTCCTATAGCCTCAGTGGATTCGGGTTTGTATTATGGTAGCGCACAGAAATACAGTTCCAGGACACACCCCAGAGGGTGAGGTGCTTGACACACACAAGGAAGAGAGGATTAAGCTTTTTAGAAGGACCAAATCTATGATGATGAGAAAACAGGTGTATACAACAAACAGCTGAGGGGAGCAGTGCAGTGTCAACTTGTGGAACTCCTTGCTGGAGGATGTTGCGAAGACTAGGACTTTAACAGGGTTCAAAAAAGAGCTAGGTAAATTCATGGAGGTTAGGTCCATCAATGGCTGTTAGCCAGGATGGGTAGGAATGGTGGCCCTAGCCTCTGTTTGTCTGGAGATGGGAGACAGGAGAGGACCACATGATGATTATCTGTTGTCCCCTCTCTTTGGGGCATCTGCTATTGGCCACTGTTGGCAGACAGGACACTGGGCTAGATGGACCTTTGGTCTAACCCAGGATGACTGTTCTTATGAGGACAAGGGCAGGAATAAGACTGCACTTTGGGTATGACGCAGTGGTCACAGCATGCCAGGCTCAGGGTTCTTCTCAGTCTTGCCAGAGCCATGACACAGACTTTCCAGGAGCATAACCACAGTCCCGCTGGAACTGCCCAGTGAGTCCCGAAGTGGGTCAGTTCTTCCAGGGTCATCCTGCATAAGAACAGCCATAGTGGGTCGAACAAAGGTCCATCCAGCCCAGTATCCTGTCTGTCAACAGTGGCCAATGCCGGGTAGAGATATTAAGTATGGGTTAATTGTATAGTTGATTAACCTCATGAATTTGTATTGGTTAGTCGACTATGCTATAGTCCCCGGGGGAAGCAGCCAGTGCTCTTCGGCTTCACTCCCGACTACCCCCTGCCACTCCACACTGCTTGCTGCCTCTGTGTCAGAGGCAGCAGCTCTGGGTGTCAGGCAGGAGCTGGTCCGTGAAGGTAGCCGGTTTAAAAACCCGCTCCCCTTGCAGCCTGGCTGTCCGTCCCCCTGTGCTGCTGCCTCTGATAAAGAGGCAGCAGCGCAGGGTGGCTGCACCCTGTCTGCAGGGATGCGTCTGAGCCCCAGAACTGAACCAGGCTGCCTGCTTGCTTGGCTCCTAATACACTTTAAATGCAGAGTCACAGCAGGGTTAGTTCCCGGACCTGGCGTGAGCCAGGACTGAGCTGTGCTGCTGGCCAGCCTGCTAAAAAATATTTACTGGGGGGAGGGAAATATATGTAGTCTATAGCATTAACCACTTGCTTATCAGTTAATCTGCTGCACTATTTCATTCCTAATGCCAGGTGCCCCAGAGGGAGTAGACAGGACAGGTAATTATCAAGGGATCCTACCTCTGTCACCTGTTCCCAGGCTCTGACAAACGGAGGGTAGGGCAGAGCTGGGGAACCTTTTTTGGGTCAGGGGCTCATGTCCCAGAGAAAAATCAGCTGGGAGCAGCACACAAACAAAAAAAAACCCCTTCACTGACGTGGCCCCCAACTGAGGAGGAGAAAAGACACTCCCCACGTTCGCCTCGCACACCAGAGCCTAGGGGGCCTCAGGCTAGTAGATTGTGTGCTCCAGCCCTGCAGAGGTGTGTGTTGGAGACTGGAACACCAAGGGCCAGATCCATGCAAGCTGGGGGCCACATCCGGACCCTGGGCCTTCAGTTCTCCACCTCTGGGCTAGGGACACGATTCCTACCCATGCTGGCTAATAGCCATTGATGGCCCTATCTTCTATGAATTTATCTTGCTATTTTCTAACCCTATTAAAGTCCTGGCCTTCACAGCATCCTCTGGCAAGGAGTTCCACAAGTAGGCTGTGCACTGTGAAGAAATACTTTCTTTTGTTTTAAACTGGCTACCTATTAATTTCATTTACTGATCTTTAATTTCATATATTATGGGAACAAATAAATCACTTTTCCTTGTTCACTTTATCCACATCCATCATGATTTTATAGACCTTGGTCCTCTCTCTCCAAGTCTTCTCATTTCTAAGCTGTCCTAGTCTTTCTAATCTCTCCTGCAAGGGATGCTGGGTGCAGTTGCTGGGGCTGCATAAATCCCCCCCCGCCCACACACACTTTATCCAGCTGTGTCAGACTGAAGTCAATCACAGTATCTTGGCTTGGGCAGCAGCTCCTTCCAACCCTGAAACTTGAATGTCCTGTGTCAAACAAGGCAGCCAGGAGACTAGATGGGCTGCTGCATCTCACCACCCCCAACTCGCACTTCATCTCTCACACTCACACTCCACTCTCCCACCCAGAAGCCTGAACCACAGTGCTCAGAAAACAAACGTGCTGCCATGGTTTGAACTGCTGACGGCTTCACTCTCCCAGAGAGAGGATTCACGGCTCTGCAATAATTCTCCTCCCCCATTCAAAATGCAGCTAGGACCATAGCTCGGAAGGAGGGGAGACACCCCTCTGCTGAAGGCAGGAGGCTGACAGAGGAGGAAGGGGACAGATCAGCCTAGAGCAGCGTTTCCTAAACTTTTTAAGACCGAGGAACACCAAGCAATTTTTTTCTAAATGAGGAACGCCAAGGATTTTTTGTTGAGAAAAAAAGAAAGAGTCTCCTGCTCCTGTAAGGGTGGCCATTTTGAATTCTGTTGTTCTCTGCGGCACACCTGTGCGTCCCGGAACACAGCTTAAGAAACACTGGCCTAGAGCAAGGTGGCCGTTTGTCCTCTTAAAAAAGATGGTTCTGTTTTTTGCTACTCTGGCCTCTGTTGATACCAAACAGGAAGCCTTTGTGGCCTTTTTTCCTGAGACCAGAGGTGAGGGAAGCTGGTGCACCCCACTGCGGTGCTCTGGGCAAGGAGGAGCCGGCCAGCGGGGACACACTGCTGCAGCTGCTCCCAGCCAGGCTGGGCTCCGGGGACTCTCCTGCAGGCTCCTGTAACCCGACAGGTGAAAAGGGCTGGCTGGAGGTGTGACCTCCCTCCCCCTTCCTGGGCTGCCCCAGCCCTTAACCTCCCCCCAGGGCCCTTTCGGGGGGGGGGGGGGGGGGGGAGGGGGAGCTGCAGCCCTGCATACTGGGCCTTCCTCCTCCTCCCCTGACTGTCAGGGAGCAGGGGGAAAGTGCTCAGCTTGTGCCTTCCTCTTGCTCCCGGCTGTGGAAGATGCAGCAGGCTGCGAACTTCCCCTTGCTCCCTGAGAGTCAGAGGAAGAAGAGAAGCAGTGACCTGGTGTGTGCAGCTGCAGGCCCCCCCCCCATCAAAATAGCACCCTCCCCTCCCCCCCACAACCCTCCCAGCCCTAACTCTGACTCCCGCCCCCCTACATCTCGCAGCCCTGGATCCTCTATGCACTAAATGCAACTATCCCCTATTCTTGAGGTACCTCATGGGCCGCCCTAGCCTAGAGGCCGGCTTCAGTGTAAGGCCCAAGGGTGAACAGGAGCCCCTGCATGGCCACTGCTCCTGTGCACGAAGCAATCCAAAGGCTGGAGGGGACCCCAGGGGGCAGCTGAGAGCCCGGGTGAGGTTTGCACCCATCAGAGCTGGGCTGGTCCCGCTGTTTTTCCCCAGGGCATTAACTTGTGACAAGTGCAGCTGTCTCAGAGCTAGAGCAAGCAGGGGTTTTATTTCTAGACGAGGCGGTGGAGAGCGGCAAGTCACAGCACCGTGTGCTGACACACAATGCCCAAAGCCCGTCAACAGGTCAGGGACCACACGGCTCAGGATGTGCTGGAGGGAACCACCCCTGAGCCCTGTGACAGCTTCCTCCGTCAGTAGCCCTCAAGGGAGCAGCTCACGAAGCATCTTGGGAACTCTTGTTCTCTTCTGGCTCAGGCAAGGAGCTGTCCTCTGTTCCGGCAGGCGCCTAGCAAATAAAAGCCCATGACTATCAGTCCAGTAGCTCCTCAGAGCCATGTTAAACACACAAATTAAGGAGACCACAGATCTGGAGCCCCGCTAAGCACCCAAGATAAGAAGACCACCGATCCGGAGCCACATTAAGCACCCAAGTTAAGGAGACCACCGATCCGGAGCCCCGCTAAGCACCCAAGTTAAGACGACCACCGATCCGGAGCCACATTAAGCACCCAAGTTAAGGAGACCACCGATCCGGAGCCCCGCTAAGCACCCAAGTTAAGGAGACCACCGATCCGGAGCCACGTTAAGCACCCAAGTTAAGGAGACCACCGATCTGGAGCCACGTTAAGCACCCAAGTTAAGGAGACCACCGATCCGGAGCCACATTAAGCACCCAAGTTAAGGATACCACCGATCCGGCGCCCCACTAAGTTAAGGAAACCACCGATCCGGAGCCACATTAAGCACCCAAGTTAAGGAAACCACCGATCCGGAGCCACGTTAAGCACCCAAGTTAAGGAGACCACCGATCCGGAGCCACGTTAAGCACCCAAGTTAAGGAGACCACCGATCTGGAGCCACGTTAAGCACCCAAGTTAAGGAGACCACTGATCCGGAGCCCCGCCAAGTTAAGGGTACCACAGATCTGGAGCCACGTTAAGCACCCAAGTTAAGGAGACCACAGATCTCATGGCACTGGGGGGCGAGATCCTGTTTCCCGAGTGCACCTCATTTTCTAATGAATTTAGTCGTTGAGGACAATGGAGCAGATTCCCCACTGGCCTTGCCATTGCTGCGGAGACGCGGCCGTATTGGAAACCCGGGTTCCCACAGGAGTGGCTCCATCTCAAGCAGACCAGTTGTGGAATGTTAAAGGGAAACACCCTCGCTGCCCCCTCCCCGAACCACAGAGACCTTGTCAGGGCCCCGCTGCGACCAGGAAAGTGGGGAAGGTCCCAATACTCAACCCTGAGCGCCGCTTGGAGACGGGTGATCTCTGCCAGCAGCTCGTCGCAGCTGGCAATGTTTGCCAGGAGGTTTTGCTGCCGGACTTCAAGGGATCGGAGCAGGGTTCTCATGCCTTCCACCTATGGAGGAGAGGAGGCCCAAGACATTCTCCAGGGCCTGGGGGAGATTAATGAGGGAGCCCCATGGAGCCAGGGAGGGGCTCACAAACTGCAACAGGCCTGGCAAGCAGCATCGGCACCAGTGGATGAATTCCCGTTAATTACAGCCTGGCCATGACACACGCTCTGCAACGTGAAAATGGAATCCCTGTTTCCATGGGCAGCTGGCATGCGAGTCTGGGAAAGCGCCGCCTTCCCAAGCTGCCAGCCTGGCCCCGTCCCCAGAATGCCTACGTGTTCCGGGACTGGGGAGGGCAGGCAGCGCATGGCCCGCCCTCTCTGTGATGGGGGCGTTACCTGGGTAGAAGGGGCGGGGCTAAGGGCTCACCTCCCCCCTGCCCTACCTTCACCAGCTGCCCATGCCTGTTTCAACAGAAGCAATAACCCCTCTGGAGAGGGAGGCAGCAGGGTTAGGCCCAGGGCTTCTCACTGCGGAGTCCATTCACGCTTTGCCCTGACCCGAATCACATCCTCTCACACAACTCCGTAACTTGAGCATGGGGGTCAGCCCGAGCCAGCTATTTTCTAACCCTATTAAAGTCCTGGCCTTCACAACATCGTCGAGTCCATGTTAAAATGCTGCTTTATGGCACCGATAAAGGCTGAAGACAAACAGCATGTCTTCTGGAATTATTCTTACATCTAACCCACCCTCATCCCTACCCCCAATCCCGCACCATACGCCGGACCCGTTCCCACAGCCATACAAACCAACGACGCAGTGTCTGGGGGCTGCTCAGCATCTGGGGGCTGCTCAGCATCTGGTTGTGTAGGTTCCTCTGCATCCATGGCCAAGCTAGAGTCCAGAGAAGTTTGTTTTAATCTTAGGGTCAGGCCAGCCCGGATGGCATCGGAGCCAGCCTCCAATTCCCGCCTTCTTCGAGTGGCTCAATCACACTGAAAAAAAAGTCACCGTTACAAGGGGGTTCTCTCTGCTGCTCCCAATCACAAATTAGAAATCCCAGGGGGAGAGGGAGGGAGGTGCTGGAGCAGGCCCTGTTAACTAGAACACAAGAGCTTGTCTCTTTTGCCTCTTGGCCATTCTTCCCAATTTGAGCTAGACTGATAAATTATCTAGCCCGGCATTAATTTCCAAGGCGCAGGAGTGTTTGGCATGAACACCATACACGCTAGGAAAAAATGAATGAAAAAGCCAAGAGAGGATCTTGAGGCAAACAGTGAGGGACCTGCTCTATTGAGTAGATCACATGCTCAGAAGATGTTTTGTGAAATAAGACAAATTCCAAGCCTGAAAGGATTCCCTGTAAAGAGTAAAGACAGAAGGTTTTCCTCAAACTGCTTGTTAAATGGTAAATTCTGTGCCCCAGGAGGCTATTTCACTAGAACGTGCTTTGTTCCCAGCTAGCTGAAGAAAGACAACTAACATCACCTTCTAGTCCACCAGAGCAGCTAGCTGAGGCCTTATTTATAACTTCCTTCTGCAAATCAATTGGTATCACCTGTTTGTCCTTGAAACCTTCCCTTGTTCCATTTCTAAATGGGCCCCACCTCTAATTATATCTAGTTCTTCAGGCCTCAAGCAGAGCTGTAGTGTCTGTGAGGAGCTGGCTTTTTCTTTCCCTTCAGGCTTGGCTGAAGCATTCCCTGTGAGTCTTTGTTCTTTGCTGTCAGCCCAGCTGTAGTAAAATCAAAAGCCCCAGCGGTGGGTGCCAGAGGAGAGAGTGGCAGCCATCTTGAGAGGCAACCTCCAAAGAGAGCGGGACAACAGTCTCTTGACAGAGCAAGGACTGGGCGATGGAATGGAGCTGCCCCACGATCCTGGGACCGGAATGACCCTGGGGCATGTTGTGCTTTGTCTAATGGGCACTTCTGCTCCAGCGCCCCCGGCTCCAGCGCCCTTCCATCCACTGCAGCTCCTCAGCGCTCGCCCTTGAGGTGGAGAGCAGGAGCGAGAAGCAGCAGCAGGAAGGAGGCAGGATTGGGCGCTGTGCACTGATCTCCCCTCCCCCCCCTTCCCCGGGGGGCGCTGAGTGCTAACGGGCATTGCCAGGCTGGGCTTGCATCTGGACCGGCACTGTGGGGCGCCTCAGTGATGGGTACCCAGCTAGACCTGGCTTCTAGATACTTTGGCACAGCAGCACAGAGACGTCCTACAGTCTGCCCAGCTCTGCCCTCTGAGCTCTTTGCCTGGGGTGCTGGCAGAGCTGTGTGGGGTGCCCAGGGCTGAGCTGGCAGGGGCTGCAGGTGGGGAGTGAGGGGCACCAGCAGAGCTGTGTGGGGTGCCCAGGGCTGAGCTGGCAGGGGCTACAGGTGGGGAGTGAGGGGCCCCAGCAGAGCTGTGTGGGGTGCCCAGGGCTAGGCTGGCAGGTGCTGCAGGTGGGGAGTGAGGGGCCCCAGCAGAGCTGTGTGGGGTGCCCAGGGCTAGGCTGGCAGGGCTGCGGGTGGGGAGTGAGGGGCCCCAGCAGAGCTGTGTGGGGAGCCCAGGGCTGAGCTGGCAGGCGCTGCGGGTGGGGAGTGAGGGGCACCGGCAGAGCTGTGTGGGGTGCCCAGGGCTAGGCTGGCAGGGCTGCGGGTGGGGAGTGAGGGGCACCGGCAGAGCTGTGTGGGGTGCCCAGGGCTAGGCTGGCAGGGCTGCGGGTGGGGAGTGAGGGGCACCGGCAGAGCTGTGTGGGGTGCCCAGGGCTAGGCTGGCAGGGGCTGCAGGTGGGGAGTGAGGGGCACCAGCAGAGCTGTGTGGGGAGCCCAGGGCTAGGCTGGCAGGTGCTGCAGGTGGGGAGTGAGGGGCACCGGCAGAGCTGTGTGGGGTGCCCAGGGATAGGCTGGCAGGCACTGCAGGTGGGGAGTGAGGGGCACCGGCAGAGCTGTGTGGGGAGCCCAGGGCTAGGCTGGCAGGTGCTGCAGGTGGGGAGTGAGGGGCACCGGCAGAGCTGTGTGGGGTGCCCAGGGATAGGCTGGCAGGCACTGCAGGTGGGGAGTGAGGGGCACCGGCAGAGCTGTGTGGGGTGCCCAGGGCTGAGCTGGCAGGTGCTGCAGGTGGGGAGTGAGGGGCACCGGCAGAGCTGTGTGGGGTGCCCAGGGCTGAGCTGGCAGGCGGGGAGTGAGGGGCACCAGCAGAGCTGTGTGGGGATCCCAGGGCTAGGCTGGCCGGGCTGCAGGTGGGGAGTGAGGGGCACCGGCAGAGCTGTGTGGGGAGCCCAGGGCTAGGCTGGCCGGGCTGCAGGTGGGGAGTGAGGGGCACCGGCAGAGCTGTGTGGGGTGCCCAGGGCTAGGCTGGCAGGGGCTGCAGGTGGGGAGTGAGGGGCACCGGCAGAGCTGTGTGGGGAGCCCAGGGCTAGGCTGGCAGGGCTGCAGGCGGGGAGTGAGGGGCACCAGCAGAGCTGTGTGGGGTGCCCAGGGCTAGGCTGGCAGAGGCTGCAGGTGGGGAGTGAGGGGCACCAGCAGAGCTGTGTGGGGAGCCCAGGGCTAGGCTGGCAGGGCTGCAGGTCCGGAGTGAGGGGCACCAGCAGAGCTGTGTGGGGTGCCCAGGGCTAGGCTGGCAGGGCTGCAGGTGGGGAGTGAGGGGCACCAGCAGAGCTGTGTGGGGAGCCCAGGGCTAGGCTGGCAGGGCTGCAGGTGGGGAGTGAGGGGCACCGGCAGAGCTGTGTGGGGTGCCCAGGGCTAGGCTGGCAGGCGCTGCAGGTGGGGAGTGAGGGGCCCCAGCAGAGCTGTGTGGGGAGCCCAGGGCTAGGCTGGCAGGGGCTGCAGGTCCGGAGTGAGGGGCACCAGCAGAGCTGTGTGGGGTGCCCAGGGCTAGGCTGGCAGGGGCTGCAGGTCCGGAGTGAGGGGCACCAGCAGAGCTGTGTGGGGAGCCCAGGGCTAGGCTGGCAGGGGCTGCAGGTCCGGAGTGAGGGGCACCGGCAGTGCAGGTGAAATGAGCAGCTCTCCTGCCTGTAGGGTGCCAGAGCTGCTCCGCCCAACCCCCTGCTATCCCAGCTTGTACTCAGGGGAATGTGGCAGCATCCACAAGTTATGGGAAGGGCTTGAGGGCAGCATGGCGGGTGGGCAGCTGTCCGTCCCCAAACCCAGCCTGCTGCCAGGGCCAGGGCATGGATCTGGGGCAGCAGGGCCCAGGCTGGGGTCTGGCTCTGGGTGGTCCTGTTCCCATCTCTGCCACTGGTTCCGGTTCAGGCTACTCAGCACTCACCCACCCTGGGTCTCCCTTCCCCTCTCTGTGCAATGGGCACAGTTAGACCAGCCATGGGCACTGGCCTAGTTGCTGGTAGCCAAGTGCGTTGGAGGGCTCTCTGGGACAGAACTGCAGGGCTCCGCTCCCCCAGCCAGGTCGAATTCCCCAGCCACCTCGGGTGCTGGCTGCTGAGCCCTCAGGCCCCACATAGCGCATTTCCCCAGAGAGCCCCCAGCAAGCTGGCCATGTCCCTGGCTCTGGGGATCATTGTCAAGACAAGCGGGCTGACGACCCGCCAAGTGCTCCCACCTCTGGGCTCCTCCTGGAATGGGGAAGGGCTGGGGGCAGAGAACAGGCACTGGAATACGGGAGAGGGCAGGAGAACGGCTTGGCTGGGAGAACAGGTGAAGCCCAGTTGTGATCTACATGTCGGAGAGGACGTCCCAGTGCCTTTCTCCTACCCCTGGGAGCCCTGCGGAAGGCATTTGGGGTCTGCCTGAGACCCAGGACTGCTTGCATCTCTCTGATGTCCCCTCAGCTTTGTCTGGAAGTGGGAGAGGGGCTGAGAGGCTGCTGCCGGGCTAAGGGAGCTGTCACCAAGGCCAGGCTCTGGGCCCTTGCATGGCGGTGCGGAGCTCAGCTGCTGACCCACTGTGGCAGTCAGAACAGGTGGCTCCTGGGAGCTGCAGCCCGTCTGTCAGCTGGGTTGGGTGTCACGGCTGGGGGCGCGGGGGAGGGACAGGTGATCCCTGGGGGGATCTAGAACAGCCAAGTGCAGGGGGGAGCCCAGGCGGAGGGTGCGGTGACGAGGCTGCTTAGCGATAACGACAAACCCCTGGAGGCAGGGACCTGAGGGTCCTTGTGCGAGTGTGAGAGCGAGCGAGCGTCCAAGGGAGCCACCCCCGGCAGGCAGGGCAGCCCATGCATGGCTCCCGGGTGAAGGTTGGGCTAGGACCATGGGCAGCCACATCCCAGGCCCTGCTGTGGACTTTCCCACAGGCACCCAGCAGTTCATGTTGTTGGGACCCTCTGGGCTGGGAGGTGCTGCAGAAACGCAGCTGTTCTCTGCACTAAGGATGCTGGCAGGAGCTGAGGCCCTTGTCTAACCTCTCCCCTCCCAGGTGCGGCCAGGTGTGAGCGAATAAAGCAGCCTCATCCTCGCTCTGTGCCAGCGGGGAAACTGAGGCACAAAGCAATCTGCCCTGGTATCAGAGGCTGGAGAGAGGCAGTACCCCAAGCCCAGCCTGCGCTCTGGTGCTGGGCTGTTCAGTGCCTCTCCCAAGCAGCCCTGGCCCAGCTGGTGGGTTTGCCCCTGGAGCGCCACAGAGCCTAGGGAGATCAGCGGGCCGGGCTGGAGTGGTACCGCCGGGCTGAGAGCTCAGGCTGGATGAGGAACCAGGACAGGTGCAGGGGAGGCCTTGGTGGAGGGGGGGGGGGGTTGTGGCTGCCATGGATACACCCTGTCACAGGCCAGGGCCACCAGGCCCCAGGCAGGCTCCTCAAGCTGCTGTTTGGCCATTTCCCTGCCAGTCTGTCAGCACTCAGATGGCATCAGCCGGCCCCGCTATCGGCTCCTCCTCTGCCAGAATGCGCCAGAGCCCGTTCACACGCGGGAGGGCCACGGGTGTGTCCCCTGAGCCGACTCGGGTGAACTCTCCAGGGCTCAGTGCAGCCTTTTCCTGTCCTGGCTGCGTTCCCCCCGGGGCGAGGGAGCCCAGCTTGGCTGCCTTGCAGGGCGCAGAGTAGAGCCCAGCGGTGCACGCTGCGTTCAGTTGTGGGATTTTCACACGCTGCTGTCCCAGCGCCCCCCGACGGCGGGGCTGACTCCTGAGCACGCAGGGCCGGCCATTCCTGAGAGCCAGGCCCTGAGAGCGTTATGGGCGCCGGCTGCCCTCCCTCATCTCTGCTCAAGCCCTGCCAGCCACCGGCCCCACCTGGGTTGTTCCCCTCCCCCTCCCTGCAAACCCAGCTGCCGTGGGACCTTTCCCCTCAGCTTGGCCGGGCCGTGTGGCATTGCAGGGCGAAGCCTGGTCAGGGAGCTCCCCGCCTCATCCAGGCTCTCGCAGGCCAAGCCCATCGCCACGCGCAGCCTGGCAGTGGCCAAGGCCGAGTTTTGCTCCCAGGTCCAGGCTGGCCTGTGGGGGCGGGGGGGGGGGGGGCTGAATGGTTCAGGACGTTTCTCCTGCCCGGGCCTCTGGTTGCACAACACGCTCCCATTCCCAGCATTGCGCGGTTCCTGCTGTTAAAGAGCACAAGGAGAAATACAGCCGCTTAACTAGAGCTCCCCAAAGCAACCCGGGGAGAGGGCAGAGTCTTTCCAGGGGCCTGGGTCCAGTCTCCAGCCACGAGTCCCATTCCTCGGCCTTTTTGTGGGTTCAGCCGAACTCTGGGACACCACACGGTGCGCTCAGGTTTTAGGGACTGCAGAAGGGACCTGTCAAATGAGTCCTCAGAGTTCAGTGCTCCCTTTCCTCCCTGTCCCTCAATGACCAGTAGATGGCAGCAGAGATAACAAACATATTTGATTGGTTCTGGCTATGTCTACACGACAGAGTTTGTTCGGAAAAACGGCCGTTTTCCCAAAAAAACTTCACTTACGTCCACACTGCAATCATGCTCTTTTGAAAGAAAAATCGAAAGAACAGAGGGGGGTTTTCCGACATTGGCAAACCTCTTTTGATGAGGCAGAAGCCTTTTTGCGAAAGAGCTCTTTTGGTAAAAGGCGTGTGTGGACGGGGACGAGGGAGTTCTTTCGAAAGAAGAAGAAAAAGCACAAGTGTCCTGGTGGCCGCTCTGTCCATAGTTATAACTTACATGTGAGATAGCGTCCATTCGGTGTGGACGCTCTCTTTTGAAAAAGCAGCTCGCTTTTTCGATACGCTTTGGCAGTGTGGATGCGCTCTTTCGGAAGACGGGTTTTTTTTGGAAGATCTCTTCGGGAAAAGCTTCTTCCAAAAGAAGCCTGCAGTCTAGATGTAGCCTCTCATTGCAGAGACTATTGTATGGGGGCTCTTTGATGCGCAAGTTAGCAAGATAATTTCCCCTTCTTATACTCTCACCTCCTCATCACTGTTGGAGATAAGCCGCACCCACTCTGATGTCATTAGCACTGAGGTCACACTCCCATCTCTGTACCCCTGCCTTTTGTCTTCTCTTTTCTCTTCAGCATCTGAGGAAGTGAGTTGTAGCCCACGTAAGCATCTGCCCTAATCAACTTATTAGTCTGTAAAGTGCCACCAGACTCGTTTTTGCTGAAACAGACTAGGAGGGCTCCCCCTCTGAAACCTGTCTTCACACCCATGGGGCCTCAGGGCCTGAGAGGGGCTTGGGGTTCAGGGGGAACATGGGCTCTGGGCTGGTGGTGTGGGCTCTGGGTGGAACCAAAAATAAGGGCCTCAGGGTTCAGGAGAGGGTTCCAGGATGGGGCAGGACAACAAAGGTCCCTCTAGCCCAGTACCCTGTCTTCCGAGGGAAACACCAGAACGGTAACATCAAATGAGCCCATTCCTATCTTCTGGCAAACAGAGGCTAGGGACACCATTCCTACCTGTCCTGTCTAATAGCCATTGATGGACCTAACCTCCATGAATTTATCTAGCTCTTTTTGGAACCGTGTTGTAGTTATGGCTTTCCACCATCCTCTGGCAGGGAGTTCCACAGGTTGAATCTGCAGCATGGGACACAGTGACAGGGTTCATCCAGGGTAAATGGTGGATTTTCTATAACTTGGTGTCTTTGAATCAGAGTAAGTCAGCCTGCCAGTTCTGGTGGGTCTATGACAGGAGTGGATGGGTGAGGTTCTGTGGCCTGCAATGTGCAGGAGGTCAAACCAGATGATCACGATGGTCCCATCTGCCTTTAAAGTCTGAGTCTATGAGCCCTGCCTTGGACTCCTGCCCCCAGCTCTACCCCTTGGCTCTCTGACTGCCACTGCTCTGACTACTAGGCATGACTGCCCAAGCTAGGAGTCTGAGAGGGCTTTGTTTGGGGAGGTGGTGGTGTTATGCCAATGGAAAAACTCCTGTGCAAGTGGGCTGCCTCTAAGCTAGGGGGCTCTGCTGGCACAGCTATGTCAACATAGGCTCTGGAGTATAGCCGCACCCTCGGCTTTTGTGTAAATGGTGTTTCAAGTCCACAGAGAAAAGGCTGAAAACATGACCCGGGTGTGTCCTCACGGCTCAGAAAGCAAAAGCCCATAAAAGACTTAAATTGAATTACTTATTTATTTCTCTTTCATCTCATTAGTTTAAGCCAGCCTCATGACTTCTTTAATTTGGCTCCTGATGTTGGTCCACCGGAGGTTGACTGTGCTCCCAGGACACAGAATTTTGTATTGATGTAGCATCTATCTGAGGTGGTTTCATTTTTGCTATTCCAGGAAATTAAAGGGGAGGCAGCAGCCGACAGGAGACTACAGAGTTAGTAGAAGGTTGGATTAAAATCTGGCTGACACAAGCAGTAAACAGACACGATATTTTTATTCCGGGGTAAGTAGCAGATTTCTTTATACACAAGTATGTACAAACAAGTATCTGGCCACTTAATGCCATGGATGCTGATGTTTGACAGACATACCATGCATCTGGGTCCTCCTGGACATGACATTATTTGATCCTCCAATCTCCATGCAGGAACATATACGGAAAATTTCCCTGAGAATCTACAACCACTTCCAGGAAGTTGTGGGAAGGGGTCTGCCAAGAACTATTGGCCATGTTGGACCTCGAGGTTGTAGAGGAATCCCTTAGTGCAGTGTTTCTCACACTGGGGCTACGTCTACACTGGCCCCTTTTCCGGAAGGGGCATGTTAATTTCAGCGATCGTAATAGGCAAATCCGCGGGGGATTTAAATATCCCCCGCGGCATTTAAATAAAAATGTCCGCCGCTTTTTTCCGGCTTTTAGAAAAGCCGGAAAAGAGCGTCTACACTGGCCCCGATCCTCCGGAAAAAGCGCCCTTTTCCGGAGGATCTTATTCCTACTTATTCCGCACTCCCTTGCTACCCAGCTTAGAAGCTCGAGCCAGCAGTGGCACAGAAGGCTGGGTGGCAATACCAGACCATGCTTCCCTTCCTTCTGTGCCACTGCTGGAAGCAGCACTGCTTTCTAAGAGGGTTGGCTGGGGGGGGGGTGACATCTGACCAGTTGTCACCCCCCCCCCCAGCCAACCCTCTTAGAAAGCAGTGCTGCTTCCAGCAGTGGCACAGAAGGAAGGGAAGCAATACCCTACCATGCCAGCCTTCCGTCTCCACTGCTGCTGGTGGTGGCCCGGCCTTCTGAGCTGCCCAGATTAGAAGACAGGACTGCTGTGAGCGGTGGCGCAGAAGGAAGGACAGCAACAGCATCACCTGCCACCCTGTGTTAGGTGGTGTGGCTAGTGGTGGCGCTGACTTCTGAGCTGGGCACTTGGCCCGTGGCCACTGTTCTGCTGCTGCCCAGACCCAAAGGCAGAGCCACCGCCAGCAGCCGCGCAGATGGAAGGGTGCCAATACTGTACCGTGCCCCCTGCCTTCTGTTTGCTGCTGGCTGTGGCGCTGTCATCCGCGCTGGGCGTGTGACTAGAGATCATTCCTCTGTGGCCGCCGAGCTCGGAAGACAGCGCCACTAGCAGCAGCGAAGAAGGAAAAGTGGCCATATTCCTTCTGCGCTGCTGCTGGCAGCAGCATTGAGTTCTGAGCTGGGAGTCCTGCCAGAACCCCCCCCCCCCCCGGCCCCGCAGCGTGGAAAGCAGGGCTGCCCCCGGCGGTGGCACAGACGGAAGGGTGGCAGGAACAGATCTTGCCATCCATTCTTTTGTGCTGCTGCTGCTGGCAGCAGGGTTGCCATTCAGGCTGGGTACCACTTCTTGGCCACCTCCTTAGAAGGCAGGGCCACTGCCAGTGTGGCACAGAAGGAAGGGAGACAATACCCTCCCATGCCAGCCTTCCTTCTCCACTGCGGCTGGGAGAGGCGCTGCCCCCAGCAGTGGGGCAGAAGGAAGGAGAGCAGCACCAGCAAATGCCACCCTTTGTGATGCGCTGCTGCAGGTGGCCAGGGGCTTCCGCTCTTTGGCCTCCCAGTTTGGAGTTCTGCATTGCCAGCGGCCGTGGCACAGAAGGAAGGGAGGCAGTGCCACACGAGGCCACCCTGCCTTCTCTGCTGCTCCCGGTGGCAGCACTGACTTTCCGGCTGCCCAGCTTGAAAGGTAGAGCTGGTGCCAGCAATGGCACAAAAGAATGGCAAATACCCTTCCATGCCACCCCTCCTTTTGCACTGCTGCTGGCACTGGCACTCCCTTCTGAGGTGGGCACCTGGCCAGCGGCATCCACTCTCTCGTCACCCCGTTCGGGAGGCAGGGCTGCCAGCAGCCACAGTGCAGAACAGAGTGGCCAGAAAGTAGTGGCCACTGGCGGGATATCCCGCTCAGAAGACAGCGCCACCGCCAGCAGTGGTTCAGAGGGAAGAGCGGCAATAGCATCACACGCCATCCTTCCTGCTGTGCTGCTGCTGGCGGAGATGCTGCCATTGGATATGGGTGCCTGGCCGGTGGCCACCCAGCTTGGAAGGCAGCCCCTCCACCAGCAGCAGTGCAGAAGGAAGGGAGGCAAGATCATCTCATCGCAACCATCCTTCTGTGCTATGGTTAGTGGGGGTGCTGATTTCTGAACTGGGTAACCTGCCGGCAGGGGGCATGGTGACAGTACCGTTCCATGCCACCCTTCCATGCGCTGCCATCCAAACTGAGTGCCCAGACTGGGTCCGCTGCTCTCCAGCCACCGAGCCTGGAAGGCAAGGAAAAATCGGAGCCTTTTTTAATATTTCCAAAATCAGCCTGGAGGAAGATTTGAAGGCCAAAGAAGAGGTCATGTCAGGGAAAACCTGGACGGCTACTCACAACCCCTCTGCACTTGTCTTGCAATCTTTTGGGTTGGTAGCCCCCATTGGAGAAAGGCTGCACTTGGGGATTCCCTAATAACCCTGAGGTCCTATATGGCCAAAAGTTTCTGGCTGATCATTTCCCACAACTTCCACTGAATAGGTCATAGATGGGGCCCTACCATACGCACCCTGCATGCTGGTCAATTTCATGATTAGATGTTTTACCATTTCAGATGTTTACATGGGACATTTCACAGTGTTCTAACCGTGCAGGTTCTGACCCAAAATGGGATTGTGCACAGGGGAGGGGGAGGGATTTGCAAAATTGTTGTGGGGAGGGGGTCCCAAGAATGCCACCTCCACTTCTGGGCTGCCTTCAGGGCAGAGCGACAGTAGGTACCACCTTCAGCTCTGCACTGGCTCTCAAGGTGGCTCTGATCTCCCCACCTAGAGTGGCTATGCAAGGGGAGGATGTGACGGCGCGTTGGGGGTCCCCCGTCTCCTGCACCCCGAGATGGCACAAACAGACTGCACCAGCCGGTGGAATAGAGGAAGTTTATTGCTCCTCCAGGATACAGCACAGCACAGATGGAATCTGGTCACAGAGCTGGGCTAGGATGCCTCAGGCCCCCTTGAGATGGGGGAGACTGGGCCCCTAAACTCCAGCCCCTTTCCCTAGGCTGTCTCCTCCATGCTCCCAGACAGCCATCAACTCACTCTCCTCCAGCCCTGCCCCCCAGCCAGGGCAGCATTCCCCCTTCCTTTGTCCCTCTCCATGGGGGGTGTCTGGTTCAACCGGTTTGGCGTCACCTTTGCATACTGAGGTTTTCCCTGCTGGGTCTTGGTTCAGACAGCAGAGGTCACCACAGCCCAGCAAGTACCCCCACTACGTCACAGTTCTCCCCCCTCCGAAAGCGAACTGAGCAGGGTCACTCCGCTCGTGACCTAGGGAAGTTCAGGCCCCTTGCCACGGGACAGCGTGTCGGCGATGATGTTGGCGCTCCCCTTGACGTGGATCACTTCCATGTCATAGTCCTGCAGGAGCAGGCTCCACCGCAGCAGCTTGGCGTTGGTCCCCTTCATCTGGTGCAGCCAGGTCAGGGGGCAGTGGTCGGTGTACACCGTGAAACGCCGGCCAAACAGGTACGGCTGCAGCTTTTGCAGGGCCACACCATGGCTAGGCATTCCCTCTCTACGGTCGCGTAGCTCCGCTCCCGGGGTAGCAGTTTCCTGCTCAGGTACACGATGGGGTGACGTTCCCCTTTCTCGTCCGCCTGCATCAGCACCGCCCCCAGCCCGGTGTCCGAGGCGTCCGTAAACACGATAAAGGGCTTGTCAAAGTCCGGGTTTACCAACACTGGGGCCTTGGCCAGGGCTTCCTTCAGTGCACAGAGAGCCCTCTGGCACTGCTCCGTCCAGACCACCCTGTCGGGCCCCCCCTTCCTGCACAGCTCTGTGATCGGGGCAGCGATGGAGCTGAAGTTGGGCACAAACCTCCGGTAGTACCTCACCATCCCAATGAAAGCCTGGACCTGCTTCTTGGTCTGGGGCACAGGCCAGTCTCGGATGGCTCCCACTTTGGCCGGCTCTGGCTTCAAGCAGCCACTCCCCACCTTATGGCCCAGGTAGGACACTTCGGCCATTCCAACCTTGCACTTCCCAGCCTTTACGGTCAGCCCAGCCTCCCTCAGCCGATCCAGTACCTGGCTGACCTGGGCCACGTGTTCCTCCCAGGACTGGCTGAAGATGCAGATGTCATCGATGTACGCTAGGGCACAGTTCTCCATTCCCCGCAGCAGCTGGTCCACCAGGCGCTGGAAGGTGGCCGGCGCCCCTTTGAGGCCAAAGGGCAGGACCAGGAACTCATAGAGCCCCAGCGGTGTGATGAAAGCCGATTTCAGTCTGGCCTCCTGGTCTAGCGGCACCTGCCAGTAGCCCTTGGTGAGGTCCAGGGTGGTGAGGTAGCGAGCTCCCCCCAGCTTGTCCAGGAGCTCGTCGGGCCTTGGCATCGGGTAGGCATTGGACACCGTGATGGCGTTGAGCTTCCGGTAGTCCACGCAGAACCGGATCGACCTGTCCTTCTTGGGGACCAGCACCACGGGCGAGGCCCAGGGGCTGGAGGATGGCTGGATCACCCCCAGGACCAACATGTCCTGGACCTCTCTCTCCAGGTCCTGGGCTGTCTTCCCCGTGACTCTGAATGGGGAGCAGCGCACCGGGGGGTGAGTGCCCGTCTGCACCCGGTGGACAGCCAGGTTGGTGAGACCAGGCTTGTTGGAGAACAGCTGCTGGTGGGAGCGCAGCACCTCTCGGATCTCGGCCTGCTGGCCCGGGGTGAGCTGGTCCGAGAGGGAAATTGACTCCAGCGAAGAGTCCTCTCCGGTCCCAGGGAACAGGCCTACCAGGGGATCCTCCCCCTGCTCCTCCCAGGGCTTACACACGGCCAGCACCAAGTTCTCCCTGTCCCAGTATGGCTTCATCATGTTCACATGATACACCCGCTGGCCGCGCGTCCGGCCCGTCAGCTCCACCACATAGTTCACCTCGTTCAGCTGCTTAACCACCTTGAAGGGGCCGTCCCAGGCGGCTTGCAGCTTGTTCTTCCGCACGGGGATCAGGACCATCACCTGGTCCCCGGTAGCATAGGCGCGGGCCCGTGCATTGCGGTCGTACCAGACCTTCTGCTTCCTCTGGGCCCTGCTCAGGTTCTCTCTGGCCAGGCCCATGAGCTCGGCAAGTCTTTCCCGGAATGTCAGGATGTATTCCACGACCGGTTCACCCTCTGGGGAGACCTTCCCCTCCCACTCGTCTTTCAGTAAGTCCAGGGGGCCCCTCACTCACCTCCCATATAACAGCTCGAACGGCGAGAACCCCGTGGACTCCTGGGGCACCTCCCTGTATGCAAACAGCAGGTGGGGTAGGTACTTGTCCCAGTCCTGCGGGTGTTTGTGCATAAAGGTCCGTAGCATCTGCTTCAGAGTCCCATTGAACCTCTCCACCAGCCCGTTGGTCTGGGGGTGATACGCCGAGGCCCAGGTGTGCTGCACCCCACTCTTCTCCCACAAGCACCGGAGCAGGGCCGACATGAAGTTGGATCCCTGGTCCGTGAGAACCTCCTGGGGAAACCCCACCCTGCTGAAAATGGTCAGCAGGGCATCTGCCACCGTGTCTGCCTCGATAGAGGGCAGGGCCACGGCCTCGGGGTAGCGGGTGGCAAAGTCCACCACCACCAGGATGTATTTCTTCCCTGTCCGGGTCGCTCTGCTGAAGGGCCCCACAATATCCATCGCCACCTTCTGGAAAGGCTCCTCTATGATGGGCAGGGGTCTCAACGCAGCTTTCCTCCTGTCTTGGGCCTTCCCCACTCGTTGGCAGGAGTCGCAGGACCAGCAGTACTGCTGGACAGCTGCAAACATCCCCGGCCAGTAGAAGTTTTGGAGCAGCCTCAGCCGCGTGCGCCGG
Organism: Pelodiscus sinensis; assembly: GCF_052426305.1. Taxonomy (NCBI): domain Eukaryota; kingdom Metazoa; phylum Chordata; order Testudines; family Trionychidae; genus Pelodiscus; species Pelodiscus sinensis. Next base: position 11,491,345 of record NC_143077.1, on the reverse strand, counting down.
ATCCCCTGGTGTCCCGAGAATGGGATGTCATGGGCCAGGTGTAGCAGCTTGCGGCGATACCTTTGGGGAACCACCAGCTGCCGCTGGAGCCCCCACTTCCCTACCGTCCCGGGGGAAAGCCATTCCCGGTACAGAAATCCCCTCTCCCACCGGAACTTCTCCTGGCAATCTCCTCCTAGGGGTTGAGCTGCACCCAGGTCAGCCCAGTCCCTCAGGGCCTGCAGGGAGGGATCCGCCCGCACCTCCGCCTGGAATTCCCAGCTGGGGCTGGGACAGGGCCGTGGTTCCCCCCACTGCCTAGGTCCAACTCTAGGTCTGCTGGGACGGGGCCCTGGGCCCCCTGTTGGGGAACCTCCTCGAGTTCCGGGCCGCCAGCCCCTCGTGTGCTCTGGCTACGGGTGGTGACCAGCGTCCTATGGGGTCCATCTGGCCACTCCTCTAGGTCACTCCCCATCAGCACGTCGGTGGGCAAGTGCGGGTGCACCCCTACTTCCTTGGGGCCCTCCTTGGCCTCCCATTTCAGATGCACCCTGGCTACGGGTACCTTAAAGGGGGTGCCGCCTATGCCCCTCAGTGTCAGCTGAGTGTCGGGTAGCATACGGTCTGGGCCCACTATGTCGGGTCGGGCCAGTGTCACCTCTTCCCCCGTGTCCCAGAAATCCATCACCTTCCTGCCATCCACCTCCAGGGGTATGAGGCAGTCCCTTCGCAGTCCCGGTGCATGGATAAATCTGTCTCCCAAGTGTCAGACCTCCCAGGGGAGGTGCACTGAGCATCCTTCCCCCCTCTCCGAGTGGAGGTTTGCCTGCCAGCCCCTGCCTCTGGGGCAGCCTGCCCTTCCTCCCGCCCCAGCCAGTTAACCCTGGAAAGTCCCAGGTCATGGGACCTGTTCTTGCGCCGGGTGCATTGAGCCCTCTTGTGGCCTCAAGTTAGGAAGGTGTTATTGCATCTACACTGTCCTTTGCGTCTACACTGTTGTGTTGACAAAGCGGCTTGCTTTGTCGACAGAACTGGATGCAGTCTAGACGCTCTTTGTCAACAGAAGCTTTGTTGACAGTATCTGTCGACAAAGCATGTAGTCCAGACATACCCTTCAAATCTTCAGTAGGCTTACGTAGTAAAGCCTCTGTCTCATTTCTCTTCCATGCACGGCAGATTTCCTCAGCAGCTGCCTTTGCCCTATTTGTAACCTTGAATGATCCTTGCCACTTGGCCACCAGATTTGACTTCAAGGTTGGCAGCAAAGATGAAACCTCCCCCTGGGTTTGAATTTTCACATTGAATGTTGTCGATCCATTCCTGGTTCTGAGACAACACCAGGTTCTCCCATAACAAAGCCTGCTGGGGCTCCAAGATTCCCCTCTGACCGAACACGTCTTGCACCACGGTGGTTGTTCCTGGGCCTGGCTCCTCCCATGTCAGGTGGTGGAGATCTAGGACCCTGCGGGGCTGCCTCCCATATAGCAGCAGATAAGAGGAAGCGTGGAATAAACCAGGCTGAGTGATGGGCTCTCCGGCTGGTCCACCAGTGGAATTCCAGATTCAGGGGGCAACATGATGTACAGTCCAAGGTCCCCACAAAAGAAAGGGGCTGCAGCCCCCTCTGGTTGGCTCAGGGCTTATCACATCCCGCCCCCTCCTCTTCCCTAATGGAGGGAAAAGGGTCAACCCCCATCCCCCATTAAATGGGTGGCTAGTGTGGGAGCTCCAGAGGTTCGAGCAAAGGGGTCTATAGTCTTAGCAAAGGCTGGCCCTGCTCTCAGGCCTGGGGCAGCTGCCGGTGGCAGAATCTCTTCTGCAGCCAGGACTCCTGTGGCTCCATCTTCAGCATCTCCCCAGCTCAGTCTCCGGTTCTCTGTTGTCTGTCCCCTTTCAAGCTGTCTGGCTCGGTGAGGTGCGTCAGTGCAAAGGTGCATCCCCTGGCCCAATGGGGGGAGGCAGTGGCTCTCGCGCGCTCGGCTCACTGAGGCTGCCAGCCCACTCCTCATGCCCAGGGGTCTGGAACCCCACTCTGTGCTCAGCTCATCAGGGTTCGGTCTGTTGGCCTCTTCGCCCCTTTCTGGGGAGTTATCCCTGGAAGGCTCCTCCCTGAGTTCCTATCTCCTGCCTGCTCACCCCTCTTTAGCCATCCTTCCACTCTGCTTCCCAGCCCTTTGATCCTCCCAGCTGCTGTTATCTGGCTAGTCAGCAGTGTCAGGCAGTGCCTGGATTAACCCTTTGGTTTCTGAGCTAGCGAGTGGGAACATAACCCCCCATGACAGGCTCCCTTTGAAATGCCTCTTTCAGCTGGAGCAGGTGCTGCAGGGGCAGTGGGCAATGTGTCCTCATCTCTTCCATCCAGGTGCAGTGTGTGTATATCCATGTGTGGAATAATGTTATGTGCACAGAGACGTGTGTATGTGCACCACCACTCGAACCAAAACCCAGCTGTGGGCACTCCACTAATTGGATGGGTGGCATTAGAATCTCTCCTCAGCAGCCACCCAAGTGCATAGCCTACAGGAAACACTGGCGTTGGGGCGGGATCCCAGTAACCCAGGCCTCCTTTCTAACCCCTTCTGGCTCAATGGGGGCATTCCATAGCCCTGAAAAGGCCTGATCCCTGCAGAGCCTCAGGAACCTGGGGAGAGGGTGGGATGGAGTGGAGCTGGCGCATCACCGTGGCTGTGATGTCCTCCTGTCTCCTGTCTGCTCCCAATCTCCCCTGGCCCAGGAGTCTTTCTCTTTCAAGAGGTCCTGGGGCAAAGGGATGTGGGCAGGGCCTTCCGTGAGGACCTTTCAGAGACTTGGATTCTCCCCCTCCCAGGAATCAGGGAGGATTAATGGTAACAGGCACTCTGGGATGGACTCGTCTTCCTCTCTAGTGACCTGCAGTGTCAGACACCCCCCACCCCATTGGAGGGGGAGCTCCTGCCTCCATACCCTCTGTCTGCCTACAACAGCTGTCCTTTAGCAGCTTCTCATTGGCAGACCTGTCTGGCTTTGGTGGCTGTGTTCTTCCTTTCCCATAGGGTAGCATCCTTGGCCCCACAGACTTGCAGAGCTGCCTACAGGAGGTTGGGAGGGGAGCTGAGCGGGGGGAAGAAGAGAGGTCAGACTCGTCCTCCTGCTGGGGTCAGTCTCAGAGGATCTGGCGAGTTTCCACAGGGCTCCCATTACCCAGTGGAGGGTAGCCTCAGGAGGGAGGGGCATCATTTCTCCAGGGGTCCCATTGTCCGGCTTCCGTCAGTGCCGCTTTTCTATTGGGTCCCATTTCCCAGCTGGGTTTCCTTCCCTCTGATGTAGCAGCAGTTCATAGAGCCGGTAAATCCCCTCCCTGGCCAGCTGGCTCATATCCTGGACTGGGTCACTGAAAAAGACAATTGCAGCTAAGCCACCAAGTTCCCTAGATGGGGAACGGTGCTAAGACCTTAGGGAAGGGAAGAGAGGGGGCTCCATCAGTATTCTCCTGGCTGCTCCCAATCTCCCCGGGCCCAGGAGTCTTTCTCCTTCAAGAGGTCCTGGGGCAAAGGGATGTGGGCAGGGCCTTTCATGAGGACTTGCACCTCCAGCTGCTCCAGGAGGATGAGAAGGGACCCAAGGCCAAGGAGGAATCTGGTTGAAACATGGTCCCCCTTAAAGGCCCAAGGTCTCCACTGAACCAAGAGAAAATGAACTCGACTCAAGTCTCTCTCGTTCCCTGCTCTGACTCTGGCTGCCCAAGGGGAGCACTCCTACCCCACAGCCCCTGCGGTTACTGATCCTCCAGCCTGCCTATGCTTGGAGTCAGGAAGCCGGGGTTAGAGGAGACTTATGTCCAATCCGCGGGGGGCGGGGGGAAGGTGAATCAAAACAGGGCTCTGCTGCTCCTTATGGCCTTGGCTCTCCACTGGGACTCTCTGGACTGGATGCAGAAGTTGACACCCTGTGGGGAAAGGACACAGGCCGGGCTCAGTAGACCTGTGCACTGCTATGCAAATAAGCCCTCTCCATCCCCGGGACTGAGCCATGGTGCTCAGGGTGAAATATCTGATTCCTGGATCTCATCAGGGGTTGGATGTGGCAGGGGTGGGGGGTTTGAGGCTCTCACTCCCAAAGCCAACCAGGGCCCTGACTTGAAGTTCCATCTCCTTTCCCTGTACCTGAAGAAGGAAGGGACCCACATAGCTCTGCCCCGACCCAGGATGGCCCACTGGGGTGCAGGCTAGGAGGACACTGGAAAATGGTTTTCCAGCCTCTCCTTTCCAGTCCAGCACTAAGGTAAAACTGCCCCCTGTCCCTCCTGACCATGCTCACCTCCAAGTTGTATTGGCGCTGTCTAGGTCTGGGGGCTCTGCAAGCAGGTTCCCCAGCATGGCCTGCCTGAGGTCAGACAAGCCCTTGTGCAGAGCCTGCAAAGGAAGGGACAGCCATGGGTCACAGCTGGGAAATTGGGAAAACGTCTCCTCCCTGTCATTGGCTGAACAGGGGGCTAATCAGCCTCGAGACTAGGAGGTAGGAGGCTGAGAGGTCTCACCAGATGTCCTAAAGGATAGCTGGGGTCATCACCAGAGGGGATCAGTCTCAGAGCAATCAGAGTCCCACTTCTCTGGATGGCCTCCCACAGTGTTAAGGGTCTCTAGTTTGTCCCAACCTTACCCCTCTGTCCTGCCTGGCTGATGTCAGGGGCTCTTTGTGAGGTCACCACCTCCCTGTCACCTATAGGCTGAGATCTTGCAACAGACCTTTGTGATGTCACTGCCACTCCTGCAAGGCTGAGGTCCTGCCCCCAGCCCGCCCCTCGGGACACATTGACTGATAAGAATACAGTGCTCCCAGACAGAGATGTAAAGAGAGACCCAGCTAAAGAGAGCAAGAGTGACCCCCAGCCATAGAGTCCCAATTGACCTTAACTTAGTGATTTCTATGTGTAGAATTCAGGTGGTACCAGGTGGATGAGACAGAACAGGCTCCACACCTCTCTGAAGCTCTTACCTTCTGAAGAGGTTACACGGAATGGGTGGTAGGGAAGGAGAAAACTCCAGTGAGGTGCCTCTTTATGCTTGTGTAGATTAATCTTAATTCTTTATCAGTCCTCAGGGAGAGACCTTGAGAAGGAGCCTTGCTCCTGCAAAGCCACAGGAATCTCTGAAGTTGCCCCCGCCTTGTGCCTCTGTCCTGATTGGCTGATGTCAGGGCCTCTCTGTGAGGTCACCACCGACCCACCACTTTCCCCCAATAGGCTGAGGTCCTGCAACAGGCCTTTGTGATGTCACTGCCACCCAGGGTGGATATAGGGCAGGGTGAGCGGGGCGACCGCCCCGGGCCCTGCGCTTCAAGAAGCCCCGCGCATGCGCTGTGGTAAAGGCCCCACGAAATGGTCATCTGCCCCTGCTGCCACCCCCATCCCACCCCTGCAAGGCTGATGTCCTGACCCTGGTCAGCCTCTTTGGATGTTTATGTTGGTTCCCCTGGATCATTTCACTTAATGACAGCTGAGTCTGGGGACCAAGCTGGCTGGACAGTAAACCCCAAAGGCTGCTCCTTAGGCCGCACTGAGTTTGTAATTAATTAGTGGACCTTAAGGCCAGCCAGGACCATTAGAGCATCAAATCTGACCCTTGCATATCCCAACCATCCTGTATCTAACAGCAGCTAAGTTTTGATTCAGGCACCCACTAGAAAGGTATCTAGTCTTCACTACAAGACATCAAGAAATGAAGAATCAATCATTTGCTTTAGTGGTTTGTTCCAATGGTGAATCATCCTCACTGTGAAATATTTGTGCCTTATTTCTAAGATGAATTTGTCTAGTTTCACCTTTCAGACACGGGGTTTTGCTCTGCCTTTCTCTGCGCCATTAAATACCCCTTTAATACCTAATGGCTGTGTCTAGACTGCACCCCTTTTGCGGAAAAGGGATGCAGATTAGACACCTCGCAATTGCAAATGAAGCGGGGATTTAAATCTCCCCTGCTTCATTTGCATTAACACGGCTGCCACTTTTTTCCGGCTCGGGGCTTTGCCGGCAAAAGCACCAGTCTAGACGGGGATCTTTCAGAAAATAAAGCCTTTTCCGAAAGATCCCTTATTCCTCTTAAAATCAGAAATAAGGGATCTTTTGGAAAATAAAGCCTTTTCCGAAAGATCCCTTATACCTCTTAAAATCAGGAATAAGGGATCTTTTGGAAAATAAAGCCTTTTCCGAAAGATCCCCGTCTAGACTGGCGCTTTTTGCCGGCAAAGCCCCGAGCCGGAAAAAAGCAGCAGCCATGTTCATGCAAATGAAGCGGGGAAGATTTAAATCCCCGCTTCATTTGCAATTGCGCTGTGTCTAATCTGCATCCCTTTTCCGCAAAAGGGGTGCAGTCTAGACACAACCTACATGGTCTCTCCAGAAAGGCCCTTAGACACTTGAATGATGTCACCTCTCAGCCTTTCCTTGAAGAAGCTAATCACGGCGAGGTGTTTTTCTTCAGCCCTCAAAACATTTGGCGCTTTGCTGCTCCATCTCTAATTTTTCAACAGCTTTTTAAAATGTGCCCCCTGAAGTAGGCTGCAGTCTCCAATCTCAGTGTCACGGATGCGGTGTCACCTCCTGGCCCTGCTCACTCCTCTGCTCATGTGTCTAATGATGGCTGTAGCCGTATTCACCACAGCATCGCCCTGTGAGCTCTGTTGAGCAGCTTGCCTGGCAGGATCCTTCTCGGAATCTCCGCTTGCCTGGGTACAGTTCCCCATTCCGGGGGTGTGGCCTGTCTGAGCACAGAACACCAGGTCTGTCAGCATTACACATGCTTTGGGGCTAGGGCTAGGATGTTGCATTTATCTCTGGGAAACCTGTTTTGTTTGCATGGGTCCAGCTTCCCAAGGGAACCCTCGATGTCACTGCCCTGGCCTCAGCATTATTTACCTCTCTGCTCTTTTTTTTTTGTGACACCCACACATGTTACCAGAAGGCTTCCAGTTCACTGATAATTATTTAAATAATTTGGGTATGGCTAGACTACATCTGATTGTCGGAAAAAGCTACGCAAAATGTGCTCTGCCCTTTGCATAGTTTTTTCCGATACTTTTGTCAGAAGAGGCTTTTCTGACATTTGAGCTGCCCGTCTACACTGGGCCAAATGTTGGGAAAAAAACCCCTCTTTTGAAAGCCCTCTACTTCCTCATAGAATGAGGAATACAGGGACTTCCAAAAGAGCGCGTTTGCTCTTCCAAAAAAAAAAAAAAAAAAAAAGCGTGTTCCCTAGACACGGTTTTTTTCAGGATACCTCTGGTATCCCAAAAAACCCCCACAGCCTAGCTGTACCCTTAGTTCTTGAGAGCCTCTTCAGAGCCCTAGTACCAAGTACCCGCTCCGTATAGGTGCATCGATCTCTCAAGAGTGTAAAGTGTCTGGCCAGGGCGCTCTTTCAGTTGATGTGCTGGGCAGAGTTCTTGGTTTGAAGCAGGAGTTCAGAAGTTCAGGCAGGTAAACTCTAAGGTGGTGGCACTGCATTGCCTACCCTGACGGACGAGTAGGACCCCTGGGGCAATGAAAGAACTCCTCTGAGGAACTTTTTAAAAGCTGAGGGACACCTGAAATAAGTAAACTTCATGAGTTTCTTCTTCATGAATGTTATTGCCATAAAGGACCAGGGTCATTGTAAATTCAGCATCAGTCAGTGCTTTATTTGTGAAGTTCCTAGAGTTGAGGGAGGGAGAAGAAGAAGTAGAAAATCATATATAGAGGGCAGTTTATGTCGTCTGTAGTGCACAGAGGAGGATACTTGGTGTCTGGACTCCTGAGTGTTATTTCCTGCTGTGTGGGGACGAAATGGCGTTAACAATAAGAACATAGATCTGAGGATCACAAGAGCTGGACTCTGCTCTCAGCTCTTACCATTGACTTGCACTGTGACCTGTACCTCTCTGTGCTGCAGTTTCCCAATCTGTAACATGAGGGAAATGGCACCGAGCAGAAGGAGGCACCTGTTCCTTACTTGGAGGCAGGGATATATGGCTTGTCCAAGGGGTCACGCACCAACTCAGTGATATAGCTACAAATAGAACCCCAGTGTCCTGGCTCCCAGCTCCAGCCCCCTCTAACCACTAGTCCTCACTCCCCTCCCAGAGCCAGGGATGGACCCCCGGTGTCCTGACTCCCACCCCCTCTAATGACCAGTACCCACTCCCCTCCCAGAGTCATGGATGGAACCCCGGTGTCCTGGCTCCCATCTCCAGCCCCCTTTAACCACTAGTCATCACTCCCCTCCCAGAGTCATGGATGGAACCCCGGTGTCCTGGCTCCCATCTCCAGCCCCCTTTAACCACTAGTCATCACTCCCCTCCCAGAGTCATGGATGGAACCCCGGTGTCCTGGCTCCCATCTCCAGCCCCCTTTAGCCACTAGTCATCTCTCCCCTCCCAGAGTCATGGATGGAACCCCGGTGTCCTGGCTCCCAGCCCCCTCTAACCACTAGTCCCCACTCCCCTCCCAAACCCAGGGACGGACCCAGGCGGGGGAGACGCCTGTCTCTTTAAGAAGGGGCGTGACCGGAATGACGCCATCGCGGCTCTTCCTTGCGGAAGCGGAAGTTGCCGTTCCATGCTGGGTGCGCTCGGATCCGCGCTGGCTGGCTGCGCCCGAGCCGCGGAGGGGACCCTGGGGGGCGCGGGGCCGGGATGGGCCGGGGGGGCGCGGGGCCTTCGCCGGCCGCTCCCGCTCCCCCTCCCCGGGCCGGGGCCTAGCGCGGCGCAGCGCGTCCCGCAGGGTGAGCCGGGCCGGGCCGGGCGCTGGGGGGGGCCGCGGCGGGATGGGGGCGCTGGCGGAGCGGTCAGCGGAGCCCCCCCCGGAGAGCGGCCCGGGGGCTCCGCGCTACAGCAGCCAGTTCCCAGCTGCGCTCACCCCCCTGCGGCAGAGCAGCCCGGCTCCTGCCTACGCTCTGTCTGCCCCCCCCCCCCCCAAAACCGCCTTTGGGCCTCAACCCGGGGAGCGTTCGGAAAATGCCCCGTTTCAGCGACCAAAAAACCCAACAACGTGCAGCCCTTCGTGAGAGGGGAGGGGCGGCTCAGTGGCTTGAGCATTGGCCTGCTAAACCCAGGGGTGTGAGCTCAATCCTTGAGGAGGCCATGTCGGGATTTGGGGCGAAAATTTGTCAGGGATGGTACTTGGTCCTGCTGTGAAGGCAGGGGGCTGGACTGGATGACTTTCAAGGTCCCTTCCAGTTCTAGGAGATAGGCATCTCCATTAATTTATTTACTCTCCCCCCTGTTTGTTGTCAGCAAGGAGCCAGCGTATTCGGACACTGTGGTTAGTTTTGCCCAATAGAATTGATGTCTGTCAGTCTCCATTAATTTATTTACTCTCCCCCCCAGTTTATTGTCAGCAGAGAGCCAGCGTATTCGGACACTGTGGTTAGTTTTGCCTAATAGAATTGATGTCTGTCAATCTCCATTAATTTATTTACTCTCCCCCCCAGTTTATTGTCAGCAAGGAGCCAGCGTATTCGGACACTGTGGTTAGTTTTGCCCAATAGAATTGATGTCTGTCAGTCTCCATTAATTTATTTACTCTCCCCCCCAGTTTATTGTCAGCAGAGAGCCAGCGTATTCGGACACTGTGGTTAGTTTTGCCTAATAGAATTGATGTCTGTCAGTATCCCGCAATGCCTGCCTTGCTGGCTCTGCTCCCTGTGTTGATCTCTGCAGGCTTGCACCCCTCCCCCTTTCAAAGCTCACCTATCTGTGTGAGGGGCTCCAAAGAATAAATCATTAGATCAGTCTTTCTTAAACTTTTTGAGGCCACGGAAGAGCACACAATGATATTTTGTCATGTAGAACACCTGTGAAAATGTTCTTAAAAAAAGTTGTTGTCAGACCAAAAAAGACAAAAACAAAGAAGAGGTCGTGGCACACCTGTGAGTTGTTCATGGAACGCCAGTGTTCCACGGAACGTAGTTTAAGAAACGCTGCATTAGATTGCTCCTGTTCTGCCTTGTGCTAGCAAGACCGCTGCTGCAGAGGGAAGAGAGAGGCTGCTTGCAGCTTTGACAGAGCTACTAATGATGCTGCTTCCAGCAGCTGAGGAGACTGGGAGAGTTCAGAGGAAATCCCCAAGATGCTCGGTGATCAGTTCTGCCTTCGCCCAATACTGCACTGTGGGGTACACAACCCAGAGTGCATTGCTCACACCATCGATGATGGTCACCCCAAAATGGACATGATCTGTCATCAGAAGGAGCAAGTGTGAAAACCTGTTGATTTTTGTTTTGTAGACATTTGGGTGTTGACATAAGCATTGTCAACAAAACCTCTTAGTGTAGACATACCCTGAGACAGCCAGCGCCATGTGGGCAGCACTGGGGCTGGCTTAGGGATGGCACAAGGTGACAGCTCAGGGAAGGAGCCATGTGTTCACTTTGTGATTTAAATGCTGCACTGTTGCTGTCCAACAGGCTGGCAGGAGATCCTAAATGCCACGGTGACCGTTCTGCAGGAAGGCGGCCTGGTAGCAGTTCCAACTGACACGGTCTATGGAATAGCATGTCTAGCCCAGAGCTCTCAAGCAATTAAAAATATCTATAATCTGAAAGGGCGAAATGGAGGTAAACCTCTGGCAATCTGTCTTGGAGATGTGGAGCATATTTACAGGTAGGCATGTACTGGGGCGCCAGACACTAACCTCTCAGTGAATGCTAGAGCCACTGTGGGGACCCAAGTAGGACCCAATGTTTTAAAAAACAGCATTTGGAAAACCATCAGACATGCTTTATGAAATCTCAGTGGAAAGTTGTTTTTAAGCAAGGCTTCCTTTGTAGCACTCGGGCACTTTCCAGGTAGCTACAGTCACCTTTGTTTTCAGTTTTTAATACTCAAAGTGGTATATAGTAAAAGCAAATCGGAATAGTTTGATGTCATGGTTCATACTGAGCAAAATGTGAGTAGCTTAAATCACAAAAGTAAATTGAATCTTCATTATTCAGTTTAATATCTAATGTGGCAACATGGGGGGGGGGAAGGGAAGATGTATTCACAATATAGATTTTAAGTTGTATCTTCTCTGAGCATCTAGAATCTGTGTCCAGCACAGCTTATGGTAGAGCAGGTACCTTGAAATGGGGATAGAGAGCCCAGGGAAGGGGGCCGGGGCTGCCCAAATTCTCACTGTGTGATGCTTTGGTATGGGAGAGCCAGCATCTCTTTGTTGCATTTTGCTACTTATCCTAACTGTGCAATAGCAAAAATGTAAAAGCTCAGAGGAGGGAGTTGCTGTACTCGGAGCGTGGAAGCCTGGCCAGTGATGGCTAGTCTTTTGTGACTGTATCTTATAGCAATTTTCAGTGCCTCAATGTGTTTTATAGATATTGTCATGTCAGTGTACCAGAGGAGCTGCTACAGGACCTACTCCCAGGACCTGTGACCCTAGTATTGCAGCGTTCTGAAGGACTCAATAAAGACCTGAACCCTTTAACATCGGTAAGTCTTTGGGACATGTCAGATTGCAGAGATGTGTGTCAGGTCACAATCTTCTCCTGTCCTTCCTGCTCGCATTCGTTGTGTTCACTGCATTCAGCGCTGACTGATGTTGTCTTGAGGCTAGTTCCTGCCCTGTCAATAATGAACATGTACCAGGATCGGGTTACCTGTAGGTGTCCTTGTCACCTGTCTGAATATGATACAGGTTGTAGTTTTTGATGTGCTGGGTGCTTGCCTCAGACAGCTTATGAAGCTGGGAGAGAGACCTATTCTTCCTGTTCTGTGGTCCAAACTGGATACTCTGAGCCATATGCTGAAATAGAATTCTAGATTCTAGAGTCAGATCTCCTTTTTTTTTTTTTTTTTTTTTAAAGGATTTAGAATTTAACTAAGATAATAGTTCATGTCTTAGTGAGAACCCCGTGAAAAAAATTTCTAGCACTTGAGTCTCAATGTCAATACCAATATTTGTAATAAAACATTGGAAGCAGCAGCTAAGAAATGCCCTGAGTAGGGCCACAGGCTGTTCAAGGTTCAGACCTTAGTTCCTTCTCTGATAGTCTGAAAATCAGAAGTTGAACTTCAAAGCAATATCAAGGCACATGTGCCCCAGAAAGGTTTGAAATGGTAGGTGGTATGTCCCTCTTCTTTACCCAGGTCTCAGGGAAGAGGCCGGCAGGGGGTTTGCTGCAGTCTCTGTGGCAATGTCTACACTCGCAGCTTCTTACGCAAGAACATCTTGCGCAAGGGTTCTTGTGCAAGAAAACGTCCACATTGCCATGTGCGCGCTGTGCTTTTGCGCAAGAGCTCGCATGGCAGTGTGGACGCTCTATTGCGCAAGAAAGCTCCGATGGCAATTTTAGCCATAGGGCTTTCTCGTGCAAGAAATCCCTGCCGAGTGTCCACACTGCCCTCTTGTGCAAGAGCGCCTGTGCAAGAGGGCTTACACCTGTTAAAAAAGAGCGCAGCTCTTGTGCAAGGAGCCCTCTCTTACCACGCCGTACTGTAAATTTCCTTGCACAAGAGCAGGCAGGCAGTGTAGACGCTCTGTGGATTCTTGCGCAAGAACGGCCATACTTGCGCAATTAGCCGCGAGTATAGACATAGCCTGTGTGTGCTGCTCAGACCTCAACAGTAAGGTCTGTGCGGCACTGACCACAGGGAGGCAAGGATAGCGGGCCCAGTCCCCCCTTAGGTTGTAGAAACCCAGAAGCCACTGTGTCCCCTTCTAATCATGCCAGAGACATCAGCACAGTGGCCAGGGACTCAGCAGCCGCACAAAAAGTAACAAGCTGGGTTACCTCCCAGTGGTAGAGTCCCTGGTAGAGACCAGGCATTGCAGGCTGGCAGGAGACTGGAGGTTCCTGCAAGAAGGGGGAAGCTAGAGCCTGTGTGTATTTTCCACAGGTGGCTTATGGGGCTGAATGATACCTGTTACCCTTGAAAAGTCTGGGTTGTGCCGTGTGTCAGGGCATATCCAACCACAGCTGAAAATTGTGGCGAGATGGAATCACGTGGGCAAGATCTGGCCATCAGGCCACCAGTTGGTTAACAGGGCCCCATACAATGTAATGGGATACATGGTTGATCTGTAGCTCTAAGTGTTGTCTGTAAGTGCCTCCTCTCTGGCTGTTGTGTGTAAACGTACCTCTCTTCTCCTGTAGTTGGTTGGCGTTCGTATTCCTAATCACCCTTTCATTAGGGAGTTGGCACAGGCTTGCTCAGGACCACTGGCTTTAACGAGTGCTAACTTCAGTACGCAGGCGAGCACGCTGACTGTCACGGTAAGGCGGGTTTGGTCACCGGGGAGAGTTGCTGTTCTAGGATTCCCGATAGGAGGAGGGAGAAGCTGTTTGTACAGCAATCCCCAGGACCTTTCCACAGTGGCTGTGCTATTTCTGTAGCAGGGCCCCTTGGCTCTAGCCTACAATCCCTGCGGCTGGGCTGAGATACTCTCTAAAGATTGAGGATGGGGGGAGTTTAAAATGCAGACTGCTTAAATGCTTCCTGTGTATCTCATGTGATTGTGCAGCAGAAGGTCCTGACCCTGAGAGTCCTTAGAGGGTAATTTCAGCTCCTAAAATAGTGAAATTGTGTGTTCAAATGACGACATCTGCGGTGTGTTCAGCTCAGACGCACTGAGACAGTTGTCTTCTCGCCCTTTAGAGTCCTGCTGCGCGGCACCTGTGGCACTTTAGTTAAAAACTAAAACAAAAACCTTCAAGTCTGGTTGACTGAACCCAATTTTCCCGTCTTGTCTCAGGAATTCCGTGACCTTTGGCCTCAGTTATCCTTGGTCATTGATGGAGGTGTAATTGGAGATATCCAGAGTCCAGAGTGCCGTCTGGGGTCGACAGTGGTCGACTTGTCCGTATCTGGGAAATACACCATTATCCGGCCTGGCTGGTAAGCACACTTTGACCATAGTTGCAGCTTTCAGCTGCATGTTGCTTTACCTAAAGTGAAAGTAAAAAGACAGGGCTTGTTTTGCCTGTTTCCCTGCAGTGGTTATTAGGGATGTATGCGACTAATTAACTAGTCGACTATCCGGTAAGTAAAATCTTCCCCCCCCTTGCTCCCTCTATCACAAAGAGGCAGCAAAGGGGTGGAGGGTATGCTGGGGGGAGCCAGCTTAAAAGCTGGTTCCTCCTCCCGCCGTCCCCCCGAGTTCTAGCTCTGTGCATTTCAAAGTTGGAAGCATCCGCACGGAGCATTATGTCAGCGGGGCTCCATGGGGTGTTTCAGTCTTTGAGATGCACAGGAGCCCCTGCTGGGGCTCTTATACATTTCAAAGACAGAACGCCACACTAGTCCTTATCGACTAATTGATTAGTCGATGGGATTTCCATCGATTATTCAGTTAATCACAATTTAACATCCCTAGTGGTTATTGTATGATGTCAATGTGCAACATTCTCTAACTCCTAACTCACCTGCCCAAAGATGCTCAAATTCGACTGAGTTACTGGGTTCAGCAGGATATAATTTATAGTTCATAAGATGCCCCTTTTTCACACTGCTCAGCTGAAGGTGACTTTGTGCAGCTTGTTCTCAAATCCTCCCTTAACTGCAAAATACAAAACTAACCATGGAGCTAACTGAGCCCTGCAAAGGGAAACTCCTGTCTAGTCACTACTCCGTTTGCCTTTATTTCCACAGTGCACTGACACCGACAGTTGAAATCCTGGGGAAGAAATATGGCTTGACACCAGAACCTTCTTGTTCATGAATCCCAAACTCTGGAAGCTGTGCAGAGTCGGTAAAACTGGGCACTGTGTGCCTGTCTCTTCAGGAAGCCAGTGGCGATGGCCTTGTTTAATAAGGTCAATGGTTGTAACTGTCCTCACGTCTCATCCGGAGTCTTTTCATCATTTGTGTGTAATGGGTACTTGGTTTGCTATGCATGGGTAAGAAACGAACCAAGTACTTCTGACCTCCTGATGCAAGTGTAATATCCCTGATTACTGTACAAGGGATCATTTGCCTTGAGCAATGGGGTTTATTAGGTTTTGAAATAAGCAAACATCTCTTTGTGATATCTTGGCAATGTGATGCTTTGCTTTCCTTATTTAGCTGCCCTGCGGGCAAGGATCAGTTTAAAAGCCTGTTTATTCAGGGAACACGAACATGAAATCAATTTGTTCATGGGGAATATTTAGTAGTATTTAAAAACTGGTGACCAAACTGTTTTTAACACAGTTCTGTGTTATAAATGCTTACGTTTAAGGAGTTTTGGATCTCTGCAGTGCTGCTTTGTGTAAGTGGGGCTTTTGTACATACAGTTTATTTTTGAAGGTGATGGCTTCATCTTTCTAAGATTAATCACGGTACAGCCTACCATTACTTGCTAGTCAAACCCTTATTTCTACAACGATGACACTGCTAAACAAGAAAATAACGAATAGTCTTGTAGCACCTTAGACTAAGAAAAAGTGTAGATGGTATCATGAGCTTTTGGGAGCACAGCCCACTTCATACAGCAAGGCATGGAGGAGCTGGACTCTTATCACATCTTGAAAAATAGATTAAGAAGGGCTTAATAACCCAGGTGTTTTTGTGAGTGAGCCGAATGTTTTGCTTGTTCCACTCTTCCACTCACTGGAGCATGTTCTGGTACCATGTGTAGAACTTTGCACCTAGAGCCCTTTAAGATGTTTTGATTGGCAGGTCCTTAAAGTGGACAGAGGGACACAGTGCTGAGGAGGAATACAAAAGAATAGCGCACGTGTGGAGGGACAGAACTGCAAGGATGAGGGACAGAAGCCACACCAGGTAAGGCACTTAATAGGTAACAGGCAGAGGTTCTATGAGCACCAAGAGTTGAAATACAAAGATGAATGTGAGTACTTGGTATTAAAAAGTAGGGTGACCCATACTGCCCTATGTCCAATAGTGGATAGTTGGCGTGATGATTCATACTCAAGTGCGTTCAGTGGCAATCAGTAAAAACGGGTTCAAATTAATATGGAGTTCGCTGAGCCCCTGTTACAAAGAGAGACCCTCTAGCTGGATTCTTTTTATTTAATTAAGAGTTTAGGATTCAGAGGAGAGGTGTCACACAGACATGTCCATCTCTCTCATGGGGGAGGGGCAGACTGACTGAGCTGGCCCTCCATGCTTATCTGGGCCTACTTGCCTCTTCTGGGGCATGCAGGGTCACATACCCCCATCAGCTTTGTCAGGCTCCACGCCAGCATGTGGCGGGGAGCAGCCTTTCAGCCCTGTGCAGGAGAGAAGGGAGGGGAGCTGGACCATGTCTTTGCAGAACTCATGCCCCACACTTTCCCCGTGTTACAAGGTAGCTAACACCTCCAGGCTGCTGCTGGCTGCTATCAACCCAGCTGCCTCCTGTTCCTTGGCTACAGTGCAGGCACAAAGGGGTTAAACCCATTGGCCTTAACCAGGGCCCAGGGAATCTTGACTGCAGGGGCCTCAGCAAACCCAGCCAGAGAGGTGGCTCAGAAGGGGAGGGTGCCTAGGAGACGAAGCAGCTCTGCACTCGATGGCGGCAGGACCCAGGGTGGGTGGCAGATTTTGCAGGCCAGGGGAGGCTCTGCCCTGAGGCCCCCATCCTGCTGCTCACTCTGCTGCTGCGGCCCACAGCCAGGCTGCTCTGCTTCCTCAAAGTGGGCTGGGGCTGAGGGTAGGGTAGGCCAGTGGGTGGCTGGGACTTAGGGCAATTAGGGCCACTGGGTGCTCTGGAGCTGGGGCCTCCTGCCCAGTGCTCAGGCAGCTGGTGCTCCTGGAGATGTTGGCCAAGGCCAGCCAGTGGGCTGGGACTAAGGGCGGTGGGGGAGGAGCCGGGACCAGACCTTGGCCTCCCCGAACAGGCGGTTCATGTGCTGCCCACAGAGATGAGCGGGGGTGTTGGAGGGGAGTAAGTGAAGAGGATGCTAAGCCAACACTCAGGCCTGTTGTGGAGCCTGCAGGGTATGGGTACGAATGGACTGGAAATCACTTTCCACCATCATGCCAGAGCTTAGCTGAGGGGCAGAGAAGGTTCCCTGGGCCAGCGCTATGGAGGGCTCCGCTCCTGGCCAGCAACCCAGGCTGGAGCGTCTTGGGTTTTCTCAGGGCACTGGCCTAGCCAGGGGCAGCGAGGGAAGGAAAGGGCCTGAGGACCAGGCTGTTGGTGAGCTGAGCACTCCAACCTAGGGATGTAAGCGACTAGTTGACTGACTAGTTGCTTCCCTGCCCCTTGCTGCCTCTATCCCCTTGGCTGGAGTGCCAGTGCAGTCTCCCTGCTGCAGAGGGGGCGAGCCCCGAGCTGGTGGGGGCTGCAAGACGGTCTGTGGACCACACGTGGAGAACTACTGACCTGGAGAGATATGACAGATGTAATGCAAATGTCAGTGATTTCAATGGAGAAAAACAAGAGGCAGCAAGGGCGGAGAGCAGGAGCCTGTACTGGGGGGAACCAGCTTAAAAGCTGGTTTCCCCCCAGCACTATCTCCAATGGGAGGCAGGAGGGTAGCGGGGACCAGGCATGAGCCGGGAACCAGCTGTTTCTTGGCATGCACCCAGTCCCAGGATACTGAGCCTCTGCTTTTTAAATGTATTAAAAGCCAGGCGGCTCTTACTGCATTTAAAAGGCTGATGTGTGTGTGTGTGTGTGTGTGTGGGGGGGGGGGGGGGGAGGAGAGAATCCCTGCATATCAACTAATCGACTAGTTGATTAAACATCTCTACTCCAACTAGGGGCTGGTTCTCCACCAGGGGCTGGGTGCAGGATATGCCCTGTGGGGAGGATAGGGAGGAGGGAGAAAAGGCACAAAGCAAGGAGAGGACAAGCATGAAAAAGGCCAACACAAACCTGGCCCCTGCCTGCTCTGAGCTCAGAACTGGGGCAGGGCCTGGCTGGCACACACCAGCA
Organism: Pelodiscus sinensis; assembly: GCF_052426305.1. NCBI lineage: Eukaryota > Metazoa > Chordata > Testudines > Trionychidae > Pelodiscus > Pelodiscus sinensis. The sequence goes on along the minus strand of NC_143077.1, from coordinate 11,473,554 downwards.
GGGGAGCAGCCACCCGCCTTGTACACCCAGCCCCATGGTCAATCATTGGGGCCTGCGCTCACTGCTGGTGGCAAGTGGCTGATGTGCAAAGAAAGCTCCAGCTCCCAGCAGGGCTTGCCAGGATGGAGACAATTTGCCAGTTTAAGAAAAAGTTGATACACCTGCAGGAAGGCTTAGATATGGGACTGTCCCTCTAAAAACAGGACATTGGGTCACAATGTAGATACGACTGATCTAGTAGGTATAGAAATGTGATGGATGGTAATCCATGGGACATGGTAAGAACAGGGTACAATGTGCACACAAACAGGAGGTTGTTGAAGAAAGAGATTCAAACAGAAAATTGTAAATTAATCCAACTCTGCCATCGAAGCTCTATTCCAAGAGAGTCCATGCTTGAGTAATAGGCGTCTAGCAGTGCGAACCCGTGAGTGGCCCTTTGAGCAGACTGGTACTAGCGGCTACAAAAATAAAAACCAATAAGGGGGCTCCAGCTCCCCCTCTTGACTGGCTACATGTCACCTCTGGATGGGCTGCAGAAATAAAATTTCTAGACACCATTAACGACTGATTCTTGAACCCACAGTGATTTAGTCCGAGGCGAGAGCTGATGCAAGATATGAATATAGCTGAATGGCTTACTAGCAACTATAATGTAATTAAATTGAACTTCACAGACTCCCGCCAGAATAGCAGAAGGGGGAACCACCCCAAAAGGAAGAAGCGAGTCAAACAGGAATAGTCACAAGAGTGAAATGCCTGCGAGCTGTGTGAAAATAGAACCCCCGAAGTAGAGGCTCAGACCAAATGCATTTCCTCAACACATTTTTAAAAAAGGACAAAAAAAATTCACCTTGGTTAAACCCCACAATAAAAGAGGACAGACAAAGACACCCTCCTCCCCCCCCCCCCTTTTACAAATTGGAAATCAGATCCTACTGTTGAAACTACGAAGCAGCACAAACTCTGGCAAATGATGTGGTAAAGTAGAATTAGGCAGGCCAAAAAAGAATTGGAAGGATTCAAAAAAAAGAATGAGAGAAGTTCCTGGAGAACGGGGCCACTGCTGGTGATTAGCCAAAATCATTAGGGATGCACCCCATGCTGTGGGTGTCCTTAAGGCTCTAATTGCCTGGCATGGGAACTGGACCAGAGGATGGATCCCTCAGTAACTGCCTTGTTAATTCCTGTTAAAGCACCAGCCACCGTCAGAAGAAAAGATACGGGACTAGATCACGAGGCTCGCCCCGTATGGCCATTCTTATGTTCTTAAAAGAAAGATAGCGCTTCTAGGAGTGCTACTGAGCCGTGAAGGAAAGCTAATAGCTGCCATGAAGGTAGATGAGGTGTTTAATGCCTGTTTTTTGCACGAGGGGTAGGATGCAGGAGCAGTGTGGGGTTGGGGGTCTGGATGGGAGGGAGGTACAGGAGCAGAGTGGGGGGAGAAGGAGGGTGCAAGTGAGCAGGTCTGGAGGCTGGTTGCATGATGGGGATGGGGGGCACTTTACCTGGCTTTGAGCCTCCCATCACGCCCAGGCACTGCTCCCCGCTGTCCCCATTGGCCGTTATTCTGGCTAACGGAAGCAACGGGGAAAGCCTCCAGGCAAGCGGTTTTCTGTGCTGCTGGTCCCCCAGCCGGAGGGAGGGGCAGTGGCAGCAGGCAGAACTTCCTTCTCAGTGAGCTGGACCTGGTCTGTGAGGCCTCCCCTGCCAAGAGAAACCAGTGCGGGTGCTCCAATCTTGTGGGGGAAGGGGGGATATTGCTGGAGTGCCAGTGCAGGCTCCCTGCTGCAGAGGAGGTGAGCCCTGAGCTGGTGGGGGCTGCAAGACGGTCTGTGGACCACACGTGGAGAACTACTGACCTGGAGCGATATGCCAGATGTAATGCAAATGACAGTAATTTCAATGGAGAAAAACAAAACCACTAGCACTTTAACTGCAGCAAGTCCAAATCTGTATAAATTAAGCATAATTAATGTAAAAAGGTAGTTTCATGCACTCAGATCTAAAGCTGCCACTTCTCACTTTATTAAGAAAAAGACAAGTACAAACGAGTTCTTAAAACAACCGATTTAGAAGGGCCTGCATGTACCATGGTTACTAAAAAGGATATTTATTCTATAGTGATGTAACTTCCTTCTGGGAGAACACATTAGTGTTTTCTGTTACAGTTTATTGCCACTGGTTGCACGTCTTTTGATTCTAGAGAGGAGAGTAAAACAAAGTTAAGGCTAAGTTTTGAACATGTGAAACACTAAAAGAGCATTTGCAGTCCATTGGTGGCCAATACATACAATAGGTTTAAAATCACCAGCATTCAAGCTCTAATTATTTTTAGTTATTTGGGTAGAATGGATCACAGATGCCACCCCGCACCAAAGGGTCGTCAACTGCATGGTTTAGTTTCTTCTATGATAAACAATTTTGAGGAACAATTAACTCTTTAATCAACTAAGAAGGGGAGTCACACTCTTAAGAGCTGCTAGTGGAGTGAGGAGTATATAATCAGCAGGCAACTGGTGAAGGGGCCAAGGATAAAATACATGCTAGGGCTAGGAGCCCAGCTTATACGTAAAATACCACACTAAACATCTGCACCGGAGGAAAAATTGATCTCTTGCTCATTCACTCCCTGGTCTGGTCACTTACAGGCCAGTTCAGATCTAGAAGAGTTTAAAAGGGACATTTGTCCTAAACTCACAGCAGCAGTAGATCTGAGAGCTGCGTAGAGACTCCTCCACTCACTAACATTTCAACCTGTGGTGGTTGAGTTGGTGCTGTAAACCATCCTCCGGGCTGTTCATGGAGAACACTGGATAAACCTACCAGCCCTGATCAGACACTGTGACTCATAAGCTGCTTTCCCAACGGCTTCTTAAAGCACCCATCTCACAACCGATTCTTTTGACTGTGACCTTTTTCGTAGAGCAAGGACGGGCTGTAGAGCATGGAGGCTTCCCATGCAGAATGATCACATCAGCCATTGCTCCTTCTCCTTGCTGAAGTGTTCTGCCCACCTGCGGGTCAGCTCCAGATACATGTTCGGCTGATGCGGCAGGTAGTCCAGATACAGGCGTGTCAGTGTCTTCTTAGGGATGGCTCTCTCAATCTGAGTGCCTTCGTGCCACTCATTGAAGGAAGTGATGGAGACAATCTCCGGCCGCACCATGAGTGCCGCCTGCAGAGCTGTTTCATAATATTTCCCATTGACTCGGTTACGAGTGTTGTGGTTGTTCCATGGGCGGATACTAGTGTCAATGTAGCCTGGGCCGACGCTGGGAATGAACATCAGGTTGTTTGAGTCGCAGAAGGCTTTGAGAGTTTTCCAGTTCTGGTGGGATGATCCGAAAGAGAAGCCATTGGATGCAAAATACGTGTACATGCCATCGTATCCTGCGGAGAGGATGTCATGCTTGTGTCCTTCTTCCACCAGCAGTGCTATGAACACTGCATCGTACGGGGTATTGCGCAGGGAATGAGAGCCCGACGGGGTGAAGAGGTTGGCCCAGGATTCGGGAGGTGTCAGATAAGAATCATAAATGTAAAATAATGGGAGGCTCCGTCCTGTACTGGTCTTGTACTTATAAAAAGCTGCGTGTGAGCCATACCTAGAGAGAGCACACAGCATTTCCGTGAGAGATCGGGAGCCGGGGAGCAAGCCCCATGTTGACTAGCAGGCAGGTATTCCCATTACCAGGCAAGTGCAGCCTGGCACCCACCTCAGTTGCATGCTTCACTTTCATCCTTCCCATGCACCCTGTGTTGCCATTACCAGAGTGGTTCGGCTGCACTGCCCCCGGATAGACACAAGTGAGGATTTGCACTGGACTGACCAGCATTTCAGACCCACTCTATCACCCCAAGGGAATGCCTGGAGGAAGAGGAAAGCTTTGTTGCATTCCTGGTAGGCTCCCGTCAGACTAGCTTACACTCGAGACAACTTGCAGGGACGACTGCCCTCGATGTGCCAATAAACGCTGCACGGACACATGCCCATTTACAAACTGGTAACAGCTTTGGGGTACTGCCTGGCTCGCCTACATTCCAGCTAGTGACCCTCGGGGAAAAGCTTCCCCAGCATTTACATCTGATTTTCTTGTTAAGACTTCTGGCAATGGCTTCTTCTACAGACTCTGGGGCTAATATACTCTTCAGGGTTGCTGAGGAGGCCATATGTGTAAAAGGTGATTTATAAACAATTATATGATGTTGTGTTGAGTTTCTCTGCTACTGCACCCTGCAGCATAACTTACTGGCTGTGTCTACATTTTGCACAAAAACTTGCTGCCTGTCTACACTGGCCGTGAGTTCTTGCGCAAGAACACTGACGTTCTAATGTATGAAATCAGTGCTTCTTGCGCAAGAACTATGATGCTCTTGCTCAGGAATAAGCCCTCTTGCGCAACTGTTCTTGCGCAAGAGGCCAATGTAGACCGGCAACATGAATTTCTTGCGCAAGAAAGCCCTATGGTTAAAATGGCCATCAGAGCTTTCTTGCGCAAGAGAGCGTCTTCACTGGCATGGATGCTCTTGCGCAAAAGCACATCCCTTGCGCAAAGGCACATGCCAGTGTAGACGTTCTCCTCTGGAAGAGTTTTTGCACAAGAACTCTTCTGCAAAAGAGTTCTTGGGCAAAATCATGCCAGTGTAGATGTAGCCACTGAGTTCACACACAGAGCAAGTGAGACATGGCTAGCCTGAAACTCTGCTTTGTATCCCACCCCATTGTTGGGCCTGAAATGCACGCTCGTGGCAGCTACTGAAGGCCAAGCACTTACCTGTCTATGATGTATTTAATGTTCTCATGCACAGTGTGGTCATCACGCCCTTTGTACGGCTGGATGTGGAAGGCAACCTTCAAAATAAATCCCAGAGATGGGGTGACGGTGATCTTACAGCACATGCTTTTCAGGTGGCAAAGTCAGCAGATCCCAAGCCCTCTGAAGAAGTCACAATGCCCATCCCAAGCTGATAGTAGGAATGTGATAGATTAACTGGTAAGCATCACCTTTCATGGGTGATGCTTACCGGTTCCGGTTAACTGGTGGGGGCTGGAGCAGCTCTCCGCCCACTGTGGGCAGGAGCCTGTTCAAGCTCCATGGGTGCATCACAAACAGGAGCTGCTCCTGGCACATGGAGCTGCCCCGTCTGCGGAGGACCTGGGGGGCTGCAAGCAGGGGCCACTCCAGCCAGATTGTGGCGGGAGGGGCACTCCAATTGGATAACTGGTTAAATGTGAAGTTTGCTTCATGTTTAACCAGTTCCCCAATTACATGGAATTTTATATCCCTAGACAGACGCTACCTTGCCTGCCCCCTTGCAGCAAACTAGCTGAGGGTTCGTTCCATCATAATAGGGCACGTCACCTGTCCTGGAAGCTGGTGCAAAAATGCTTTTTATAGTAGCCTTGTCCAGATTAGTTTTAATGTTTGTGAAAACAAGCTGTTAAGCCCTGTCATGAAGTGATGCTTGTTTGTGCTCAGCTGTGGCAAAATAAAGACTCCCCACTGCCTCCCATAATGAGCAGTTAAAAATAACACAAAGCCACTGAGACAGAAGAGCAGGCTCCTGCCAGAGAAGCACAGCGGCAACTCCTGCTTAATTTGAGCAATTAGTTTAATAGCTTCAAACAATGAGAGAGAGAGAGCAACCTTACCTTTATGGCGTATCTGTGTGCGGCATCCAAGATAAATGGCACCAGACTATCTGATGGCTCCCCGTTATCATCTGCCAAGCCAGGAGGGTACCATGACAAAACCAGGACCCCTGCGACAAGTTGCAGGTCAGGACCAACCAAATGCAATGATATTTAAACCCTGCCTGCCTTCTGCCTCTCCCCCACAGCACCACAACTCCCGTTGTTTCGAGTCAGTCTAACTGCACAGTGTGCTCTAAGTTTAGTTGTCAAAGGAGTTACAGCTCAGATTTGAGGAAACCCCTTAAAATAGGAGGGTGATAGGCTCCAGGCTGGATAGAGCCTATGTCTTGACACCCAGGTGTGGGGAGATGGGAATAATTATCTTCAAGCATTTGCAGGATGGTCACACTGTTAGGTATAATTAGTAGCAGGGTAATAACTTGAGAATTCCTCAGGATGAAGTTAAAATTCCTACTCCTCAATAGCATCACCATTGGCAGAGTTCTATAAGAGGGGGAGTGCCAAGTGCCTGAGCAAGTGCATGGTGGAAAGACCCTAGTCTGGATTAATAATACGTTCCTGTTTAGTTATGTGGAAGATCTGCAGCATGGCTGTTTTAAATCTGTTATAGCACAAAGACACTGCATTTGAAAAGGAAAGGGTTAATTGACAGAAAGCTGGTAAACACCATGACCTCTTTCAAATGAAAAGTATCTGTCTATAAAGAAGCTTTTGTTCACCAACACTGTAATTTAATAATGGAGCTGTCCATAGTAGGGAGGTGCTGAAATTTCATCTGTACTTAACAGTCCCAAACTAGCAAGCTACTTGCATCTTAGGTGATGGCTGGAGAACTATACTGAATCCAGGGCAAACAAAGCCACTTTAGTACAAGGCCAAATTAGGATGAACTGGTGCAACTGACTTCCTCTTGCTCACTATTTCATTAACAATCACATAATGATGTCATTAACTTACTCAAATGTATGCAATTTTCACTGGAACAGAGCCAATGTTGATTGTTTTGATCAGGTTCAGGCTACCTTCCTCAGGTGATCCCACCTGACCTTGAAAGCAGACTGGGCTGGGTTAGGCCAGTACTTGGATGGGAAATCTCCAAGATCAAACACACCCAATGCTACCTAAAGAGGTGCTGATGACAGTGAATGTACCACTGATTCAGCCCAATGCTAGGGAGGTAGTAGGCTGCCACATCTCAGAGATCCTTAATGTTTGGAGTCAAAGGTTCCCTAAAACCTTTCATATCGTGAGAGCTGGGACATCTGCCCCTTTCAAGAGTCAGATTTGGCAATTTATAGCATTTGTTTAATTTTGGAATTCACTTGTCCTATGTGAACATGTATAGCACACAAACCTGAAGGGGCCGATTGCTTAATAAAATACACTTTGGCACCAGTGCTAATGAGGCTGTTTAATACAGTATATAATTGGTCTGCTGTATGTATACTACTACACTGTGCAAGCTCAACAGCAAAATATGCAAGTTGAAAAGCAAACAGCCTTTAAGGCAAGCACAGAATGTACCCAACCTGTCAGTATTATTTTCATTCCAACAATGCCTTCTGAGGGTCTTAAATAAGTTTTTTACTTTTTGTGAAGGCAAAAGGCATGCAGTTTATTCAAACAACTTTTGAAAATTGGTAGCTTTGCTACAAGCTGCTTTTTCGACCAGTTGTAATCAGTGTTTTCTAGTAGTCTTCATGTAGACATTTTACTTCAGTTTGTAGCATGACAGTCTTTCAAATCCTTGCACTCAGGTAAAGGTGCATTTAACACCCTGGGGTTTATAACTGTGTTTCCCATCCTGCTTAACTTGAGTCATGCAAGTACCCCCTTAACTTCAGTGTGAGTGCTCACCTAAGTAAAATTAAGCACGCAGGTAAACATTTGGAGAAACACTATACGGTACATTTTCTTTTCTGTTCAGTCTACAATTTCCTTTAATTAATTCCTATTACTGCTACTGCACCTGCTTTGTACTGCTAACCTGTAGAACTCCTTGCCAGAGGGTGTTGTGAAGACTAGGATTTTAACAGGATTCAAAAAGGAGCTAGATTGATTCATGGAGGTTAGGTCCATCAATGGCTATTAGGCTAAGGACAAAATTCCGACCCATCCCGGCTCTGTGTGGAAATGGATGACAGGAGAGGGATCACGTGATGATTACCTGTTGTATTCCCTCCCTCTGGGGCATCTGGTATTGACCCTGTTGGTAGACAGGATACTGGGCTAGATGGATCTTTGGTCTGACCCACTCTGGCCATTCTTATGTTCTTCAGTGTCTCCTTTTCTTGGTGCTTACATCTTAGTTAACTTAACCCCCTTGGCACCAACTGGCCTTTCCCCAGTATGTTAAAAATTCTTATCTTGTTCACCCAGAAACTCCTCCAGCAAGCAGGCCTGTGCCTGGAACACCACTGGCTTCACTAGGGTGCAGAAGCTCAGCTGTACAGATCAGCTTGAAGGACTGGGGCCTCGTCTGGTACCTAACATCTAGGAAAGCGTTAGGGTGTATTGACGAAATAATGACGACACACAAGCCAGAGCATCCTTACCAATTGCTGCGGCTTTCAGTTGGTTCATGTGCTCCTCCAGCACTTCCGGGTCCCTGGAGCTGTAAGGGCCCAGCTCAGGGTAGAAACTAGAGCCAATGTCTTCTGGGGGGCTGTGCCGCCCTTTGGGGTAGCTGGCAGATATCTTGGGGTCCCAGTGCGGCACCATGACATGGTCCCAGTGAAGGTACTTTCCATCGGAGTGGGGGTTCCCGTACCACATGTAGTAGAAGATGTGTAGGTCGTAGTACATGGGAGGCGTCGGTGCCTTGGCATCGCTGCTGGTAGCCACCTGGGGGCGGGAGACAGCCTCATGGGAGACAGCGCGCCTCTCCCCTCGCTCCACGAAGGGCGCCAGCTCCAGCCCCGGGGCCAGGTCTGAGAAGCCGTCGGAGGGTTTCAGCGTCCGCAGGCCCATCATGGTGCCGAAGAGGAAGAGGGTGAAGAGGAAGAGGGCGATGCAGGCTCTGCGTCTCAGCCGGGCCATGGCGCGGGGGGCTGTGCCGGGGAGGGGGCGGGCAGGGCAGGGCTGGCAGCCAGCGTGGAGCGTGTCCGGACTCTGCCCCTGCTCGCGGATGGGCCAGAGCTGAGCTGGGGGACGGGGTCTGGGCACAGAGGAAGACTTGGGGGGGCGGTCAGCCAGGGGAAGAGGAGTTGGTCATTGGAGGGGGGGGAAGGGGCTCAGCGGGGGGGGGAGGTTGGGTCTAATTGGGGGGACGGTCACGGGGCCTGTTCGGTTGGGGGGAGGGTCAATCACGGGTCAGGTCCGGTTGGGGGAGGGGTCGGTTCCGGTTGGGGGAGGGGTCGGCTCCGGTCCGGGGCTCGGTTGGGGGAGGGGTCGCTCGGGGGCCTGGTGGGGGGAGGGGCCAGGCCCCTGCACGCTCCGGCCAGCGGGGCGGCGGCTCCGCTGTGCGCTGCAGCCCGGCAGCGGGGGAGGCGGGGACCCCGACTGGCTTCCGCCGGAGCTGCGGCGCCGCCCTCCGCCCGCCCGCGGCGCCGCGCTGCCACAGCTTGAGCGTGTCCCACAGAAATGTCCTCCCAGCGGCAACGGAGGGAGAGAGCGCTTCGGCCGGAATCGGTGCGGGCAGGCCCTGCTCACGCAAAATCTACTCTCCTAGGGCAGCCCATTCATGGGGGAGCGAGGAGCCCTGGAACAGCCTACATACATGTTGGGGGGAAGAAGACTAGAGAGGCCTCTTTGGAGAACTGAGAAGGACTGGTTGACGTGTCTCTCCCCCACCCCGGTTGCATGGTACAGTCCCAGCTGCGCATAGACGAGCTGGGGCCCGGCTCTGAATTAACTCCTTCCGCGCTGCAGCCTCCCATTATTGCTCCGCGGCGGGATTGTGCTGCCGAGGGGCGTGGCTGGGCATTATTCCAGCCCGCAGGGGCGTGGCCTGGGCTTTAAACCCGACCCAGTCATGAGCTGGGCCAGCCTCCTGCTAGCACACAGGGGCCCAGGTGGAGGGCCCAGGCCATGGCGCTGCTCCCTGGGCTCGGCTTTTGGCTACGGGGTGGCCAGTGGCTTGCAGGGAGTCATGCAGCGCCAGGCGCTCACGTTCCAGTTTCACCAGGCAGTGGCATGGTTGGGCGTACGCGGGTCACACAGCTGACCTGTGGCTGAGGCTTTCTTGGCAACCGTTATAGCCAGGGCAGTGGTTCTCAGCTGGTTTGCCATTGTGCGCTGGTATGCAACCCGCAATGTGTTGGGAGGGCCATATCCAGTGCTACCTGTATGGCCCGACGATGTTACATGGGTTGCACCTGTCTGCAATTGTGTGCCCAGGCTGGCCGCAGATACAGGCTGCTCTGTGGGATGCGGCGCAGCCTCTGTCCACAGGGAGTTCGGACCCCCCACGGACAGGGAGTGCTGCCGCAGTGGCTGCTTTGCTGCACCCCTCCTCCCGGCTGCTGCTTCTGATAGAGGCAACGGGAGGGGGAGCAAGTGGCACCTGCGAGCTGGTGCTGGGGGGAATTGGCTTTTAAGTCAGCTTCCCTCAGCACTGGCTTCTTGCTCCTCCCCACCTCTGTAGGAGACAATAAGGGAGGGAGAGGCAGGCTCATGGAGCTGGACAACTCCCCTGCATATTGGCTCCAGCCTGCCTCCTCACCCTTCATGCTGCTGCCTCTCTATCAGAGAGGGGGTGCGGCAGGCAGATCTAGTGCTTGTGGGGAGCCAGTTTTTAAACCAGCTCTTCATGTGCACCGGTTCCTGCTCCTTCATCTTGCTGCCTCTGTATTAGAGGCAGCAAGGGGGGGATGTGTGTAGTCAACAAGAGTATCAGTTAATCGTGTAGTCGTCTACTTGCTGACATCCCTAAGAGGGAAGTAATAGTGTAGTTAAATAACCGATTAGCAAAAGATTATAGGTTAATGCTATAGACTATATGCATTTCCACGCCCCCTTGCCAGTATATTTTTTTAGCAGGCTGGTCAGCAGCCCAGCTCAGTCCTGGCTCATGCTGGATCCGGGACCTACCCCTGCTGCAGTTCTGCATTTAAAGTGTATTAGGAGCCAGGCAGGCAGGCAGCCCACCTCAGTTCTGAGTCAAATGGGGCCTGGGAGTTCAGCCCCCGCTGGACAGGGGATGCTGCCACCCCGTGCTGCTGCCTCTGTATCAGAGGCAGTAGTGCAGGGTGACAGGCAGCTGGTCTGTGAGGGGAGCTGGTTTTTAAACTGGCTCCCCTTGTGTCCCAGCTCCTGCCTGGCACCCCGCACTGCTGCCTCTGATACAGAAGCAGCAGTGCAGAGTGGCGGGAGGCTCCTCAGGAGTGGCACTGGCTGCTGGCCCCACCCCTGGGTACTATACAATAGTCAAGTAACTGATAAGAATTCATGAGGTTAATCAACTGTTCAATTAACCAATATTTAACATCCCTAATCCCTACCCAGAGCCCCACAACACTAAGGCCTTGTCTACATGGCATGTTTTGTCACCAAAAACTGCCTTTTGGTGACAAAACAGTGAGAGCATTTACACTGTAATGCGACTTTTGTCGGAAGAAATGCCCAGTTTTGGCAACAAAAAACGTCCACCCCTCTGAGAGACTTTTGTCTTTTCCCTTCCCTTTAGTTTCAACGAAGAGCCACTGTGAACTCTGCTGTTTGTTTTGTCAAGAGAACTTACTTTAGCATGTATCCTACGAAGTCTGCACATGGGCTGTGTCTACACTGGGCCACTTATTCCGGAAAATCAGCTGCTTTTCCGAATAAGCTGCGAGCTGTCTACACTGGCCCTTGAATTTCCAGCAACGATGCTCTACTGTACAAAATCAGCCGCTATTCTGGAAAAACTATTCTGCTCCCGCTCGGGCATAAGTCCTTATTCCGGAACACTGTTCTGGAAAAGGGCCAGTGCAAACAGCCCAGTAGTCTTTTCCGGAAAAAAGCCCCGATCGCGAAAATGGCGATCGGGGCTCTTTTCCGGAAAAGTGCGTCTACATTGGCCACAGACGCTTTTCCGGAAAAAGGGCTTTTCCGGAAAAGCAGCCTGCCAATATAGACGCTCCTTTTCCGGAAAAACTGAAAACGGAATAGTATTCCGTTTTAAGCAGTTCTGGAAATTCATGCCAGTGTAGACACAGCCTTAGTGTTTTGTGATCTCTGTGGCCCTGCAGACATATGCCCCTCCCCTTTCAAAGCTCCAGGAAGTATCTGACAGCTGAGTGAGCTGTTCCATTTGGAGAACAAATCATTGGGATGCTCCTGTTCTACCCTGCTCTAGGAGCACAGTGGCTGGCAGGCTGCAGCTGCAGGGGGAGGGCTGGAGAGACTGCTGTGCTGCTTTGACATTCCTCAGCACAGAGAGCTCACAGAGCTACGAGGTAATCCCAAGAAGTGCAGGGATCAGCTTGGCCTTCCCACAACTCTGCACTGTGAGATGTTTACCCACAATGCTTTGCTCTATCTGTCGAGAGGGCGCTAGCAACGTAGCCATGAAACAGTGACAGTGGGAGGCAGGAAAACCAGTTTGACTGGTTTTCACTTTTGGCGACTTTGGAATGTCGACAGCACTTTTGTTGCCAAACCGTTGCAGTGTAGACACAGCCATAGCCTGGCCCTAAGTGGATCTACTAGGTGAGTACTGACTCCACGCGAAGAGGGCCATGTAATGATCCCATAAGACCAGTTCCTGGAACACTGAAGCATTCCTTGGAGGTCTCTGATCTAAACACAGACCATAGCTGTCTTTGCTTCACGTGTGCATTCTAATAGGGATGGCTGCCAGCAATGCTAGGTAATTCTGGGAGAGTTGTTTGATTGTGAAGTGTGTGTGCATGTGTGTGTGTGTACCTATGGTCAATGCATGCATATGGAGAGAGTGTGTGTGTCAATTGTGTAAAGAATATGATTCTGAAATTAAATATCTGATAAACTTTGAATATATTCTAAGTAATTTGCTGGTATTCAGTTAAGAGAAGCTATTGAGGGGAATTTAAAATCAAGCAAGGTCTAATTTCAAGGGGATACTTGCCCCTATTTTGTCTGAGCACTGGGACCCTCATGGGCAGTGCCAGGTACAGAACAATTCTCAGTAGGAGGAAAGCGAAGTTTGTTTGGTGATATATACCCTGGTGACTGGCTCCCTAACAATACCTATATAAGTTTCAGAAGTGGCTGTGTTAGTCTTTAAGGTGCCACCCGATTTCTTGTTATTTTTGCTGAAAAAGACAAACAATTTTATTATGGCAAAAACTTTCATGAGCTGCAACTCACTGCATCAAATGAATGAAATGAAAGAGAAAGGAATCAGTAGGCATATAGAGAAGGGAGGTTACATCAGAGCTAATTCAACCAGGGTGGACGTGGATAAGAAGGGGGAGTTACTTATTGTAATGGAGTGGAAAATTACTTCTTGTAATGAGAGAACCATTCCCAATCCTTATTCAGACCCATTCTGATGGTGTCCAATCTGCATATGAATTTCATCCTGCAGCCTGTTTTTGACACACAGCTACAGACTTAAAAGTTGCCATCCTCAAAACAAAACAAAACAAGCCCCTTTCAAAAACATGCTACCACATGAAACGGTGGAGCTGGAATTCTTATGCAAATTTGACACTGTCTGAATAGGGGCCCGGGAATGGCTCGCTCTTTACAATAAGTAATTTTCCCCTTTAGGTATCCTCACCTTATCCACATCCACCCTGAGTGCATGAGCTCTGATATAACACTCCTGTCTCTGTTTCCTTTCAGTTTCCTTTGTCTTTCATTTCATGCATCTGATGAAGTGAGTTGCAACTCATGAAAGCTGATGCCATAATACAATTGTGGGTGTATTCTTAGAGGTGTTTAAGTCTTGGCTTGACAAAGCCCTGGCTGGATTGATTTAGTTGGGATTGGTCCTGCCTAGAGCAGGGGGCTGGACTTGATGACCTTCTAAGGTCTCTTCCAGCTCTATGGTTCTATGATTCTATGAATTATTAGTCTTTAAGTTGCCATCAGGCTCCTTGTTGTTAATACTTACCTAGGGGAATGTATTTGCATGAAAGAGCTGATTCTGTGGGTGCTGAGCTAACTGGGCACTGAAGATGCTTATCTCTTTGCTGGAGCAAGCTTGAAGCTTGTAGCTTTGAATGATAATCAGCATCTTGTTGACTAAGGGCTTTGTGTCCTTGAATGGCATTGGGGACAGAGGGAGGTCCAGGTGTGGAGAATGAAGCTTGCACTAAAGTCTCAAGTGAAACAATTCTAAATAAACAGCTGATAAAAGATGAAACTTATTCAAGAAAGGAAAACATGCTCTAGCAAACATTGAAATGTGACTATCGGAGCCATTAGTGGGAATAACATTTTAATTGGGTGACTCCATTATGCACAAATGTTACAGACGATAAAACTCCTGCTAAATGGAAACTGGGTAATGAGATAAACCTGTCAAGGGAACAAATCGCTTGCAAATCAGGCGCTGGTGTTTCATAGGTTCCCAGTAGGTTTGGTGCTGCCAATGACATTACTTTGCTTAATTGAGGCTGACACTTTCTCCACAGTGATGGACGTTTCTGGCTGAGGTTTGCTCACAAAATCCGTTCATGCAGAATGACATTCTTTATTAAGAGTTTGGCTAAGTGTGAGCAAGCTGGAGTACCAGCAAGGAGTGTGTCAGCTTGCCTTTGAGAGAGCTGATTGGTTTAGAATCTAATCAGCATCCTCTCTGCTCGGGTTAGAATATAACTTTCAACCTTGAGTCAGAGCTTTGGGCCTCTGTATTATAAAACCATTTGCCGTCCATGATGAGCAAGTGCTGGGCATCCCCTGAGGTGTGGTCTACACTAGCAACGTATGGAAAAGCCACACCCCTGAGCGACACAGCAGACAACACTTTGATGGCAGAAGGGTTTCTCCGCTCAGTCTAGTTACTGCCTCTGGGGGAGGAGTACCTATGCCCACAGAAGAAGCTCTTCACCAAAGTGCTAGAGGGGTGCAGTGTATAGAGAAGCCAAGGGCAAGAAGTCTTTACAAAGCTATCAAGAGGCTGGCACAGAGTCCTTTCCATAAATAATCATAATCAGAAGCAGCTTGGGCACCAAATGGACACACTCTCAGATATAGCCTGTGGGTCCCACAGAGCACCGCTCCCTCCTTCCTTGCCCCATCCAAGGGTACTCAGACAACTCTTTGGTATCAGACACTTTTTCATTCATAGGCAGTTGTAATTTAAACATCCCTTCCAGCCGGAATGTGGCAGCAATTGTTACCTGCATTGGCCCTCACCATTCAAAGCCAAATTTCAAAGGAGACTCAGTCCGGCCTCTAAAATTACACCCACAGCTTTGCATGGCCCACTGGGCCTGGAACAAGCCATAGCACACTGTCGAGTCGGTAGTAATATTTTGCATTGTCACGGCACTTTGTACATTGGTAAAAACAACAAGGAGTCTGGTGGTACTTTAAAGACTAACATATTTATTAGGGTATTAGTGCATAAGCTTTTGTGAGCTACAGCTCTCTGCCTCAGATGCTGAAGAGGAAAAGAAAGACAGAAAGAGGAAAAAAAGGACACAGAGATGGGAGTGTGACAACAGTTAATTAATAATTAATTAGCACTGTTGTAACACTCCAATCTCCGTATCTCTCTTTCCTTCCTTCCTTCCTTCCACATCTGAGGAAGAGAGTTGTAGAGCCATTTTTGCTGATACAGACTAGCATGGCTGCCTCTCTGAAATCTTCTTCATTAGCGAGAAAGTCTTAGAGCGGTAGCCATGTTAGTCTATAACTTTAAAAACAATGAGAAATCCTGTGGCACCTTCGAGACTACCAAAAATATATATAATATGCACTTTCATGGGCAAAACCCACTTCATCAAATGAGCTGGAGTGGAAATAACAGGAATCCAGAATTTATAACAGAAGAAGAAGGGGGAGAGGAAAAAAAGGGACCTGTCAATTGTAGGATCAGTGCTAATGAGGCTAATTGAGTGGGCTGGAAGTGTCCCCTACTTAGCTTTTGATGTAAATGAGGTGTTAAATGCAGGGGAGACTGGCTTTATAATGCAACACCCAATTAATGTCTTTGTTCAAGCCCAGATAAAGAGTGTCAAATTTGCAGATGCATGTCAATTTCTCCCTCTCTTTCTCTGTAATTGGCTGGCAAAATGCCTTTGTAGAAGAATGGCTACTTTTAAATCCATTAATGAGTGCTCAGGCAGGTTAAAATGTTCCCCTTCAGGTTTGTGTGTTACCATTTCTGATATCTGACTTGCGTCCATTAATTCTTCGTTGTATAAACTGTCCAGTTTCGCCAATATCCATGGCCAAGGGGCGTTGCTGGCACTTGGTGGCTTAGATCACATCAGAGAATGTGCGGTTGTATAAGCTCTGATGTGGTGGCTGATGTGATGGTGTTGCTTGTATAGATGTGTGGACAGAGAGGACAACAGGGTTTATTGCAGGGGTAGGTTCCTGGGTGAGTGTGTCTGAAGTGTTTTGTGTGTCTGCTGGAAAGAATTTTGCTTTAGGTTGGGGGGTTGTCTGTAGGCGAGGATTGGCCTGTCCCCCAAGGCCTGTGAGAGTGAGGGATTGTTTTCTAGCACAGGTTGTCGATTGTCAATGGAGGGGTTTGAGCTGGGGGCTGTAGCTGATATCCAGTGACGTTCTGTTATTTTCCTTGCTGGGTCTGTCTTGAAGAAGCAGATTATTAGTGAGAGGGACTTTTGCCCAGAACCACGTTCTTATTGTCACCTTTTCCCCCGAGGGAGTGTAGGGAGCCATCTCGTCACTCCTCTGCACCGTACAGGTAACGTGGGGCCCTGTTGTTCGACTCAAACCTCAAGCAGGGTTAGCTCCCACGGCCAGCGCAAGCGGGGAATGCTTAGTCCCTGCTCACGCCACCCCGGGAACTAACCCTGCTGCGGCTCTGCAGTTTAAATGTAGTAGGAGCCGGGCTGCTGCACGTCTGGCTCCTACTACATTTAAACTGCAGAGCTGCAGTGGGGGTAGCAAGCGCTCCCCCCTCCCGTTATTGATTAATCGATGAAAATTCCATCAACTACTCGACTAGCTGATTAATCGCAATTTAACATCCCTGGCCACCCCTGAAGGCGGTGGTGCAGAATTTGGCCCCAAGAGATGAAGATGTTGGAGCCCATCAAAACCCAGGTCTTTTCTCTGCCAAAGGGAGGCCCTTGCTCTCATCCAATTGGATGTTTCGACTCTCCAGGGTCCAAATCCATATTCTGATCCCTAGTCTCTGCTGACCTTCCTGCCTCATGACGAACAATTGCTAAAAAGAGCCCCAGAGAGTCGATTTCAGAGGCAGAGCATGAACCCACCTTCTTGACTAAATCAGTTACACAGGTGGAACACGGGACTGATCTTTTAGCTGCTGTGCCCTTGGAGTGAATGTAGGATCCGAGAGCAAGTGACGCTCAAAACTATACAAGAAAAGACGGGAGTTGGGGCAGGTCTAAGAGGAATCTCTGGCAGGCTTGTGTGTATAAGAAGAAGGAAAAAAATCATTGATTGCCTGCTGGAAAGGGGCAGGCTGGGAAAGCCAGACAGGTGCAGAAACTCCAGCCCTGCCCAGTTTCCCATGTTAGAGCTGAGTGGTGTTGTACCCAGCACTGTGAAGTTGCTATCTTTTTTATTTCTCTCTCTCTCTCTCTGTCGGAAGGATGCATTTTGTCCTTGCAAGCTATTGACAGCTGCTGAGCTAAATGCAGCATGCCTGTGTGCCAAATGCAATGCGCAATAAGTGAACTTCACCTAGACCAGGGATCAGCCCAAAGCCTATGAGGCACTTGAGATCCACTTCGGCCCTAAGGGATTAATAAAAGAAAGTTCTTCTTCACACAGCATGTAGTCAACCTGTGGAACTCCTTGCCAGAGGAGGCTGTGAAGGCTAGGACTATAATAGAGTTTAAAGAGAAGCTAGATAATTTCATGGAGGTTAGGTCCATAAAAGGCTATTAGCCAGGGGATAAAATGGTGACCTTGGCCTCTGTTTGTCAGAGGCTGGAGAGGGATGGCAGGAGACAAATCGCTTGATCATTGTCTTTGGTCCACCCTCTCTGGGGCACCTGGTGCTGGCCACTGTCGGCAGACAGGATACTGGGCTAGATGGACCTTTGGTCTGACCCAGTACGGCCGTTCTTATGTTCTTATGATTACATGGAACTTGGGTAATGCGCTGGCCATGTAGGGCTGACGTGGGACTTACCCGGCCTATCACTGGCCCTGCAGCACAGGAGCGAATTCCATGTCCTGCACACAAACCGAAGAGCCGCAGGGGAAACATCTAAAGAGCAATTTTTAAAGCAGAGATTCACATTCATTGAAACAAGAGTGGCATGAGCATATCCACTGGACTTTGCCTCTCAGTGCTTTCGAGCAGTGAGGCCTTTGTCCGCCAGAGCTTTTAGTCAGCAAACTGCTCTGTTCGTGCCCCGGACGTCCTTACACGCTTTGCGCACATTCATGTGTGTGCTGCCTGCAGTGGGAGCAGATATGGGCCCAGCCGGTCTCCTTACCCACGGATCTCAGTGCAAGTTCCAGAGAAGAGTTTGGTGAGCGTCAAAAGGCAGCATTTCTCTTTCACGGGAAGGAGAGAAATAAAGGAGAGCAAGCCGTATTCAGTGGTGTCAGTGATTTTATAAAAAATAAAAACAGCAAATGGTCTGGTAGCACTTCAGCGTCTGGGGCTTTTCTGAAAGCTCCAGCTTCTGAAGTCATGTGAGTTGAAGAGAATCTTAGCTTTAATGTTTTAAAAAAGTAAGTGCCTAGCTGTCATGGTTGCAGAGAAAGAAAAGCTTGAAAATCTGACCCGAGGGTACCCTCGCCCTCGGAAACCAGAAAGCAAACCAAAAGACCTTTCACCCGGGTCTCTTTATTTTGATGTCAAGCTCATGATTTTGGGGACCTGCCTCATCGTTTTTGAATGATTGGGGTTGGCAATGCTGCATGTTTATGTAATTCATGTACCTAATAGGGAGAAATATCTTTAAGGGTTCATCTACACTGTTAGCCAAACGGGCTCGTTTCCCCCTGGAGCTACCCAATTACCCCAAGGAGGCACGGAAGACAAGAGGACAGATGCCAAGCCCTTTATTTGTCGGTCAGCTGAGCGGGTGCTCCCCTTGACTCATGCCAGAGGGAGAGGCACACCGAATGCACATAGCAAGCGTCCTATATACAGTGCAATAGGTGGCTTGTCTTGCAAAACCCACCCCCTCTTCCTGACAATAACGGTTTATGGCTTCCCGTCAGGCAGGAATGTGCAAGCTAGACCACATTTTTATCTTATCATATAGCTGTGAGGAAATAAGAGGGGGGGTGGGTGGGTGGGACTGTAAGCTATCCAGAAGCTGAATTCCATACCTCTTCTGCCTTGGCCTCCTTCTGGGCTCGCCATTGTTCTAACAACACTGCACCCTTAGCTCGAAATAAGCGACACAATTTGAGCTATGCAAATTGCGTCACTTCTTTCGAGTGTATTTCGAAACAGCTTATTTCGTAATTTGGAACTTTCTACACAGCACCAAGTTTCGAAATAAACTGCTATTCCGAAACGTCCCTTAATCCTTGTGGAATGAGGTTTACAGGGATGTCGGAATAGTGAGCCCAAAATACCGGACTTGCTGTGAAGACACAGGATAGCTATTTTGGGATACTCCGGTATCCCGAAATAGCATTGCAGAGTAGACATAGCGTAAGAGACCCATGCAGGAGGTAGGAGTGAGTTGTGTCTGGGTCAATGTTGCTAGGCAGATTTAGCACCCCACAGCCAGAAGCTTTTGGAGTTGGGTGTGGTAGTTCTGGGTCTGCTCTACTCTGTTGCTGGGATCAGACTCCATGAGCAAGCAGGCAGGGCAGCTGCTTTTCTAAGGGCCATGAGCCCCGTGCAAGCTGGGAGAGGCGGAACCAGGAGCAGAAAGCAGGCTGGTGTCCCTCACTGCAAAGCACATTGCAGCAGGATTTTCCTTAAGTCTGTATCCTTGTGACTTAACTGAGTCACTGGTTAATCAATTACCTGGCTCGCTAGCAGTGAACCACTGCAGGGGAAGAGTCTGTCTGGATTCCAATGGAGGATTCCTACAAGCAAGTGGAGGGAAGATGGTTCAGACTCAGCAAATTGTGCAGACTTGGTGATCAAAGACACTGAGGCTAGGTCTGCTCTGCAGGCTTCTTGCTCAAGAAGCTTTTTGCGGAAGAGATTGTCCACAAAAATGTCTTGCACAAGAGCGCATCCACACTGCAAAAGCGCATCGAAAAAGCGATGCACTTTTGCGCAAGAGAGTGTCCAGACTGCATGGACGCTCTCTGGAAAGGAAACTCTGATTGCTATTTACAGAATGGCCAACAGGGCACCTGTGCTTTTTGCGATTGCCTCTTTTTGCACAAAACCCCCCTGCTCACCGTCCACACGCACCTTTTTGCACAAGAACTCTTGCGCAAAAAGGAGTTATTCTTCATAGGAGGAGGAATACCTACACCGGAAAACCCCCTCTGTTCTTTCATTTTACTTGTGCAAAAACACACTTGAGGTGTGGACGCTCCATGAGTTTTTGCGCAAAAACATCTGTTTTTCCACAAAAACTCTGTAGTGTAGACCTAGCCTGAGACTTGGGTGAAGCTAAGCTTTCGAGGTCTCTGCGTTTCTTCTTCCTGTGATCTGGGCGGACCGAACTGTTCTCATTTTAATTCTGATTTTCTCTTTATGTTTATTGTAACCATGAAGATAACGTCTGTGGGGTACCTATGTTTAGGGTTGCCAGGTGTCCAGTATTCACCCGGACAGTCTGGTATTTTCACTTCCTGTCCGGTAAAACAATTCAGAGAATACTGGACACCTGAGCTGTCCGGTATTTTCTGAATTTTCCCTGGCCAGGAGGCGAAAATGCCGGGCACCTGGCAACCCTATAAACACTCAGCGCCCGGCCTCCCCAAGCTCCTCACTGGCCCCCAACACCTGCAGCCCCCCGACCTCAGCTCCCATGCTTACCTGGTTCCCCAAGGCTGCCGGCATAAAATGGCTACAGGCAAAAAAGACCAAGGGGAAGCAATGTTTCCCCTGGGTCTTAGTGCTCAACCATTCCCCTGTTTCTAGCCCTGCACTCACTCTTAAAGGGGACATGCTGTTTTAATGCTGTTTTATTTAAAAAATTTTTTTGGCTTAATAAGTCCTTGGAGTCCTTTTTTTTTTTTGCTCAACAACTTTGGTGTCCCCCCCCTTCTTTGGTGTCCCCCCTTCAACAGAATTTTTTCCCAGTGTTTTTTTTTGAGGGGGGGTAGGGGTATTCGGTATATTTGTTTCAACCATCTGGCAACCCTAGCTATGTTATGTTATAAAGTAGCTATGTTATGTTGTACCAATCAGTCCATTATTTGTTTCTTCATCATAAGATTTCATAAAGTTACTTATTTAAATGCATTTCTTTTGTTCCTCTTGGGACTTGACTGTGGGGAGCCTGACCTCATGCGATCCTTGCTGAAAATCCCTAGAGACTCAACTCTGGGTCCCCAGCAGGGATGTAAACAGGCAGTAAAAAAGTTAACTGGTTAAATAATGTAATTGGTTAACTGACTAACCATGTGGCTGGGGTACCTCCACACTGCAAGTGGGGGACTGCTCCAGCCGGCCAAGGTCCTGCCAGGCTGGCCGCAGCCCTGCCCTCCATAACCAGTTACCTGGTAAGCATGCTGGTAAGACCAATGCTTACTGATTAACCAGTTAACTTTTTTTATCCCTAGTCCCCAGCTACTTTTCTGTGGGAGTTGGTTTTTTTAAAGCCCTGGAGAAGGGTAATGAAGTGAAGTCTAGCCCACCCAAGGTTACATTTATTCATCAGGCTCCGTTAAGGCCTCTGTGTGTTATGTGGATTCCCCCTCCCTGCCCAGCTTGCAGTGATTTGCAATCTAATTTTAATCTAATTTCCATCCTGCCGTCCCACCCTGCTGCAGTGAGTGTCCCGCTCTGGGCCGATTGGCTCAGTGCAGCGACTGAGTTTGGATGTTTCTTGGAGATCTCGTGTCTTCCCGCGTGCAGAGCGTACTGCGAGGAGAGCGGCTTTCCAATCGGCGGCTCCCTGCATTCCAGCACATCGCAGCCACCAAGCACCAGATGGGGCGCTGCGGCCCGAGGGACTAGAGATCCCTGCTTTTCGATGGACAGTGTTAAATTGCATGGTTCAGCACTGCTATCCCACGAGCAGGCTCTTCCACTGCTTTTCAAACAGCTCTCGGCAGGCCACTCGGAGAGGTCAAACTGCAGAGGATAGAGGGCTCCGGGGAGGTGGGGAAAAGCTTTTGGTTGTCTACGGCTGGTGCCCCGGAAAAGGGCAGAAGAGGGCAATCTACAGTCCAATGAATTTGCTGTCAGCCTACCCTGCCTGCGTGAGTTCAGTTCCTTTGGATACCAGCAGTGACATGTAACTGATGACTTGGCAACGTAAATTGCTGGTGCAGGAGGCGAAAGCAAAGAGTGGAACCATTTACATGCAAAATATTCTGAGAGTAATGATCAGATGGGAGAGTCATCAGGAATGTGAAATGCTGATAGGCATCATGGATGTCGAATGATGCGTTCTAATGGGGCAGACGTGGTGGGGTTGCCAGATAGCACGGCATCGTTTCCTGTGCAAATTCCGTATGTCCGGGGCCTCGCGTGATGAATCAGTTTCATTATTGGGATCCTGTCTTGATTTGAAATTGGGGCATCCGTCACCAGCAGAGCCGGCTGCCACCTGAGATGTCTTCAGAGCTAGATCATCTTCCAGGCCGTGTTTGTTGGATAGATCAGTCCACATGGGCCCATGATCACTGCAAACCCCTGAACCATGTTTTGTTTGTACTCCCCACCAGTCTTAAACCCTTCCTGGCCTTCAAAGCCATGGTGAGGATGAAAAAACGTAAAAAACAACAAATAGCTTTGCAGCACCTTAGAGACTAACAAAATCTGTACAGAATCATAGAATATGAGGACTGGAAGGGACCTTGAGAGGTCATCGAGTCCAGTCCCCTGCCCTCATGGCAGGACCAAGTACTGTCTAGACCATTCCTGATAGACATTTATCTAACCTACTCTTAGGGTGTGTCTAGACTACATGCCTACTTCGACGGAGGCATGTAGATTAGCCAGATCGGAAGAGGGAAATGAAGCCGCGATTAAAATAATCGCGGCTTCATTTAAATTTAAATGGCTGCCCCGATCTGCCGATCAGCTGTTTGTCGGCAGATCGGGGCAGTCTGGACGCGATGCGCCGACAAAGAAGCCTTTCTTCATCGGCACAGGTAAACCTGGTTTCCCTCTTCCAATCTGGCTAATCTACATGCCTCCGTCGAAGGAGGCATGTAGTCTAGACACACCCTATAATATCTCCAGAGATGGAGATTCCACAACCTCCCTGGGCAATTTATTCCAGTGTTTAACCACCCTGTTAGGAACTTTTTCCTAATGTCCAACCTAAACCTCCCTTGCTGCAGTTTAAGCCCATTGCTTCTTGTTCTATCCTCAGAGGCCAAGATGAACAAGTTTTCTTCCTCCTCCTTATGACACCCTTTTAGATACCTGAAAACTGCTACCATGTCTCCCCTCAGTCTCCTCTTTTCTAAACTAAACAAACCCAGTTCTTTCAGCCTTCCTTCATAGGTCATGTTCTCTAGACCTTTAATCATTCTTGTTGCTCTTCTCTGGACCCTCTCCAATTTCTCCACCTCTTTCTTGAAATGTGGTGCCCAGAACTGGACACAAGACTCCAACTGAGCTTTTGTGGGCACAACCCAGTTCTTCAGATGAATGGAGTTAAAGGAGTCCAGGTGCCAAAACAATAGCAGAGAAAGAGAGAGGGTTGGGGGGGAGAGGGAAGAGAAGGAAAAAGAAGGCAAAAAGGGGGAAAACATTGTCAATTAGAGTGTCCATGCTAAATGAAGCGGATAGAGTGTGGGTACCAGGGCCAGCTTTAGGAAGTGCGGGGCCCAATTTGAACAGTTTCCATGGGACCCTGGCAGCCAGGTCTTTTTGTAGAGCAAAAAAACCCCCCAAAACCAAAAAACCCAGCACACAGAAAAAGAGTCACAGCCCCTTTAAGTCGCCAGCTACAGGTACAGGGCAGAGTCCCGACTTCCTGCCAAACCCTGGGGCCAACTCCCCCTCCCGCGGCGCAGGGAAACTCCTGTGCTCGACTCACCCCTCCTGCGGCGCAGGGAAGCCGCCGTGCTCCTCCTCCAGGGCTGACACCCCCTCCCGCAGCACGCCCGGCATGCCAGCATGCTTCTGGCTTTAGGGCACAGGGCCCTCTTAGGTGCCGGGCCCGATTCGGGGGAATTGGGCGAATTGGCCTAAAGCCGGCCCTGGTGGGTACTAAGTACTCAAGTCCCCAGTGCTTGGGTTTTTATGTCACTAGGATGTGGAATGTAGCGGGTGGGTTCCCACCACGAGATGGCACTAGGTGACTGTAGGGAGGGTCCCTGACGAGGCTGGCTGTAGGACAAAGGGTATGTCCCTACTGCGTTTAAGAGTTACCATGCGACAGCAGTACCTGTGCTGCAGAGTGTGCAGGATCCAGCTGTGGATTAGGTGTGTACAAGTCAAGAAAAGCACCTTTGCTTTTTAAGGGTGCTGCAGTCTTGTCTTCTCCGGGGGAGGGGAGCTGCTGGGGAAGAGGGGGTGTCAGGAGCAGCTTGGACTCAGGGCCTCTTGTTTCTGGGGTGTAGAGAGGTTTCCAGGTGCTAGGAGAGAGAAGGAGTCTGGGTTCTGACTGTGCGCAACACTCGCCACAGCGAAGATGGGAAATTAGCGCCTGTTCCCAGCTCCTGAGTGTCAGGGAAGTTTTATGTTTCTGTATCACCAGCCAGCAGCTGTTTTGGTCATTGCTAATGGACTATGTAAGATACACAAGGATGACCCTACAGTGACTTCCTCTCTCTATGTGTAAAGCACCTGCTGATGGCAGTTCCTCCCACTGTATAGGACACGTAAAGTCTGTCCATGGGAATCGCTGTCAGTCACTGATTCTTTGGGGACATGCTTGGTTTTCTGGCAGCCTCATCCCCACCTCCTTTGTACTAAGATCCAGGGACACAGAGGCTACACCTACACTGCAGCGCTATTTTGGGATCCCGAAATAGCTATTCCGTGTCTTTTGAGCGCGCCCTTTATTTCAAAATATGACGGGCTCGCTAGTCCGGCATCCCTAAAAGCCTCATTCCGCGAGGAGGAAGGGACGTTTCGGAATAGCGGGTTATTTTGAAATAAGCTATTTTGAAATCAACTCGAAATAAGCAACGCAAGGGCTGGCAGAGCAGCATCCTCGGCAGCGGCCGAGTTCCATTTGTTCCATGGATTTTTGAGAGCTTTTGTGAACGACTGCCCAGTGCTGGGCCCCTGGCACAGGACCGACCGAAAAGCCCTCCCCAGCCTCGGGGGCTACACTGAGGTCATGTCCTTGAAGGCGGCTTTGACAGTCAGCAACCTGAGGCTTGGTCAGTCTGACTGAGGAGCTGCAAGACTGGCAGCTGTCCGGGAGGGGAGGCAGGAGAGCTCTGGAGTAAGGCGCTTCCCAGTTCCTTGCAGAGAACCTGAGGGGACAGGATCCCAGCTTGGCAGCTGCAAGGAGAACAATGGAGAGAGACCTCAAGGTCCTGAGACCTGCAGATTGCTGTTTAACTAGAAGAAAACAGCAGCCCCTCACCAGGGACAAAACCCAGCGACCCCCGCCAAAGAGGGCACTGTTGAATCCTGCACCTGCTTTCCCTCACACGCTCTTCCTAGCAGGGTCCTTAGGCTGAGACGAGCCAGGCTGGCTGGATGGGACATCAGTCCCAGCCCCACAGAGCAGTTAAGTTATGCGATCGAGGGGCCGTCTTTGAAGGATGTATGCTGGTTCTGCCCACTGCACACGTCTCTGCTAGCCCAAGTGACCCTTGTGTCTCTGGCCCAGGCCTCGTGTCTCTGAGCAGCCCTTCGGGGGCCTTCTGGGCAAGAGGCCGGGGCATGTTAGCTGGCTTGTTTAGCATCGAGGCCTTTTAAGCTGCTGGTGCTTTGTGCTCCCGCAGCGGCAGCTTTATTTGTTAAACCAGAGTCAAGAGGACAAGCTGCATGTCAGGCCTCTGGTAGGACGGCTGGTGACCTTGCTCCCCTGAGGGAAAAGTGGTCACTCTAAATTACGTCTGTACTTCAGCTTTCAGGTGTCTTCTGGCGGCTGTAGCCTTCACCATGATGCACTTGGGGCTCACGTTTCAATCAAGCGCATGCTGGGGAGTCAGTCACTGTCAGTGCCTCGAGGAGGCACTCCCCTGAGGGCTCAGGTATTATATCTGCAAGGAAGAGCTCTCCCCGCTGACCAACGTTCCAGCGATTTCCTACTGATGTGAGCGGCTGAATAATTGTGTCAGCGTTAAACGTGGTTCCACAGGCCTGTTCCCAAGAGGATTTTTTTTCCTGGTTACTTTGGAGCCATAAAGATGTACAATAAGTAACACACTAAGGACACAGCTTCACTTGCTGTGCTGGAGATTGATGTTCTGGCAGTCGATTTAGCGGGTCTAGTGTAGACCCGCTAAATCGGATGCTGAGGGCAGCTCCGGCCAGCACCTGTTCTCCTTGCAGTTGTGAGGGAAGCAGATCCCTCTGTGGGGATGCCGCCAAGTTCGGCTTAAGGTAAGCCGACTCAGGCTACGTATTCTACATAGCTGGAATTGCATACCTTAAGAGGACTAGTGCAGACTCGGTCAAAGTCAGGTCTAGTGCAGACTCAGTAAAGACAGATCGGTTAAGAGCCGTCTCCATGACAAACCTCTCTCCCTAAAATGTGTAAACTCAGACCAGGCAAGGCAACTCCTGCTCAGCAACATGGAGGAAGGGGAATGATTAAAGGTTTTAACTAGCATGACTCATTAGCAAGCAGAGTTATCAATCAGCTGCAGTGTCTTGCCAACTTCTCGAACCCCATCCAACCGTGATTCTTGTAACATTTTGCACGCACCTGTGTGACGTAGCAGGGAGTGTATTAATTCTATTTGCCTCTCTATTCACTCTGTTTGCCATGTGGAGTTGTATGTGATTCCACAGTTCTGTGCTGTTCTGGAGTAACTCTGTGTGTGTGCGTGCCTCAGTTTCCCTGGGCACTGCAGCACTATCTGGATGAGGAGGGGGAGGCTGGGCATGTCTCACTGTGGAGGTATGTCAGTCTCTCACGTCCTGAGGACCAGGTGACAGCAAATAACACCTTGGGCCTGGAAGCAGGACAAAGCAGGAGGCAGGGCTGCCTGCGGGGCTGTGAGCAGTTGCTAGGTGTGTGTTAGTTTTGGCTGGCTGGGGGAGAAGGGAGCCTCGCTGGCCTGGGGGGCCAGGGCAAGGGCTCAGAGCTGGGCCTCCCTTCCCCCAAGATGGATTGTACTGAATGCTCCTGGTTCCTGTAACTACAAATCTGGGCAACGCCATGTCCCTGTGAACCAATAAACCTTCTGTTCTACCAGCTGGCTGCGGATGGGGGTGCAGGGCCTGGCGACTCTCACACACTCTGTGACAAGCTGCCAGCGGGATCTTTGCACCCCAATCCCCCCGATCCCCAGTAGAAGCTGGCTCCAGCTCACAGCTCAGAGTCCAAAGAGCTTCCAACATGGCTGCTTGGCTGTTCTGCCCGGCTGCTGGCTCCTAGCCGGGCAGTTTCCCGCTGCTTTTATCATCCAGCTCTGTGCATGGGGCTCTGTGCAGCACGGCTGCAGAGACAGGCCTCAGGCCAGTATTGTTGCTTTGGCCATCGCACCCCCAGGAGGGGACAGATAACTCCAGCCCTATGTCAGCACCATGAGCCTACATTAGCTCAGGACTTAAAGTAGCTTGCCCGTAGTCACAGTGCAGATAAGCAGAACTGGGCCTAGAACCAGGTGCTCCGAGGTGCAGTCTGCTGCTCTAACCCTTAGTTCTTGCTGCCAGGCAATGCTAGTGGGTGACAGCAGGGGAAAAGGCAGGGATCATTTTTCGACCCTGCTTCAGGCCATGACTGGTAATTCATGGTCTGAAGCCCAGGGAGGAGCTGTTGTCTGAAATCCCCAGGGTTCTGATCCAGCAGAGTTCAAACCGGGTGTGTTTTATTCCTGTTAACCTTTAATCCTAGGAGGAACTTTTCATAATTGCAACAATTGTCTTTGAACAACAACAACAGCGATAATAAAAGGTCAGTAATGAATGAAAAATGTGCAGAGTGAAAGCTGCCACCAATCAGACAAAGAAGCACCATGTTAATGTGTCATTTTTTAATCTAAAATATTTATTTTTAAGGCCTAATTAAGAAGGGGCTGGTTTTTTTTGGTGAGCAGGGCTCTTCACCAGTATTTTCAAGCTGATTTTATATTTTAAATGTATTTTTCAGCCTTTGTAAAGCAATCATTCCAGATTACTAGATATTTAAACTCACTGGAACAAAGATATTATTTTAAATTAATCAGAGCAGTTCAGCATATTCATAATGAAATTAATTGCTTTTAGAAAAAGGGAACACTAATTTAGTTTCTGTGATTTTCATAACAAGACATGTTTGTGACATTTCGTTATTTGTTTATCTTAATATAGGTTAAAAAATTTAGGCATATCAAAGGATTTAATATCTTAGGAAAGTACTGATTTTGGGACAGGGTCTCTCAAAACTAGTTAATCAAATAGAAGTAAAAGGGAAATTCATTTGTCCTTTAAGGACTCTTTTCAACAGGGGCAGTGTGTGTGAAAAGAAAGTAGGTGTGTGTGTGTGTGTGTGTGTGTGTGTGTGTTTCAACAGGGGCAGTGTGTGTGAAAAGAAAGTAGGGGTGTGTGTGTGTGTGTGTGTGTGTGTGAAAGGAGAGTAGGAACGGATAGAAAGGATAGGAAGATTTTGGAAGCAAGTATTTGTATTATAGCAATTAAAATGTGTATTTTAGATAAGGGTATTTTTTTGAAGAATTTATTTTAAAAACTTATGTCTGAAGATCCAAGTGTTTAAGGTTAAAGCTGAATACTCAGATTGTGC
Source organism: Pelodiscus sinensis (assembly GCF_052426305.1). NCBI lineage: Eukaryota > Metazoa > Chordata > Testudines > Trionychidae > Pelodiscus > Pelodiscus sinensis. The sequence continues at coordinate 11,444,904 of NC_143077.1, read as the reverse complement.
ATCTAAATATCTAGGCATGGATTTTTTTTAAGAGATGTGATTATATAATCTTCAGCAACAAACTAATGCAATATTTAAACTAAGGCCCTGTAGACATAGTAATGCACAGCTGGTTTTGTCAGCAAATAGGGTGGCACATGCCCCTGAATGCCTCTTCGCAGGGTCAGGGTTATGCTAATAGGTCTGGTGAGCTGGAAGGCTTTTCACTTTTAAGTTAACAGATCCACTTCTGGGGAAGAGTCACGTGTGTGCAAGCCACCAGGAATGATCGGTTTAGAGCAATGCTACTCCACACGTGGCCCGTTTATTTGTGGCCCGTGGTGCAGTTTGGGTTTATGTGGGGCTCAACATGTGGTCTGCAGGTGGGAGCCAAAACAAAAAAGTCATCAATAGAATAGTCTTCTGTTGAGATGCGTTTTAGTAGTGACATTCCTGCACTGTCATTGCTCATTAAAAGTGCTTGTCATATGGGTAGAAATCAGGTAACTATTGCATTTTATTAATATCAGCAGAACTGACTTAAATGGGACCTGTGTGTTGTATAGTCTTGCCTTACAATTTGTATTCACGCCTATCCGTGTGAAAGAAGCTGTTTGCATATATTTGCATATACATGCAACCACACTTAAGTTGTGGCCCTCGGCATGTGCTGTGAGTATCATTGTGGCTCCCAGGGTTTCCAAAGTTGAGTAGCCGTGGTTTAAAGACAGGACGAGGGGAGAGGTTGAGCACTAAGGCCCAGGGGAGGCATTGTCTCTCCTTGCCTCTGAAATCTGCTGACCACGCCGTTAATTAACATGGAACTGAGACCTAGAGCTGGAGCCAGTCCAGAGGGATTTTTGCAGCGGGAGTTGGATTAGATCCATGGGAGTTAGAGGCTTTGTCTACACTAGCTATTGAGCCACAAAGCTTTTGTCATTCACAGGTGCTTAATCCCCTCCCCGCTCCCAAATCACAAAAGCTTCGCTGGGCAAGTACTAGCGTAAAAATAGTGCTTTGTCGGCAGGAGAGCGCTCGTGCTGACAAAGCAAACACTGCTCGCAGGGGGTGGAAGTTTTGTCTGCAGAAGTGCCCACAAACAGCGTTTACGTGCCTGTCGGCACGGCCCTGTCGCTAAAAGCTGCGTAGTGTGGACCTACCCCTAGAGAAATAGCCTTTTCCTTGCAGGGTGAGACGGGCCAGGGATTGATTTAGTTGTTCTCCTGGCGGATCATCTCTGCAAATGGACGAGGCTCTCCATGGGAGGAGCTCATGGCATGGGTGATCTGAGGGCACTGCGGGGGCCAGCAAGATGCTGCCATGGCTGCTTGAACTGGTCAGTGCCCCTGCTAGGCGGAGGGATGGATCCCCTAGAACAGGGGTTCCCAACTTAGGGTACGCATGCCCCCAGGAGGTATGAGAAGCTTGTCAAGGGAGTACGGGGAATATTTGGTAAATAACTACCTAACTGAAATATTCCCAAAGTAGTAGTGTTAGTGAAAAAAGTTGCGGATTGGAGAGAGAGCTAACTGATCTCTGCAATAACCAGAAACTCCGAACTGATTTCCAGCCAGTGAAGTTACAAAATTTTTGGTGTACCCTGGGAGAAGCATATCCCATTCTTACTAAACGTGCTCACAAGGCTTTAATTCATGTATAACAACTTATCTCTGTGAATTGGATTCTCAGTCCTGTTCTCAATCAAATCCAAAGCAAGAAACAAACTGGAGGCTGAACATGAAATGCAGGTATCTCTTTCAAAAACTATTCCGAGAATAAAACTGCTGGTTGACAAGAAACAGAATCAAGGGTCTCACTAATAAATTTGACTGTGTTCTGATAAACATTTAACAACTTTATAATGTACCGAAGAAAGTTTTCTTTATGAAAAATTAATTAATCTGTTTATTTAATTTCTTACATGCAGATGCATGGTAAACTCTAGAATTTATTTCCTTTCATATTGAATAGGGGGGACGGGAAGGTTTACTAAAAGCCAAGGGGGTCCGGGGACCGAAAAAGGTTGGGAACCCCTGCCCCAGAACAAGCGAGTAACTGGTGAAAGGAAGAGCAAAGATGTTTTCCTCCTGCCAGGCCCCCTCAGCCTGTGCCCTTGTGAATCAATCAGTGTCTAACTACACGCCCTTCCTTCCCTGCGTGAAATGCCCTTGGATCCCAGGCACTCAATCCTATTAATTTCCACTGCTAGCGGGGCCGGATGATTATTTTTAAAGCAGCACAGGCTGCATTGGGAGACTCCCGGGGTTCGTTCTGCTGCCATGGCAGAGGCATGAAGATTATGCATTTGCCTTAGAGCGCAAACTGACTCTTCCAACGCATGATAATAAACATGGGGGACAAAAATTAACCCCCTGCTGGGTTCTTGTAAGTGGGAACGTTAAGTCTACGTGGGAATCCGCCACAAAACGTGACAGGAGTTCCCAGCTGAGTTCAGGTGATGTGAAAAAAAAAAAGCGTATGGGTCAGAGATACTTGAAGGACACTGGCGTTTCTGAGGTTCAAAACAACGAACCCGGGGAATTGTTCCAGCAGGGCAAGCTCTGAACCACTTACAGACGATGGGGAATTGAGCGAGCTTCCAGAACAGCTCAGCTTTCTAATGTCCCCACCGTGTAGTCCAGAGCACAGAGCTCTCGTCCCCACCGGCACGGAAAGGACACGGTAGGGTCACGGTGTCAGGAACAGAGCTGTGACCAGACACGGCTGGCACAGCACAGTCAAACTGGCTGCTGGTCTAAGACTTGATTCTAGTCTCTCAGGGTATGTCTACACTACCACCCTAGTTTGAACTAGGGTGGTTAATGTAGGCATCCGAAGTTGCAAATGAAGCCCAGGATTTAAATTTCCCGGGCTTCATTTGCATCTTGTTGGGCGCCGCCATTTTTAAATGCCCGTTAGTGCGGACTCCGTGCCCACGGCTACACACGGCACAGAGTAGGTAGTTCGGATTAGGCTCTCTAATCCGAACTACCGGTACACCTCGTTTCACGAGAGCCTAATCCGAACTACCTACTCCATGCCGCGTGTAGCCGTGGGCACGGAGTCTGCACTAGCGGGGATTTAAAAATGGCGGCGCCCGGCAAGATGCAAATGAAGCCTAGGAAATTTAAATCCCGGGCTTCATTTGCAACTTTGGATGCCTACATTAACCACCCTAGTTCGAACTAGGGTGGTAGTGTAGACATATCCTCAGGGCTCCTAAGGCAGCATCATTCTTCTGTCCCTGGGCTTGCCTTGACTTTCTGCTGGCATAACATCTCCCTGGCTTTGGGAGGGCAGGGCTCCAAAGAGACAACTCACATCCCCATGCAGTGTGCACCACAGAGGAGCAGCCCAGAACCAGAGGCGCTAGAGAAGAAAGTGCCAATAAAGAACCCAGCTAGCTGCTGCTCTCGATAGCAGGTTCAAATTCGACCTGCTTTCCTTGTTGGTAAATATTCCGCTTGGAACTTGGAGCTCTTGCTGATCTATTCACAAATCCCGCAGCTGTGGTACCTTCTGGCAAAGGCAGAGCCAGGTGTTACCTGCATGTCTATGCTGGAGAGATGCGGATGCTAGGACGGATGGATTAATATATGCAGTGGATGAGAAACTGAATATGAGTCACCAGGGTGCCCTTATAGCCAAGAAGGCTCATGGCATATTGAGGTGCATTAGGAGGAGCATTGCCAGCAGATCCAGGGAAGTGATTATTCCCCTTTATTCAGCACTGGTGAGGCCACATCTGGAGTATTGCGTCCAATTCTGGGCCCCTCTGTTACAGAAAGGGGATTGGAGAGAGTCCTGCGGAGGGCAACAAAAATGAGCGGGCTGGAGCACATGACGTATGAGGCGAGGCTGAGGGTTTTGGGTTTATTTAGTCTACGGAAGGGAAGAGTGAGGAGGGATTTGATAGCAGCTTTCAACCACCTGAAAGGGGGAGGGGAGTCCAAAGAAGAAGGAGAGAGGCTGTTCTCAGCAGTAAGGGATGGCAGAACAAGGAGCAATGGTCTCAAGTTGCGGTGGGGGAGGTTTAGGTTGGATATTAGGAAAAACTATTTCCCTAGGATGGTGGTGAAGCGCTGCCAGGGGTTCCGTGGGGAGGGGGGTGGAATCTCTGTCCCTAGAGGTGTTTAAGTCCCGGCTTGACAAAGCCCTGGCCTGGATGATTGAGTTGGTTGGTCCTGCTTTGAGCAGCGGGTTGGACTCGATGACTCCTGAGGTCTCTTCCAACCCTGGGAGTCTATGAATATCACAAGAGTTCACACCCAGGAGTTACTGTCCAAACGGCAATTCCCCAGGGATGTGAGATAGGAAACCAAGAACTGGGGGGTGGCAGCTGGTCGATTGGGTAGTTTCAGCCCATTCGGTGCATGGTAAAGATGCAATTGCTGTTGGTTATAAAGTGCAGCCTGAAGCAAGTTTACTTTATCAGAACACCCAAGGAAGCCCGGAGCCCTTTGAGATCAGTAGAGGAACATAGAAAAATTCCTGCAAGCCAGCTTTTCTGGCTCACATTTGGTACAAATTCCGAGCTACTGTAGTGTCTGTGAACCCTGTGAAAATCAGATCTGCCTGAGTACATTGGCCAGTTTTGCATGTAAGCTGACATTTGACCTGCCACATAAAAACCCATCTTTAGAGCCTCATTAACCTACATGGGAATCAGCCATTCAACATGACAGGCGTTCACAACAGAGTTAAGGTTACATGAAAAAATCGTATGGGTCAGAAATACTTGAAGGACCCTGGAGTTTCTGATGTTTAAAACAATGAACTCCGGGAATTATTCCAGCAGGGCAAGCTCTGAACTGCTTACAGGCCTCAAACAGAGAGAGTTTAAAAGAGCAACCCCAGAGCAAATGGGGCTGGAGTTGGATCCCGCTGTCTTTTCCCCTCCCACCTCTTCTCATCCCCACTTTGACTGCTAATCTCTCATTTACAGCTCATGCAGCTCTGTGTGAATGGCGACCGTCTGTGAAGGCAAAGCCAAAGACCGTGTGGGGACTTCACTCCTCTTTAACTTTGGCTCCAGGGAAGGGGCTGTAAGAGTCTGTGCTCTGAGGAAAGGGGATATTTGGATTGAAAAACTGACAGAACTTTGTAAAACACTTCTTTGCATCTGAGCTTGTTAGAGTGGTGACTGTCACCATGGTGTCTGGGCAGCATCCGGCACAACAGGGCCCTGATCTCAGCGGGTATGTCTACACTACCCTCCTAATTCGAAATAGGAGGGTAATGGAGCCATACCGCAATTGCAAATGAAGCCCGGGGATTTGAATTTCCCGGGCTTCATTGGCATGAAGCCGGCCGGCGCCATTTTTAAATGGGGGCAGTTCGAACCCCGTGCCGGGCGGCTACATGCGGCCCGGAGTAGCTAGTTCGGATTAGGCTTCCTAATCCGAAATAGCTGTACTCCTCATTCCTCGCACCCCGCCTCCCAGCCACTCCCCTGCTCCCGTCAGGCTTCCGTCGGGCACCCAGCCGGAAAACCAGAAAATACTGGACATTGCACATATCCGATATTTTCTGATTTTTTTTTACCAGACAGAAAGCCCCAAAACTGGACTGTCCGGTTGAATACCGGACACCTGGCAGCCCTACTCCCTGTGTGTCTGGGAAGCACCTGGCACGAAAGGGCCCTGCTCTCAGTTATAAATGAATAGTAACAACTGCATGAGGTTGCCAGAACCCACTGATCTCCCTGGATGCTCCTGCCCCTGCTAGGTTTATGCTGCCTTTCAGATTCAGTCCTGATTGATTGATCTGGATTTTGGACCCTGTACCAAAATGCTCTAGATGACCATCAAACCCAGGGCCTGTGCACCAGGGTCATGAGGGATCATATGGTGTTTTCTGTAGGAGGATGGTTTGTTCATTCTGTGCCTTGGCCAAAGCCCAGCCTTAGTGATTTCACTCCCATAGAGGGGGATGTATCATAAACATGCTCAGTTATGCCCAGGCCCCTCTGTGCTGCTCCGGCAGTGTAACGGGGCTTTCGGTGGGCAGAAGGCACCTCCAGAGAGCTGCTCCATGCAATCATACTACTGGCCTTCACAGCCCATATGGCGCTGGCAGAGAGGCCATTGGGGGCCAGGAGACGCAGCCTCTGGGGCTGCCCTTGCTAGGACTGGTCAAAAGGGGACCATTTCTTTTGAAATGTGCCTTTTCTCATCGAACATTTCACATTTCCAATTTCTGTGGCCAGCCATGGCTGTCACGGACACCTCGGTCACTTTTGTTCCCAGGGTATGATGGGGGCAGAGACACCTTAAAACCACCTTGGCCCTTCCTGCTCCAGCTCTTCCCCAAGCGCAGAAAGAGGGGCAGAGAATCGGGCTCCAGCACATGGCCCTGCCTGACAATCTCTGTCAGTACGGACGCAGGCACATCCCCAAAGGAGAGGCTAGGAACCTGCGTCACTCTGTGGGGCTCCCTTTTGGGAGGAGCCCAGCCAATGAGAACTCCCCTCTGCCCAGGAGCGCTCAGCTTCTCCTGCCTTTAAAAAGCGGCAGGTGAACAGATGTGGAGGGGGTGGAGGAGTGTGGCTAACCCTGCTCATTTCCTGTGGCCAGCCCCGCAGGCCCCCCCATCCTGGCAGGTAGTCACGCATTGGCCATCATAACAACACTCCAACAGAACTGGCTGTGCTGGAGAAAGCTGTCCAGAGAGGTAGGAATTTGTAATGGGTTGTGGGGCATAGGATCTGCATGAGATACTCTCACCTTCTCGTCACTGTTGGAGTGAGCCACATCCACTCTGATTTCATTGGCACTGATGTCACACGCCCATCGCTGCAGCTCTGCCTCTCTTTTGCTTCAAGCAGAAGAATATAAGAATGGCCAGACTGGCTCAGAGCAAAGCTCCATCTAGCCCAGTATCCTGTCTGCTGACAGTGACCAATAGCAGATGCCCTAGAGGGAACAACAGGTATTCCTCATGTGATCCCTCTCCTGTCATCCATTTCCAGACAAATAGAGGCTAGGGACACCATTCCTACCCATCCTGGCTAAGAGCCAGTAATGGACCTAACCTCCATGAATCTATCTAGCTCTTTTTTTGATCCCTGTTAAAGTCCTAGTCTTCACCACATCCTCTGGCAAGGAGTTCCACAGGTTGACTGCGCGCTGAGTGAAGAAAAAGAAGTGAGTTGCACCATGCAAAAGCTTACGCCCTAATACATCTGTTAGTTTTTAAGGTACCACCCGACTCCTAATTGATTCTGCGGACCAGACAAACACGGCAGCCCCTCTGAAACCAAACTCCAGGGGCACTCTAAAGAGCACAGCGCTTGCTCTTTGCACCCACATTCAGTTTCGTTGGGTGCGGTGACACGTGCAGTGAATTCCATCCTCTGAACTGAGCAAAACTCACATGGCCAAGTAAGAGCAGGAAGAGGATGAACCAAACCCCGCCAACGAGCCAAGTGCGATCACTGCCCAGAGAAGGAATTTGGTTTGGTTCCCGACTCCCCAGTTCTTCCAGGCCAGGCCCAAGGAATGCAAACTTGGCCGTGTTTAAAGAAGACTGGCCCACAGAGTCTGCTCCACCTAAAATGGAGACAGGGAAGTTGCTAAGCACAGAGCGACATGGAGAGAGCTGGAACTGGTCCCCGTGCCCGTGTTGTCCCTTCCTGTGCACGGAGGCATGTCACGCGGCTACAGCTTCTCTTCCAGAACTGCTTAATGAATTTTCCCAGCTGCCTAGCTGCCCTGCATGCCTGGGAGGCTGGACCGTTTGCACAGCATTAAATTAGCAATTCTAGGACCATTGATTCAACCAGAAAATGCAAAAGGATTTTTCCTCCCAGGGCCGGGCTGCTGTGAAACACATGGGGGGAATGTCAGGATGCTGGTAGCTGCCTAGGGAGGTGATGAGAGGACACTGGCTAATTTATGTGTCCACAAACAGTGTTTCCTGCAAGTTGAGTGCTTGGGCAGCCACCCAGCAGACATTCAAATGCCACCCAGCTGATTAGCAGAGCGCCCACCGCTGGAAGCATGTGTTCCTACTGGTGGTGCACATCCACATGTGCCTTGGTGCACATAGCAACATTTATTCCGTACATGCATGGAAAAGTCCGGGAGAACATTGCCTACGGACCCAGGCCAAAAAATGTCAAATACTGCTCCACTTTAACGGCAGTGCAGAGTCCATGCCACGGAAGTTGAGCTCAGAGTTTTTTGTGAATTGCTTCCCTGGAGATCACCATGGCAGGACAGGCGCATCCGAAGTCTCATTTCCCACAGTGCTTCTCAGGCGCCAAGTGGGCCCATAGGACGGCCTATAACTGATTACTCCAATCAGTGAGCAGCGGTAATAACCCGGAGGACAGGAGAGCAGCTGCAGATAAATTTCCTGCCACCCAGCAGCACCAGGCAGTTCAGTTTTATGACTCGAGGAGAGCAATCGCTCATCTCCTCTGAGCGAGTAATCGCCCGCGCAGGTAGATGGTGATTTCTTTGCATATGGAAGCAATTTAACCTTTTCAACACTCCGGAGGAGCCAACCCCCACTCTACTTGCAGACAATTCTCCTCTAGTGGGACGAATATTTTAAAAATTGCCGGATGCCTCTGGCTTGTACCGGTTTTGCAGCACTGAACATAAGAACATTAGAGCGGCCAGGCTGGGTCAGACCAAAGGTCCCTCTAGCCCAGTAGCCTGTCTGCCGACAGTGGCCAGCACCAGGTGCCCCAGAGAGGGTGGACCGAAGACAATGATCAAGCGATTTGTCTCCTGCCATCTCTCTCCAGCCTCTGACAAACAGAGGCCAAGGACACCACTTTATCCCCTGGCTAATAGCCTTTTACGGACCTAACCTCCATGAGGGAGGGAACACGACAGGTAATCCTCACGTGATCCCTCTCCTGTCATCCATTTCCAGACAAACAGAGGGTAGGGACACCATTCCTACCCATCCTGGCTAATAGCCATTGATGGGCCTAACCTCCACGGATCTATCTAGCTCTTTTTTGAACCCTGTTAAACTTCTAGCCTTCACTTCACCCTCTGGCAAGGAGTTCCACAGGTTGGCTATGTGCTGAGTGAAGAAAAACTTCCTTGTGTTTGTTTTCAACCTGCTGCCTATTAATTTCATTTGGTGACTCCTAGATCTTATATTGTGGGAATAAGTAAATAACTTTTCCTTATTCACTTTTTCCACACTAGTCATGATTTTATACATCTCTATCATATCCCCCCTTAGTCTCCTCTTTTGTAGCTCTGTAACCTGTGGGCTTTGGTGGAGTCCCTCCTGATTTACACCAGGTACACAAGAGCAAAATTGCACCCTATGTTTGCAATCCTTATGGTGTGTGTGTGTCACGGAGCCAGGGCTATCTTATCAGCATGGGGAAGGCCTAGATCTCCGCTTGAGATCCTGTCCAGCTCTCCTTGCTGAGATTCCTGCCTGCCTGATAGGGATATAGAAGTCTCGTTTACTTGGTTATGATGTTTCAACTGATTAAAGGGGGGGGCAGCCTAGGATTATCGGTTAATGTTCATAATTACATGTGGGCTCCCACCCTGCTCCTGGGGAGCCAGCTGCCACCCAGTATGGCTGCCTCCGATACAGAAGCAGCAGCATGAACTGGGAGCTGGCTTAAAAGCTGGCTCTCTGCATGCACCGGCTGCTAGGCAGCTGGCTGCTGCCCCACACTGCAGATGGAGATAACCCTGTAACTGTTTATCCAATTAGCCCCTTGTTAGCATCCCTAGCGGGAAGGATCACACAGGACTCTGAGTCTGGCTCTGTCTGGGTTCCAGGGAGCTTTAGGGCTTTGTCCTTGGAGCTGGTTTCATTGGGAGAGAACCCAACCCTCCTTCAGGATCACTGGCCCCCGAAACGCAGGGTAGAGCGCCGGAGGTGGGGGAGTGGGTGTGCAGCCCATGTAGGCAGGGGAAGGAAGCCTCTCACGCCCACTAGCAGGACGTTGCTGGTCACTGTTGCTGCTCTGACATGGGACTCCAGGCTTTGGGGAATGGGGAAAGGGAGGTACGGGGCCAGCATACATCTTGCAAAGCTTTGCCCCTCCCAATCCCTCCGCCATAATAGTCCCCAGGGTGCTGCGCCAACCCCCCCCCCAATCCATAACAAAGGAGCTTTGGACCTTCATGCCTTTGGGGGAGCAGGGGGCTTGCTGCTGCTGCTGCAGGGCCATTGCACAGGCTTCCCCAGAAGGAGTGTAGGGCCCTTCCTCAGGGATCATCTGGGACTTCCCTGTGCCGGGGGGAGGGGATACACCCACCAGGCTCTGCTTGGCTCCCAGGGGCTGGTGTGAAGCTGAGAGCGAGGGGGGAAGGGGCAGAGTTCCAGGGATACCACAGGCCTTTCTGCAAGGGGATTAGGGATGGTGAGGCCGCGAACATGCCTCCCTCCCCGCCAGCCTCCCTGAGCATTGCTGGTTAGCAAGCAGCGTGCTCATCCCTCAGCAAACCGTACTAGGAAATGCAGCCCCCTCGCCCCCTGCATCCCACCGGAATTCAGCTGGGAGCTTGGGCTGATTCCAGCTGGGCTGGACTCAGAGAGTGAGGGAGGCAGCCGCAGCCGGGGCTCAGCTCTGAGTTACAGTCAGACGCCAGCTCAGCCCAGGATCAGGCAGCGTTACTGCTTAATGGGGGCAAAGTGATTTGTGGGAAGCCAGGGGAAGGGGAGGGAGGAGGAAGAGATGGACAGAACAGGAATCGGCTGGCAGGAGCCAGAGTTGGTTCAGTGCAGTGAATCGCGAGCACTTAGAGGCTGCCCTCACAGGAACCCAGCTCTCAGGGTCAGAGGGGTTGGAAAATTCAGCATTCAGTTAATTAATTTTTGATTAAATTAGATCGTTCTCTTTTTTCCTTCCGCCAACAAGTGGTTCCCTGCATAATTAATGTGGGCCGATTTCAGGCAGTCACTTCCTGCTGCGGAGGGGAAGAGAGATGTCATTTGCAGACAGGTTCTTCACCTTCCGCGACTAGAACACAGAAATGGGGTTGGACCAGACGGATTGGGAGCTCCTGAGCCTCCAGAAAATTTACTATTTGGGAGGAAACTTCCTGGATTTACTCAGCCAGAAATTTCCTTTTATGATTTTCTGGCTCAAAAAAACCTCTTCCAAAGACTAAGAATTTGAATAGACTAGACTAGCTTGGAATAGAGATTTGGATCCACAGCTCTTGCTGGCCTAGTGCAACACACTTATATCTAAAGTCAAAGGAACAGCCAGAGACTGGAGATTAAGGCTTATTCACGGTGCAACCTTTTTTTTTTAAATCCCGGGCTACGTCTACACTGGCATGATTTTCCGGAAATGCTTTTAACAGAAAAGTTTTCCATTAAAAGCATTTTCGGAAAGGCGCGTCTAGATTGGCAGGACGCTTTTCTGCAAAAGCACTTTTTGCAGAAAAGCGTCAGTGGCCAATCTAGACGCGCTTTTCTGCAAGAAAGCCCCGATCGCCATTTTCACGATCGGGGCTTTTTTGCGGAAAATAAATCTGTGCTGTCTACACTGGCCCTTTTGCGCAAAAGTTTTTCAGAAAAAGACTTTTGCCCGAACGGGAGCAGCATAGTATTTCCGCAAAAGCACTGACAATCTTACATGAGATCGTCAATGCTTTTGCGGAAATTCAAGCGGCCAGTGTAGACAGCTGGCAAGTTTTTCCGGAAAAGCAGAAGTCCCAGAGTATAGCCAAGGCCTGACTGAACAGGAGTCCTGTTGGGCTCCACACAAGCTAAGGGAGACGGGGGGATGGAGGGACGGGGGGGGTTCATCACTGCTGAGTGCTGTTGGAAATGTAACTCCTTTGCTCCCAAGCTCATCTGTTTCGGGAATGCCTCTATAGCAAGAATTTCTGCTATGAGGTGAGTCAAAGAACCCATTTGATACTGCGATAACTTGGAGCCCTCCATAGGGTGGCACTAACCTCCCGCTAGTGCCCCTGTCTGGCTGAGTGCATGTGCCTGCACCGTGTCAGTCTGAAGCCTTTTCAGCTACTTAGCCCTCTGCCAAGTCACACCCTTGTTTAAATACAAATCCCTTCCAGAATACACTTTTACCAGGGGTCCATCTCAGTACCTGCTGTATAGCATCCCTCTGTTTCTGTCTCTCAGACTATTCCCCATGGCTGTGTCTACACTGGCACAATCTTGCGCAAAAGCAGCCGCTCTTGCGCAAAAACTTGCTGCCTGTCTACACTGGCCACATGTTCTTGTGCAAGTAAACTGACGTTCTAATGTATGAAATCAGGGCTTCTTGCACCAGAACTCTGTCGCTCCCGCTCAGGAATAAGCCCTTTTGCGCAACTGTTCTTGCGCAAGAGGCCAGTGTAGACAGGCAACATGAATTTCTTGTGCAAGAAAGCCCGATGGTTAAAATGGCCATCAGAACTTTCTTGCGCAAGAGAGCGCCTACACTGGCATGGATGCTCTTGCGCAAAAGCACATGGCAGTGTAGACGCTCTCTTCTGGAAGAGGTTTTGCACAAGAACTCTTCCGCAAAATAATCGCCGCTTCATTTAAATTAAAATGGCTGCCGCGCTGAGCCCATCATCTGTTTGTCGGCTCAGCGCGCTAGTCTGGACGTTCCATGGTCGACATCAAAGGCATTTGTTGACTGCCCTGGTAAACCTCATCCCACGAGGCATAACAGGGAGCTTGACAAATGCCTTTGATGTCGACCGCGGAGCATCCAGACTAGCGCGCTGAACCGACAAACAGCTGATCGGCTCAGTGCGGCAGCCTTTTTAATTTAAATGAAGCGGCGATTATTTAAATTGCCGCTTCATTTGGGTATGTCTAGTAAACTAATCTACATGGCTCTGGCGACAGAGCCACGTAGTCTAGACATACCCTTAGATAGAAGCTAGATATGGTGCTTCCCCTCCCTTCTCTTTACCCTAACCCCCTTTATTTACTTTGTGCATTATAAAAACTCTGGTGGTTTGGGGCATTTGGAAACATTACTAAACAATTATAAATAACGACACTCCCCAGACAGAGCCTTTTCAGTGCTGCCCTGTGCTCCTGGCTGCGCGGACCCGTGGGAACCTCTCAGGTGCAAGGGAAGGAGCCAGCAGCCAGCTCGCAGGCAACAGGCTTCTGCAAGGACAAGCTCCTAGACTGTTCAGGGCCCCGCTTATCTCCTGCCCGACAATACAACCGGCTCAATCGGGGCCCGTTTGCAAAGGAACTGTCAGTTTCTATTCATGAGCCATCTCTCCCCGGGGCCGGTAATGATGTTCTCCATTAATTCCAGCCCCGAGGTGCTGGGAAGTGGGCTGGCTACAAACTGTCAAGTACAATTACTTCATTACGCTGGGACGCAAGCTGCCATTAGCCAAGGCGTGTTTTGACAAGGCTTCAAGGGAACTGAGAACGCCTTAGTCAGCAGACGCTCCCTGCAAACGGCGAGCAGCTCTGGGGGTTTAGCTGCGATGACATAGCAATGAGGTGCCATGGAGGCTAAGGCCAGAAGGACCCACGCTGCTCATCGCATCTGATCTGCCTAGCACAGACTGGAGAGCCTCCCCCAGTGACACCTGCACTTAGCTCAGCTAGGCTACGGATACATTGCCCTTTCTTGTGCAGGAAAAGATGCAAATGAGGCGAAGCGGTGAATATCTCCATGCCTCATTTGCATACTTAATGAGCCACCATTTTTGTGCAAAACCTACCTCTTGCTCAAGAGCTGTCCTTCCTGAAAAAAAAGTGGCAGAACGGCTCTTGCGCAAGAGGGGCTTTTTGCACAAAAATAAGCCGTGTAGACGGCTCCTTTTTGCGCAAAAGCCCCTTGCACAAAAATGGCGGCTCATTAAGTATGCAAATGAGGCATGGCAATATTCACCGCTTCACCTCATTTGCATCTTTTCTTGCGCAAGAGAGGGCAGTGTAGCCGTAGCCTTAGGGTATGTCTACACTGCAGAGTTTCTCTGGCAAACCAGCCGTTTTTCTGGAAAAACTACACTTACGTCCACACTGCAATTGTGTTCTTTTGCCAAAGAGTTGAAAGAATGCAGGGGTTTTTCCGACAGCAGTAAACCTCTTTCTATGAGGAAGAAGCCTTTTTCCGAAAGAGCTCTTTCAGAAAATGGCATGTGTGGATGGGGAAGAGTGGGCTTTTTTTGAAAGAAGAGGCCTCCAGGAAGAAACATAGGTGCCCCGGTGGCCACTCCATCCACGGCCATCAGAACTGAAGTGCAAGATAGCAGCCAATCAATGTGGACGCGATCTTTCTAAAAAGCAGATCGCTTTTTCATTGTGCTTTTCGGCTGTGTCTACACTGGCCACTTATTCCAGAAAATCAGCCACTTTTCCGGAATAACTTGCCAGCTGTCTACACTGGCCCCTTGAATTTCCGGAAAAGCACTGACGATCTACTGTAAGAAATCAGCTGCTTTTCCGGAAATACTATGCTGCTCCCATTCGGGCAAAAGTCCTTTTTCCGGAAAACTGTTCCGGAAAAGGGCCAGTGTAGACAGGATAGTAGTGTTTTCCACAAAAAAGCCCCGATCGTGAAAATGACGATCGGGGCTTTTTTGCGGAAAAGCGCGTCTAGATTGGCCATGGATGCTTTTCCGCAAAAAGTGCTTTTCCAGAAAAGCATCCGGCCAATGTAGATGCGCTTTTTCAGGAAATACTTATAATGGAAAACTGTTCCGTTTTAAGCATTTCCGGAGAAGGGTGCCACTGTAGACGTAGCCTTCCTGTGTGGACGCTCTTTCAAAAGACATTTTTCTGGAAGATCACTTCTGGAAAAGCTTCTTCCGAAAGAAGCCTGCAGTCTAGTTGTAGCCTTCCTTGTGGCTGACCTAGAGCAAATCTTTCCGAAAGGCACCCAGCCTTGATTGACACAGCCTCCTGGGCATGCAGGCCCCACCCTGCCCTAGGGAAGCAAGTCCGATGGCCAGGGATGCTCGCTGGGACAAGTGGGGTCTTATTTCCAGTTTGAGCATCTTTAACTTCATTTCCAACCAGTGGGTTTGTTCTGCAGATGCCCAGGAGAGTAAAGGGACCTGACATAAGAATGGCCAGACTGGGTCAGACCAAAGGTCCATCTAGCCCAGTGTCCTGTCTGCCAACAGGGGCTAATGCCAGCCCCAGAGGGAATGAACCGGACAGGTGATCGATCATCCAGTGATCCATCCCCTGTTGCCCATTCCCAGCTTCTGACAAACAGAGGCCTCAGGACACCATCCTTGCTCATCCTGGCTCATAACCACGGGTGGCCCTACCCTCGTTTTATCTCGTTCTTTTTTGCAACTTGTTGTCGTGTTGCCCCTTATCCAGAGTCCTTTCCCTACATCTATGTGAGATGGGGATTAACGGGGCAGCCTGGCATGGGGTGGTGCAGGGGTCTACACCCTCCCATTCACTGCAGTGGTGGAGGACAGAGCAACTGAAGAGCCTGCTCTACTCCACCCTGCCCCACTGCCCAGCCCCCAGCCTGCTGCACTCCCCTTCACTACAGCAACAGGAAGCGGAGCATCCCGGCCTGGCCCCAGCCTGCTGCACTTCTCTGAGGGTATGTCTACACTACCCCGCTAGTTCGAACTAGCGGGGTAATGTAGGCATACCGCAATTGCAAATGAAGCCCGGGATTTGAATTTCCCGGGCTTCATTTGCATAAGCGGGGTGCTGCCATTTTTAAATCCCCGCTCGTTCGAACCCCGTGCAGCGCGGCTACACGCAGTACGAACTAGGTAGTTCGAACTAGGCTTCCTAGTTCGAACTACCGTTACTCCTCATTCCACGAGGTTGTCCCCCGGTGTACGGATCAAGCCACTAATGCCTGCCTTCCTGCCCTCTGGAACTCCCCACCACCCTGCCCTGCTGGGCCAGAAGCTCTGATCTCCCCCAGCAAAGGCACAGAGTTGGGGTTGCCCCCCCCCCCAGAGCAACACAGACACTGCACTAGCTCAGCTCTGGGAAGGCTCAGCTGTAAGAGCTCAGCACCCAGGACACCAACCCCCAAAAGAGACCAAATCAATCTGTCTGACCCTGAGTTGAAAGTTTTACAGAGAAAGCTCATGAGGTTGTCTGCCCTCTTTATCAATGAGAGAGACACACAGCTGTAGCTCTTCCCCAGGTAACAATTATTTACATTGGTCTCGATAATAAACAAAAACGTTTTATTAAGTATAAAAAGTAGGATTTTAGTGGTTGCAAGTAAAAGCAGTCAGATCAAAGTCACAAAAATAAAATAAAGATACCTAATCTTTTTGATCCTGCCATGAGGGCAAGGGACTGGACTTGATGACCTCTCAAGTCCTAATATTCTATGATTCTATGATAATCTACTAAGAAATCTGTCCCAAGCGAATTCTTACCCCAAACCAGGGCTATTCAACATGCGGCCTACAGCCTGTTTGTTTGTGGTCGTGGTGCAGTTTGGGTTTATGCAGGGCTCAACATGCGGTCTGCAGGTGGGAACCAAAACAAAAAAGGAGTCAATAGAATGGTCTTCTGTTGAGATGTGTTTTAGTAGTTAAATTCCTGCACGGTCATTGCTTGTCATATGGGTGGAAATCGAGTTAATATTGCATTTTATTAATATCAGCAATGGGGCCTGTGTGTTGTGCAGTCTTGGCTTACTCTTTGTATTCATGCCTATCTGAATGTGTGCGAAAGAAGCTATTTGAATATATTTACATATATATTTGCATGTATATGCAACCACACTTGAGTTGTGGCCCTTGGCATGTGCTGTGAGTATCATTGTGGCCCCCGGGGCTTCCGAACTTGAGTAGCCCTGCCCTAAACAGTTGCTCTAAATTTCTTTCACAAGCTAGGCAGCCTCCTGCTTTGGGTTCGATCCTTTCCCCTGTCCAGTCTTCGATGTTTCCAGCAGGCATCCCAGATGGTAAGTGGAGAGGTCTCTTGGCACCTGGCAATTGCCCCTTTTGTTTGTTTTCCCTCCTTTCTATCCCTTTTGCTGAACGTGGGAATTCTTTGTGCCCAGTTCAAACTTTTCTCACCTCAAATGGAAAAATACAAGAACCAAAACGGGTCTCAGCATCAGGAGGCCAGGCCACATGTCTTCCTATGACCAACCACAGTTGGCTTATAGGACAAACAAGACTATTCACAATTGTTGGGTTGAGTACCAAGCCATTAAAATCCTAACGTATCCCCAGTGGCCCTCAGTAGCACATTAAGAAGTAAAATGAGATTCACTCCTATTTCTAATGCCACACACGAGACCGATGAATGACCAAACATAGGACATACAGAGGCAGCAGATTGCAGTTTTAAAATGGACATGTTACAGGATGCATTTTGCATAAGCCACCTTCACGTTATGCATAATCATGAGCCAATTTTCATAAAGCTGGGGGGGAGGGTGTGACAGGAACAACTGCTGCTCTGCACAGTTCTAACTGCCCGAGCAGCCCAGCAAGGAAGGGCCTGCCATGCTTGGCTAGAGGATAATCAGATGCGGCAAAGTGTGGAGTGGCCTGGCCTGCAGCAGATGGAATGTGAATTCCCGACACTTGTCTACACAAGAATGTTGCAGCAAATTAACTTCAAAATATGATTTTGAAACCCAAGTAGTTAAACTGGTGCAGAAGGCTGGACGGATCGTTTTAAACCAGGCTTATTTTGGTTTAGCTTAGGAACAAGATCAAGGTAAACCAATACAAGCCACTCAAACCAAATCACGGGTATCCAGGTGGGGTTTGTACTAGTTTGAGTGAACCCCTGCATATTAAACAGGGCAACTTGCACATATTGGCCAGGGCTGTGAAGAATGGAAGATACAGGCCCATGCTACTAAGAGAAATACAGTTAGGCTACGTCTAGACTGGCATGATTTTCTGCAAATGCTTTTAACGGAAAAGTTTTCTTTAAACGAAAAAGCACTTTTTGCAGAAAAGCGTCTGTGCCAATCTAGACGCGCTTTTCCGCAAAAAAGCCCCGATCGCCATTTTTGCAATCGGGGCTTTTTTGCTCAAAACAAATCTGAGCTGTCTGCACTGGCCCTTTTGCACAAAAGCTTTGAGCTAAAGGACTTTTGCCCGAACGGGAGCAGCATAGCATTTCCACAAGAAGCACTGATTTCAGACAGAGGGAAGTCAGTGGTCTTGTGGAAATTCAAGCGGCCAGTGTAGACAGCTGGCAAGTTTTTCCGAAAAAGCAAGTGCTTTTGCAGAAAAACTTGCCAGTCTAAACACAGCCTTACTGTTGTAAAACAGCTTCATCACAGAGCTAGTGAGCGGCAGTCTGGCGGGGATGGGGCATGCTCACAGGGCAGTGAGTGGGCTAGGAACGGGACTTTTGGGCTGAAATCAAAGGCTGCTGCATTAAGCACTGGGTTGGACCATGGACTCCTGAAGTCTAATGCGCCGTTTATACCAGAAGAGGGCACTGGAGGACAGACCCACAAGCCTCCTTTGCTCACTGGTAGAGCCTAATGATAGAGTTTGGGCATTTAACTGCCTTAAACACTAACCAAACTCTTCTATTGCCCAGTGCTTGGGCCCCAGGGAGGCAGGCACTGGAAAGCCCTGTGAATAGACAGGCGGCATTTCAAGTTTGCTCTGTCCTTGTGCAGCACTGGGCGTGTTGTCTGCACTTAGCCATAATCTGTGAGGAATAATCACGGTGGGCTCGTTTTGTCACCACTCCCCCCCCACATGACAAGTCTCAGAGGGGTCGCGGTGTTAGTCTGAGTCAGCAAAACCAACAAGTTAGTCCTTAAAGACTAACGGGCTTATTAGGGCATTAGGTTGTGTGGGCAGCAGCTCGCTTGGTCAGATGCATGAGGTGCAAAGAGAAGGGATTTTCTCCAATCTTTGCTGAAGTTTGGGCCCCGGGAACAGACGGTTTCCCTCTAGAACATTTGAATTAGACTGCACCCGCTTTTAAGAGACGAACCCCCCACGACGGGGGGGGGGAGGGGCGTCTCATCTCTTAAAAGCAGGTCCAGTTTAATTCAAAACTTCTCACTTTGGGGTGGAAATCCCTTTCCCCGAACAGCCTGAGTTCACTTTTCACGGGCAACTGCTGTTGTGTGTTTTTTTAAAGACAATGTGAAAAATCTTCCTGTCTGAGCAATCCCCTCCCTCAAGATTTTGCTCTGTGTCTTTGTTTAGATCAGTGGTGCCCAACCTTTTCCAGATGGGGACCCATTTTGACAAATCAGGAAGACTTGGTGACCTAAGGCAATTCAAAAAAAGGGGGGGGGGGCAGAGCCACCTGGGGAGACACTTGGCCTCCCTTTTGAAATGTAACAGCAAACCTTGGGTCCCGACCCATAGATCTGTTTAGATCTGTTGCTCTTGCTTTTCATTGTGGGGATTCAATCTTCTTCCCTCCCTCCTCCCCACGCCCCCTCCCCATTTTAAATCAATACATGGTAAATGCTTACAAACTCCTAGGGCAACATTTCAATTCATTGCTTTCTAGTCTCCATCTACATTAACCAGGGACAATGCAGCTGTTAGCAGCTATTAGTATAAAGCAGAGTTCAGCTGCAAGGAAGCCCAAGTGTTCTGGAAATAAGAAAGCTTCTTGCTTAGGGGCAAGCCAAGCAAAATATCTCAGTGCTGTCTTATCAAGGACAATTACCCCTCCCCTTCCATAGCAGCTGGCCTAGCAATAGGAGCAGGAAGGATGTGCCTGGGCGGATTTCATTCTGCTGCCTCTGAGGACCTCTCTCAGAGATGAGGCACATGTCTTGCTTGCTTTTCCGGGACTTGCGAAGAGCTTGTGGAGATGGAGTTCTTGTAGCTGAGCAGACGAGCTGTCTCCTGGTGAGAAACAAATTTAGTTAACCTCAAATTAGTCAAGAAAATGGGAGGCTCTTCTTTGAAACGATGTCACTCAAATCATTGCACCTGAAATTATCCCCCCAGGAACCGCAGCCGGAGATATTAATTAATTCACTCCGGCTCCCAGATTAGTTCTGCAGCAGTCCTTCTCTGGTGTGACTTTGACACGCCACATCCAATAGAAGTTCTGGGCTGGGAGCATTAGAATGGCTCTCACGGTTCCCTATTAATGTCCGCGGAGCTGACCATCAAAAGATGTTAATTTTTCAGTTTTACATAATCACATCTACTTTCCCGTGGCCGAGGCTGATGCCCTTTAAATCCCCTTCAGACGCTGACAGCCAGCTTCCCCAGGAAGGGAGAGAACAGCCTCCCAGCCTCCAGGGTCGGAAGGGAAAAGAAGTGGTGAATCTGCAAGGATTATCTTTAAAGATCATCTTTAAAAACTGCAGCGTGAGCAGAAAGAACGGTTTAATTATTCGGGGCACGTCTGGGCAAAACCCGTTGCTTTGTGACAAGGTGCGTCGTTTGCTCTCTGCTCGGGAAGCGAAGGGGAAAGGCAACGTTTCCTTCTGGGAGGTTGTAGTTAAAGACACAACACCCGAGAGGCCTCTTCAGAGCGGATGGTACACCCCCACCCAGCCCAGGGGAGCGGGCAGCTGCCACACAGGTGAGACCGAGCAGAGGTCAGGACTCAGAGGCTCTTGTTTAGCAAATATGGACAAAGGAAAACCCAACATGCTCTCCTTACCCACCGACATTGCTTGGCGGGCCACAGCGGAAGAATTCATTCATTGGCTGCACCCCGCATATTGTCAGCCCTTGGCCCTCTTGTTGCCCTTCTTTTTTACTCAATGGGCAGCCTCATGAGAGGTTTAAACCAGGCGCTTTGCTGTGTGGGCCTGGTTCACCTCGTACTCGCATGGTGCAACTCAGGAGCCCAGGGAGGGTGGGAAATGGCGTGATGCCAGGACGCTGGGCCCTCGGGACTTACTGCATCTCCTGCTGTGTCCAGAAGAGCCCTGAAACCACGACCAGGGCAGACACTAGCTCCCTGATGTCCTGTAGGCATGGGCAGCACTTGTTTGGTTGTCAGTCCATAGCTGACCTAGGACAGTCCAGCGCCCTGAGGCAGTGTGGCCTATTGGCCTGAGTCTGTAGCTCAGCCCTCAGGTTCAGGGCAGTATGGCCTAATGGCTAGAGTCAGTAACACAGCCCCAGGATTCAGGGCAGCACAGCCTGATAGCTAGAGGCTGTGTCTAGACTGGCCAGTTTTTCCGGAAAATCAGCCGCTTTTCTGGAAAAACTTGCCAGCTGTCTACACTGGCCGCTTGAATTTCTGCAAAAGCACTGACTTCCTACTGTCTGAAATCAGTGCTTCTTGTGGAAATACTATGCTGCTCCCATTCGGGCAAAAGTCCCTCTTGCGCAAAGCTTTTGTGCCAAAGGGCCAGTGCAGACAGCTCAGATTTGTTTTCTGCAAAAAAGCCCCGATCGCAAAAATGGCCATCGGGGCTTTTTTGCGGAAAAGCGCGTCTAGATTGGCACGGACGCTTTTCTGCAAAAAGTGCTTTTGCGGAAAAGCATCCATGCCAATCTAGACGCTCTGTTCCGAAAATGCTTTTAACTGAAACCTTTTCCGTTAAAAACATTTCCGGAAAATCATGCCAAAATAGACGCAGTCAGAGTGTCAGGGGTTTGGGGCAGCAGCCTCAGTAGGGGGGCCTGCCCCACCCTATTCCACCAGGCCCCAACCCAGGGACCTGTCAGTGGGTGAGTGATCCACCACAAACTAAGCAGGAAACCCCACCACAACATGCCGAGTTCACTCAGGTGGGAGATTCCACTCACACACCCTCCATGGGTCACTTCCTGCCACTTCTAGCTTTGGGGTGATCCACATGGTTTCAGGGTCCTCCAGCTCCTCAGCACCAGTCTCTCCCTGAGGCGCCACCTGCTCTGGAGGCTCAAGGCAGTCTCTGGCTGGATTCACTCCAGAGCTCCTGCAGCAGGTCCTTCCCCGTCCAGCATCCAACTCAGACTGGGCTGAGCTGCTCCCTTTTATACTGCCCTGGACTTGGAGCATGCCCAGTGTGGGTGGAGGGGTGGGACTTCCTCTGCCCACCGAGTTTTAACCCTTCTGTCCCAGTGTGGGGTATGCACACCCCGTCACACCCTGTTTCTCCTGCCCTTTGCCAGTCTCATCTACTTAGATTGTCAACGTTTGGAACAGGACTTTTCTCATGCCGTTGTCTGAGCACTGCTCAGCACAACGGGGCTTTAGCTCAATGGGGTGCTAGTGGCATGTAAACAATACAACTTGAATATGTGTGTGCTGCTCCCCAGCCATGCTCCTAAAAGAGTCCTGTTCGGCGCAGGAGATGCCCTGCCAGACTCCCCATCCCTCTTCACTCACGCGTGCAGCCAGTGCTCCTTTCTGTGGGCCACCATGCTCACATGGATCTGCAGAGACGAGAGTTCAGGGCGGGCACTAAATACATCTCTCCGCTTGTGCCTTCCACGGTGCAAGCTGCTGCGAATAATCCTTTAGAAATGATTCCAATTAGACTAGCACATCTCTTTGTAATCTGGATCCCTGTACTGCTGTCAGACTCAATTCAAATTTAATTTGCAGAAGGTGTATATCGGGCAGGTTTTTTTACTTAGCACAAAACCGGGAGGAAGATAACATTGATGGAAAAAATAATACAAGTTCATATTCTTTTTACCTTAAGGAAGGAGAAGAGAGGCCAGAAAACTTAGCCAAATTTACATTTTAATGGGAAATGTTACAACTGCCTGCTCTGGGAGATACAAATTGCTTTTCCGGATTGGTCCCTGAATTTCTACCAAAGTGCATGGAATTAAATCGATCAGCCTCTGACGCCTTCTGACAGGGAGATCGAAAAAGCCAGCTCCTGTGTAGGATGGGCCTGGCACTGCTGGGGTTCTCAGGCTTCCTTGCGCATCAGTGAGAGACGGAGCGGTCAAGCTGGATGTGAGTGAAGGGAGAATCCCAGCCGTGGAGCCAAGCCACGGGGGCTTCTGCCTACTGCCAATTCAGTGCACTCCAGTTGCCAGACTGAACTGCCCAACCAGCACCTGTCTGGCCAGAGTCAAAGGCACAGCTGAAGTAAGGCACAATGGGGAGATCATTCACAGAGTGATGCCCATATAGGCCTGGCACTGAAGGATCACAATTTGGCGGGGTATTCCCCAATGTTATGCTTATAAGAAGCACACGGGATCTTTTTCAGGGGAAAAGGCAGTACACTGGCTACATCTACACTGTGCATTGTTGCACAATAAGATATGCAAATGAGGCACGGGGATGAATATCGCCGTGCCTCATTTGCATATCTAATGAGCTGCCATTTTGTGGCACGGGCTTTTGCACAAGAAGGAGCTTTCTACACCGCTCCTTCTTGCGCAAAAAACCCCTCGGCTGTGTCTACACTTGCCAGCTGTCTACACTGTTTGAATTTCCGCAAGAACACTGATCTCATGTAAGATTGTCAGTGTTCTTGCGGAAATACTGTGTTGCTCCTGTTCGGGCAAAAGCCCTCTTGTCTAAATCATTTGCGCAAGAGAGCCAGTGTAAACAGCACAGCACTGTTTTCCGCAAAAAGCCCCGATCGCGAAAATGGCGATCAGGGATTTTTTGCGGAAAAGAGCGTTAAAAGCATTTTCGGAAAATCATGCCAGTGTAGATGTAGTCCTCTTGTGCAGAGCCATTCTGCCTCCTCCTCTTCAGATGCTGAAATCTCTCCATCTTCCTGACCTCTGACACACCCACACGGCCTGCTTCCCCTGCAGCTCCTTGGGGCCTGACTGAAAAAGGCACATGAGGCCGGGTCAGAGCAAGTGTCCGATGCCCCTCTAGCAGCTCAACAATTTAAACGGGGGCCAGGCAGGTTATTAAATCAGCGGCGGCATAGCGGCTCGCTGGATCACCCATCCTCAGTGGGCCACGCTGCAGGCCTGTGCCATGGGAAGGGCAAATGCGCAGCTTGGCGCTGCCCTGGCACCTCTCCCTGGACTGACAGCCCATGCTGATGAAGTTTGTTTAAATACTGGACAACGGGAGGCTCCCAGGGGTTTGGCTTCCTGCCAGGACTGGGTGTTCCAGGGCTCAGCCCTCCTGTGCTGTGAAGAGGGCCACAGGGTGCAGGGGGTTGGGCCTGGCCAGAACAGACACCAGAAAGGAGCAGCACCCACACTGCCCTGCCGCGCTCGGAGAGTCACCCCGTTTGGGCCAGAGAGCTGGGGGCACATGGAGCGCTGCTGTCCCACAGGGGGGCACGCTGACATGTGGGTGTGGCCCAGGCTGTGCTATGCTCCTTTGGAGAAGGCGGTGTGCCTAGCTGCATCCCAGCACACTGCGGTGGGTCGCACTGGGCAGGTTGCTCCCGGATGGGCCAAATAACCCTGAAGCATTGCAGTCCCTGAGCAGCATTATCTGTGCCACTGTGTCCCTGAGGGAGAGGGGCAAAGACACAAGAGAGTGAGTGAGGAGGGCGGAGAGACCAGGTGGGAGATCTGTGCTTGCAATGGATTTGCAGGGCTCCCTCCGGCTGTGCCGGGGGTAAGTGAATCTGGATCTCTCGGCTGAGAACCTGAGGGTCTTTATCTTGTTGCCTCTGATGGTTCCATTCTCCAGGGTCTAGTCACACAAGCAGCAGCTGCAGGGGCCGCAGCGCCCACCTGATCTCCAGGTCGCTGGGCTGAGACTCACCTGTGCAGCTGCAGGAGTTTCTTTATGGGTGTGATGGATGGGAGGGGTGGTGTCCTTTTCTAGACATCCCAGCATTCAGTAACTAAGGGTGTGTCTAGACTACATGGCTCCGTCGACGGAGCCATGTAGATGAGTTTACTAGACATAGGACAATGAAGCGGCGATTTAAATGGCCGCCGCGCTGTGCTGATCAGCTGTTTGGCGGCACAGCGGGGCAGTCTGGACACGCCATGGTCGACAAGGGAAGCCTTTGTCGACTGCTCCGGTAAACCTCATTCCTCAAGGCATAACGGAGCGGTCGACAACAGCTTCCATTGTCAACCGCGGCGCATCCAGACTGCCCCACTGTGTCGCCAAACATTTTCCTATGTCTAGTAAACTCATCTACGTGGCTCCATCGACGGAGCCATGTAGTCTAGACATACCCTAAGGGGTTAAACCCAGATAGCTAGGAAATGTTGGCAGGGAGCCAGGAGAACCAATGGGAAGAAAGTTTTGAGATTTGAAAGGAAATGGAATCTGCCTGCTGTTTTCTCTTTTGTGAAACCAGGAGCGGGGGGGGGGGGGGGGGGGGGGGGGAGATGAATTGAACCCGGCAGGACTATTTTTGCCTAGAAATGGACTGGACCTTGAAGCTATGAATATGTAAGTGATAGGAAATGTTTTTAGTGAGACACGATTAGGTTACGGTATTTTCTTTGTTTTGTAGTTTGGTTAAATTCCCCTGTACTGAGTCCATGTGCCTGTCCCCAAACTCCACTGTAACTAAAGCTGAATCCCAGGGAAGCAATTCTCTGCTTTAATCTGATTTTTCTCAGTTGCTGTATAACACCTGTATAAATAGAGTTTAAAGAGAAGCTGGATAAATTCATGGAGGTTAGGTCCATAAAAGGCTATTAGCCAGGGGATAAAATGGTGTCCTTGGCCTCTGTTTGTCAGAGGCTGGAGAGGGATGGCAGGAGACAAATCGCTTGATCATTGTCTTTGGTCCATCCTCTCTGGGGCACCTGGTGCTGGCCACTGTCGGTAGACAGGATACTAGGCTAGATGGACCTTTGGTCTGACCCAGTACGGCCGTTCTTATGTTCTTATGTTCACCTAGCAACCAAGTATGGTTTTCCAAGGATACCTTTTTGTTTTATTAATAAAATCACCTTTTTAAGACTATGATCTGTTTCTTGTGTCCTGGAAGATAATAGGAGGTCTGTGTATGCATGCCTAAGACTGAGAGGTCAGCTATCACTAATTACAGTTTGTTTTCTTGGGATGTTTTTTTCCCCCGAGTTCTCTTGTGGTGAAAGAGCTTGGGGTAACCCTCTGGAAAAAGTTCCCAAGTGAATCTTCTGGGGTTCAAGAAAAAAGATTTTATTTTCACTTGGGTGGTGGCAGCTAACTCACAACATCAGGAAATCTGTGATGTGGGGCGGGGGGTGTGGTCAGCAGAAGCCTCTAGAGCAAGGGTGGGCAAAAGGGCCTCCGGGGGCTGGATCCAGCCTGCCAATTAGGTTGATCTGGCCTGCGGAGGCCCTGCCGCTCCCCGGCCCCCAGGTCAATTGGGGCCTTAGGGCGGGGGAGCACGCGGAACTTCCTCCCGCCCTGCGAGGAGCACGCTGCACTTCAAAGTGCTACGTGCTCCTCGCAGGGTGGGAAGAGACGTCACGTGCTCCCCCGCCCCCAAGCCCTGATTGGCCCGGGGGTGGGGAGAGTGCCTGAAGCCTCCTCCTGCCCTACCCCCACCCTGCGAGGAGCATGTGGCAGAGCCCGGTGTGGGTGCCTAGTGGGAAGGGGGGGGGGCAACGGGGC
Source organism: Pelodiscus sinensis (assembly GCF_052426305.1). Taxonomy (NCBI): domain Eukaryota; kingdom Metazoa; phylum Chordata; order Testudines; family Trionychidae; genus Pelodiscus; species Pelodiscus sinensis. Next base: position 11,418,639 of record NC_143077.1, on the reverse strand, counting down.
TCCCCCCCAGACCAATTATGGTCTGTGGGTGGGGTAGCCCAGAAGCTTACTGGCCCCGCCCCTTCCGAAGGGTCCGGGGGGCACTGCAAAACTTTTGAAGGGTCCCATGGCCAAAAACGATTGCCCACCCCTGCTCTAGAGGCAGGATATTTTAAGGTCTCTTGCGGCCCCCACCTTCTGCGTGCGAAGTGCCAGAGTGGGGAACAGTCTTGACAATGGGTCAGAGCCGCCGCTGCTGTGCACGAGACCTGAGCGCCGTTCATTAACCCTGCTGGCTGATCCCCCCCAGGTCCCATCCCTCCCACCCAGCCTGGCTGGGAATACAGGGACTGCTCAGCCAGCATTTGTGGCAGAGAGCAGAGCTGGGGCAATCAGTCAACAGATCAGGCCTGGGTAAACTGCTGTGAGACTCTTCCTTATGGGGGTCTCAAACTCATGACCTGGGTGGCCATCTACAGCCTGAGTAATTCCACAGTCCGGCCTGCATGCAGCAGCCGATATGTGAGTCCCTGTGGCCCTGGGGAGTGTGTGTGTCTGTACCCTTCCCTCAAGCCCGGCCCCTGCTCCACCCTCACCCCTACTCTGCCCTCTCCCTCCCATTGCACCCTTTCCCTCAAGCCCCCTCCCCCAAGCGAAGCAGCCTCAGGGATTACCGGGGGGGGGGGCTTGTGCAAAGTGGGAGCAGAGGTGCCCCCCACTCACTGCAGCAGCGGGAGCCGTGGGGAAGCACCGCGATGGGCAACCTAGGACAGTGAGTGGCCCTGTTTCACCTCAGCAGGCCTCAAGATTGTCGCAACCAAGATGGCCTCCCGGCATAGGATTGTTTTGCTGACTGGGCTTGTGTCCTGCGACAAAGCCAAACCAGAGAGCAGGGAAAAGGCAGCCCTAGAAGGGTAAAAAGCCAACTCCCCTGTGAAGCAGAAGTGGGTTCCTGCAGGTCAAGCAGGAGCCGCTGACTAGGGGTTGTCTCAGGCAGATTAAGACCAGCTGGGACAAGGCTACCTTGGGCCAATTTGGGTCAGCTGGTTCCACTTCAGGCCCGCCCGAGACCTTTTAAAGCTTCCCCTGTGAGGTAGAGGGGGAGGAGAGATAGTTATGCAGAAAAGCTCACAGCTACTGGGCTAAGAGATGGCAGGGGAGTGAGGCATCTGGTAGGAGAGGCTGGGCTCCCTATCCCAGGGGAGGGCTACTAGCCCAACCCCGTGCTAAGGGGAAAGCTGACTGCTCAGACACAGCAGCTAGGGGGATGTTTACCCGAGGCCCTTCCCGCTAAGGGGAGAAGCGCAGAGGCCTGGCAAGGGAAAAAGAGGCTCTTGCCACAGTACCACAGAATTTGCAGGGGGTGCCGCTCGAACTGCAGCAACGCTTTGACTGGCTGCCGAGGGTGCCCACGGCTCTCACAGCCAGAGTTGTGTGCCAGTCAGCACGCACCTCACTTCCTCTGCCCATTGGTTTATGGGCCTGTTGCTTTGCACAGACCAGTGCTAGGCGGGCGAACGCCTGCAGAAATTGGCAGCCCTGGGCATTGGCAACGGCAACCAAAGTGCCTCCTGGGCCACACAGAGAACCTGGATGCGCTGCAAGTGGCCTCAGGGTCTGTGGAGTCTGCAGGGTGAAACCGCAGGGTCGCTGGCTAGCCGGGGCCTGGGGCAGACAGGGGGTCTGGGCGGGGGAGAGGAAGCAGGTGAACACTCCAGCCATCGCTGTTCTTTGGGGTTCCTAGACCACTCTCCTGGCCATTGGATGTGGCACTCACAGAGCGGGTGAACAGTGGCCCTCCCTGGCTTCTAATGGGCTGGAAAGGGATTGTTTTAAAAAAGTGTCATTCCCTCAAGGCATCTGGGGAGAAATTCGGATTCCTCTTCCTCCCCCAAGTCAATGGGAATTCAGGATGGGATTAAATGGCCACCCAGGGGGACTGCTGGAAACGGATGGGCTGGGGAGAGCTCCGTCCTGCTCCTCCTGGCAGCAGCTCTTCTATGAACCCGTGTTTGGGCAAGTGCGGCTTTAGCCTTTCCCCTCCACCTGCAAATGCAGCAGGTGCCCTCCGGAGAGCCATCCCTGAGCACAGCCATCCCCATCCCCACAGGGGTTCAGTGCCCTCTGGTCTCATTGCTCCTGCTAATTAGAGCAGCTCCAGCCTGGAGCCGAGCTCTGTCTCCCAGATGCCAGCCTGGTGCCGCAGATCTTCTCGCAGGGCCGAAGGCTGCACGGAGATGGCAGAGTTTTTAATTATTTAACAGCCTAGACAAAAGTGCCAGTTAAGGGGCCATGTATCTGCCAGGCAGCATCTGCCACCCCACGTCATCCAGGGTGCAGTGAGGGTGCTGTTGGCACCCCACGCACCAACCTCTTGCTGGAATTTAATGTAGGAAGAGCCAAGATTACAAACGAGCCCTGATCATTTCCTGCAGACGAAGCCCCTGGCCCTGAGACGGCAGCAGGCTATTTGCCGTTGCCCCTTCTGCAGCCTGGATGTCTTCTGTACCAGCCTGCGAGCCCTCCTCCGGTTCCCTCCCACTCTTTGCGTGCCCAGCTGCCCCATGCCGGCGATAATGAGTTGGCCTGTCCCTGATGCATTCAGGGATTCACCAGCCTCTGAGCTCATTTTTCAAATGATTTCTCTGCACCTCAAGGCAGTTGGTTTAATGTACAAGGCTGATTCCTTCTCTCTGCAGCCATAGCAGGCAAAGGGGGTTATTTGCATCAAATATTCTTGGCAGTAATGACTGAGGTGTCTGAAGAATTGCCCTGACCATTAATAATTTAAAGGGCTCCCATTTCCAGTTATTTACTTATTTCAGAAAAGTTGCTGGTAATTATTTTTCCTGCCTGGTTTGGGGCAGGCAGGTGTCTTGTAATTGCCAATATGCCAATGTCCTTGACTCCTGACGGGCAGCTCTTGCTATTAGCTCAGTCTTGGGGGATGCCCCAGTGCCCTCCCACTACCCCTCCTGCTCTGTTGATGCACCATAATATTCCCACCCAGAGCCCGCTGGAATTCCAGCCCTGGGCTGCCTCCAGCCATCTGCTGATGCCCCTTACTCCTGACCCGAAGTCCTCCTAAGCTGTGTCTAGACTGCATCCCTTTTCCGTAAAAGGGATGCAAATCAGACATATCACAATTGCAAATGAAGTGGGGATTTAAATCCCCCCCGCTTCATTAGCATAAAAATGGCTGCCGCTTTTTCCCGGCTCGAAGCTTTGCCAGAAAAAAGTGCCAGTCTAGACGCGGATCTTTCGGAAAATAAAGCCTTTTCCAAAAGATCCCTTATTTCTTATTTTAAGAGGGATAAGGGATCTTTCGGAAAAGGCTTTATTTTCCAAAAGATCCCTGTCTAGACTGGTGCTTTTTTCCGGCAAAGCTCCGGAAAAAAGCGGCAGCCATTTTTATGCTAATTAAGTGGGGGGATTTAAATCACCGCTTCATTTGCAATTGCAATGTGTCTAATTTGCATTCCTTTTACGGAAAAGGGATGCAGTCTAGACACAGCCCTATAGTATAAGGAGGCCCAAGAAGGGATAGAAGATGAATATAGAATCATAGAATACTTGTACTGGAAGGAAACTTGAGAGGCAACTGTGTCCACTCCCCTGCCTTCATGGCAGGACCAAGCACCACCTGGAACATCCCTGACAGGTGTGTGTCTAACCTGCTCTTAAATATCTCTAATGATGGAGATTCCACATCCTCTCTAAGCAGTTTATTCCAATATTTAATCACATGACAGGAAGTTTTTCCTAATGTCCAACCTAAACCTTCCTTGATGCAGTTTAAGCCCATGGCTTCTTGTCCTACCCTCCGAATAATTTTTCTCGCTCCTCCTTGTAACAACCTTTTAGATACTTGAAAGTTGTTATCATGTCCCCTTCTCAGTCTTCTCTTTTCTAAACTAAACAAACCCAACTCTTTTCGTCTTCCCTCACAGGTCTTGTTTTCTAGGCCTTTAATCATCGGTGTTGCTCTTCGCTGAACCGTCTCCAGTTTCTCCACATCTTTCCTGAAGTATGGTGCCCAGAACTGGACACAATACTCCTAATCAGTGCAGAATAGCACAGAAGAACGACTTTGCTTGTCTTGCTTACAACACTCCTCTCAGAGCACAATGACATTTGCCTTTTTTGCAGCAGTGTCACACTGTTAACTCATGTTTAGCTTGTGGTCCACTATGAGCCCCAGATCCCTTTCTCCTTCCTGGACAGTCAGGGCACGTCTAGACGATGGTGCTTTTTCAGGATACCAGAGGTATCCCCAGGGGCGGCCCATGAGCCTAAGCGAACTAGGCAGTTGCCTGGAGCGCCGCTGGCCCGGGCTCCCGATGATGATGTCAGCAGCTGTTGGAGCACCCCGTGATGATGTCATGGCCATTGATGGCCGTGCACGGGGGGAGGAGGGACACCAATTGTGCTGCCCGCCTGGGGTGCCAGCTGCCACAGCTGGCCTCCGGCCATTCCTGGGTATCCCGAAATAGCTATTCCGGGTCTTTTGAACCAGCCCGATATTTCAAAATAGATTTCAAAATAATGGGCTCGCTAGTCCAACGTCCCTGTAACCCTCACTCCACATGGCGCCTTTGGGAGTGAGTGCAGGGGTGCAGAACCACTTCTAACTTCCACCATTCAAAAACCACCCTGACTGGTGGGTCCAGTAAAATAGTTCCAGTAAAATAACCAGTCGACAAATCGACGTCCAGGCTCCAGCACCCACAGGCCATTTCTCTGGTGAACAGTGTTACTGTCTGGAACCCCAGAGAGTGATAAATCACAGGTGACGGTCAGTAATGTATTGCTGCCTTGTGCAAAACACCGCAGCGGCGCTCGGCATCCCCAAGGGACCGCGGTTATTCCAATCTTTGGACTCATCATAGATTTGTCATGGGCTAGATAATGAGAAGAGGCCAGGCAGGCAGTCAATTCGCAGCAGCTACCAATCGACCGGAGACTCACCTGTACCAATGGCATAGATTTTCAGCAGTGGCTGCCCTGTTGTCACCATTCCCAGGCTTTCGTAGCTCTCTCTGGCAAGCCAAGCCCCTTGCTTTTGGGCTGTAAGGAGGTAGACTGTGTGTCTGATGACATGCCCATTACTAATTCATCGCAAAGTACCTGGTGTGGGCAGGCCTAGCACACTGCCTGCATGGACAACTCTGCCACATGCTCGTCCTGGCTTGAGAGAAGTAGGACCAGTAACTGGGGATGGGCGAAGGGCTGAGTATTGTTCGGAAAGTCACCATAGATGTTCAGCCAACTTGGGACCAGCTCGGGGGCAGAGTGCGATAGGTTTAGGGTTCAGAGTTCTACCCTGAGACACTGAACCAAGTTCTGAGTGGGTAGGAGTGGGTGCAGGCCAAAGGCTTATTCAATACAAGTCTGCTCTCTGCTCTCGGCATGGGGGGTCGTGGTGACTCATCTGCCCATGGGCCTTGTAGCAGCTGTGTAACCCACACACCTTCTGGGTGCGGGACACAGTCCCATCTAATGGCGCTGAGACCACTGAGAGAGAGAATAATAAGTCTGCTCTATGGCCTTAGTTGAGAGCCGCTAGCTTTTGGCTCAAGCACTAAGCTCCAGAGTTCCCTGGTTCGATTCTGCCTGTTGGGTGTTACAGTTGCACACCAAGGCTATGTCTACACTGGCGGGTTCTTGCACAAGAACAGCTGTTCTTACGCAAGAACCTGCAGAGCATCCACACTGCCCGCCCGCTCTTGTGCAAGAAGATTCACAGTACAGCGCTGGAAGACAGGGCTTCTTGCGCAAGAGCTACGCTCTTTTCTAACAAGTGTAAGCCCTCTTGTGCAAAGAGGGCAGTGTGGTTGCATGGTGGGGGTTTCTCGCACAAGAAAGCCCTATGGCTAAAATGGCCATCAGAGATTTATTGTGCAAGAGAGTGTCCACAATGCCATGGATGCTCTTGTGCAAAAGCACATGGCCATGTGGACGTGTTCTTGTGCAAGAGATCTTGCACAAGAGCCCTTGCACAAGATCTTCTTGCACAAGAACCCGCTAGTGTACCCAAGAGTCCCTGTAACCAAAGAACAAGCATTCAGGATTCCTTTCCTATGTGGCCAGAAAGAAAGGGAGGGTGGTCACAATGCCCTGGAGGTGTAGTGAGCCCAAGGCCGAGAGCACAGACTTTACATTAGTGCTCACTGGTAGCAGGCCTAGCTGCTGAGAAGGCTGCAGATCTCTCCAGGATGCTTCTGCCTTGGCATTGATGCGTTTACTATTTTTATATTCTCAGTTGATTTTAATGAAACTCCCCAAGAGACTCTCAGATCCTGGGGGCTTCAGAAACCCAGCTCCTGTGTAGGTTTGACAGGCTCCCCCAGGCTTAGATGGAGTCATAGGGATAGACCGTGAGCTCGACTGGAGAAGCCGTTGGCTAAGAATTAAAAAATGTATGTAGGAAAATAATGGGAGAGCGGAGAGTTTCCAAAGGGAAAAAGAACTTTTCCCGCTACTTTAACTGAGAGTCCGAATTTACATTTTGATTTTGGAAAGCAATATCCATTCACGGATAATTTGGCTCCCTTGTTTACAGGTCATCCATCAGCTTCTGATCTCAGATCAATAGGAGCCATTATTGGGGTTTTTGTTTCCTTGTGTGGTCAATACGCGTCGTTTATTTAGCTGTCCTCTGGGACTGTGTTCTAGTGACAAATTGCAGACTCTGAGGCATTTTTACCTGGTAGAGCCTTAGAAAAGACAGATGGACGACATCATTATAGCAAGACTGCACCAAACACGGGGACAGCAGCATCCGCTCTGAGCAGGTGCAGGAGCCAGGACTGGCTGTTTCCTGGTCAGCCCGTGAGATGTTATCTGCTCCCATGGCACTGATTCCAGTTATTGCTCCTTGGCAATATTTTGGTCTTGGAAAGGGTTCAGAAAAGGGCAACTAGGGGTTTGGAACGGGTCCCATATGAAGAGAGGTTAAAGCGACTGGGACTTTTCAGTTTAGAAAAGAGAAGACTGAGGGGGGATATGATAGAGGTCTATAAAATCATGAGTGGTGTGGAGAGGGCAGATAAAGAAAAGTTATTTATTAGTTCCCTAAATAGAAGAACTAGAGGACACCAAATGAAATTAATGGGTAGCAGGTTTAAAATGAATAAAAGAAAGTTCTTCTTCACACAGCGTGTAGTCAACCTGTGGAACTCCTTGCCAGAGGAGGCTATGAAGGCTAGGACCATAACAGAGTTTAAAGAGAAGCTAGATAATTTTATGGAGGTTAGGTCCATAAAAGGCTATTAACCAGGGGATAGAATTGGTGTCCCTGGCCTCTGTTTGTCAGAGGCTGGAGAAGGATGGCAGGAGACAAATTGCTTGATCATTGTCTTCGGTCCACCCCCTCTGGGGTACCTGGTGCTGGCCACTGTCGGCAGACAGGTTACTGGGCTAGATGGACCTTTGGTCTGACCCAGTACGGCCATTCTTATGTTCTTAAGTTCTTATGACAGTGACAGGAGATGGCTGATAAAATCCCGCTTGGCTTGTTCCCTGTTTACTTGTTTCCTAGCAGAATAAGCAGGTAACAGCTGGGGAACCTCCCTGTAGAGGGAAGGTCACCCCGCTCCAGGTGGAACAAGGGTTAAACCCAGCCCTGGGAGAGGGCCGAGACTGGGGTGCAGATAGCTGAGGCAAATAGCAGCCAATTACGGCCCAGCTGGGGTAGTATAAATAGGGGCTCTCGGAGAGAAGGAGAAGAGACTCTTGCTCCAGCTGAGGAGCAGGAGGGAACTGGCTGCTTGGGGAGCTAGAGGGTACCTGAGACAGAGCAGGGCTGGGGAGCTCTGGCCTGACTCAGCTCCCAGGCTGCAGGCTGGATACAGGGGCCTGAAGGCACTTGGGCTGTAGGGAGGTAGACAGGGCAGGAGAAAGCAGCAGGTCCAATGATTATTAGGTTTATAAGAAGCGCAGGGGCAAAGGCAGTACGCAGTGTTTATTACAAATACAGCATGAAAAGCAGCATAGGAATTTATACACACACACACACACACACACACAGAGGTTCTGCCGATGATTTATAGTTACCTGTCTGTCATGGCTCAAGTCAATCTTATTGGCCAAGTAAGACAGAACATGAGTGAGGAGTTGGGGTTCATCTGTCATGATTCAAGGCCCCTCTGAGGCTCGGCTTGCAGGTCCCAGCAAGAACGCCCCATTTTATCCTTGTGAGATCCCATTTGAGTCTATGGCTTTTGCAGTGTCCTTCTGTTGCTCTTGGTATTTCCCTGTAGTTTTTCTTTGATATTTAGGGTCAGGCCTCCTTATCTTTTGTTTGTGGTCTTACCTCCTGGTGCATCTGCCTGTCTCCAGGGCTCGGTCTGTTCTGCTAATTCCTTCAGCCTCGGGTACCATGGATGTTCTCAGATCATCTCTAAGTCTCTCGAGTTGAGCATCTGGACCTTCCTGAGGATTTTCTCACACCTTCTTCACTCGCACCAAACAATTTACCGAACATTCCAGACAAAGGCTGACACGGTTACTAGAAGACCTGGCTTAATTTGTGATGCAGATGAGAGACACAACTTAGTTTCTCGTGCTCACAAGAAGCCAGACCTTTTAGCAAATTCTGTCTGATCATGGAGAGGCAGGGTGAAGCAAATTATATAGGACTACATTTTGGCTACAGGATAAGTGGCAATTTCAGACTGAAGTTTGCCCCGGAGGTAGGGACAAAATGATGATTGACAGCTGGTCATTAAGGCCAGGTTCCTGGAGCGGGGAGGATCCCAGAGTGTGTGTAGGGGGAGGGAGGAGGAGACAGCTGCAGGGCAGTGCCCTGAGGAAAGGGCACCATGGGCAGAAAGGGACTTGGGCTGTAGGGAGGCAGCCAGGGCAGGAGAAAGCAGCAGGTCCAATGATTATTAGGCTTAATATCATTGGCAGAAAGGGACATAGGGCCTGAATCAGTGCAGAAGACGATGGATAACTGAGGGCAAGACACCGGCCAACAGAAGGAGTGCTGAGGCCGAAGAGCTAATTCCCAAGGACACCAGCTGTGGGGGTGCCTCCTGAACCCTGTTACACTCCTCAGGGATTATCACGCCAGGCTGTCCACCAGCAGAAAAGCGGGCTCAGCTCAAGAACGGGAACCTGGCATTTAATTAAACGTCTGTGCTTTCTGCAAAGATTGTGATTCTGGAATCGATTTTGGCTCCTGGGCGATTCTTCCCACTGTTTAATATTTGAGTAAAACTCAGGAAAGAGGATAGAAAAAACAGCTCAGCCGAGTACTGCAAGTTTGTTAACAGCCTGAAGATACTGAATATGTTCCACTTCCTATGAACACACTTCACTTCCTACGGCTCGTACAAACAGTAGCCTTGGAAACAAATTGGAGACTGGGCTTTACCCCTCTGAGTAGGCTGGGCTAGGCTTCTATGATGGCTTCACATCCCTGCTGGGTGATATGCTAAGTGAAGATGACAAGTGACTATGGACACATGAAAGCCCATAGCAAATGTTTAATACTGCGACCGGCTTTGAAAGCTCAGCCATTTGACATTTTACGGGGCTGAAGCCTGACGGAGTTCATTACGAGTTTTCATGGCTGATTTCTGTTTCTGTTTAACAAACGTGTAATTCCGTTCTCCGCTCTTCCAGGCTGAGGGTGATGGAAAAAGAAAATGTGAAAGTCTCCGATGTCAGATGCTTTGCCAGCTTCTCCTAGATCCAGCCCCTAGAGACAGAGTCTGCTCAGTTACACTGCTATGAATCTGGAGCAAACACCACTGAGCTTCCCAGAAAGATACAATAGAATCTTGGTGCTTAGACGCAACAATGAGGAGAACTTTGGTAGTAGCTGAAGCCGGGGAGCAGTCAGGCACACAGACATGCAGGGCCAGATTCTCAGCTGGTGTAAACTGGTGTAGCTCCAATCAACTATGTGGATTGACACCTCCCCGCCCAAGAATCTAACCCACAAGAAGTTTTAAAACAAAATATCTGATCCCCCCAGCTATTTAAGTGAGCTCCAATTACCTGCAACTGGAGATTTAAAAACATTTTTCAGTGTCTTATATTGAGACCTTCTTGTTTCAGAGTGAATCTTGATATGCAAAATACGTGCCCCCTTTTTATATGGAAATACATTTTATTCAAAGATGCGAAGGTCTAATTCCTTTGGAGGTGCTCAGTTGGACTCCGCGCCTATTACTTGAGGGAGAAAAAGCCATTGTCTGGTGACTCGTGAACTCTGTGTACCAGGCCCCATCTATGCAGCGTAGAACCTGGACTTGGGGCACTCTGGTGTAGCAGGCTGGAGATTCAGATTGAATTTTCAAACAGGTTAAGTGTGAAGATGGATGATGCAATTCTACCTGGCCCAGCTCCGCCTGGGTCACTAGTCATTGCTGTTGGTCTACTGGGTGGCGTGCATGCAACAAGATGGTAGCACACACCCTTCCATCTCATCTCAACTGCAATAGCGGGTGCAATTGGGGTTACCTTGGCAGAGAGGCCAAGGGCTGAATGGGGCTCTGAGAGGGTGGTCCTGCCAGGTTAGACAGAGGAACATTGACGGGGCAGTGTGTGATTGTGTGAGACAGCAAGCGAGTGAGCAAGACAGGGCTTGCATTATTTTCCCTGGTGGTACTTGCTTCCTGGGTAGAGGGTTTGTGACATGGTGGACTAGGCCCAAAGCCCCCTGCTGGATACCTTGCTGCACTTTGTCCCGGGGAGAAGAACAGATGATAGGCCCTCCAGGAATACTAGAGGGGCGGCTTCTGCTTCAGCCAATCAGGGTCCAGCAAGCTGATATAAAAGAAACTGCTGGGCCAGGACCTGGCAGTTCCTCACTGGTGCTCAACCCAGTCAGATCTAGGGACTGACTGGGAGGACTGCGGTACCTTGGACAGCTCCAACTGTGAGCTGCACTTTAGAACTGCTCGAAACCCAGATCTGGGGACTAGCCTACCAGGAAATTGCAGACCCCTGGCAGGGTGCAGTGAGAACCTGCCCTCAAAGCCCTGAGAGGGAGAGGGCTGGACGGAGCAGCTTCGAAGTGGATGGCAGTGACAGCTGGCAACTGCTACTCACAGGGTCCCTGGGCCATGACGCTGAGGAAAAGGCAGGCCTGGGACCCCCAACCTCCAGCAGCTACGAAAAGGGGGTAAGAAGTAGCCTGGTCCCAGGCGACCAATCACAAAAGCCATCTGGGACACCTCCACTCCCAGAGCCAGGCAAGGTAGAGAAGTTACAGACATGCGCTTGGCCACAAAGGGACGCTCGCGAGAGGGTGAGTGTGAAGGAGTATACCAACCCCACACTGGGCCTGCAGGGGTTAACCAGGCCTACCTGGCTGAGAGAGTCCCTCCCCCACAGCTCTGCTGGGCATGCTCCAACTGGAGGACCAGTATAAAGGCCAGTGGCCCAGCTCGGTCAGGGCTGAAAGCTGAGGGGGAAGCAGCTGATGCCAGAGTTCTGGAGAAGAAGCAGCAGGCGGATTCTGCAGCAGAGGCCAGCCAGGGAGGCCTCCCAGTCCAGAGGAGGAGCAATTAATGAACACCGCAGAGCAGGCCAGCCAGCAGAGACCGGCTGGGAAAGCACACAGCCCGGAGGATGCAGGTGGGGAAGACGCCGATGGTCTGGAACAGAGAAGGAAGTAGCCCCAGGTGGGGAACTGGAGCACCCTGTGAGCTCAGCATGTTTTGGGTGGATTTCCTGCTGACCTAGTGGTGGGATATGCCCTCCACTGACAGGGCCCTGGGCTAGGACCGGGTGGAGAGGGAGGGTCTGGGTCGTCTTCCCCCACCCTGTTAACCCCCCCCAAGGGGATGCACTATATCTGGACTATTGATTCAGGCCAGTAGGCCTTACTGTCCTGCAATAGGGAGTGTTTGCTAGGGTATGTCTACACTACATGGTTCCATCGATGGAGCCGTGTAGATGAGCTTTGTAGACATAGCAAAATGAAGCAGCGATTTAAATAATCGCTGCTTCATTTACATAAAAATGGCTGCTGCGCTGTGCCAATCAGCCGTTTGTTGGCTCAAAACGGTAGTCTGAACGCTTGGTAGTTGACATCAAAAGCCTTTGTCGACCGTCCTGTTAAACCTCATCCCACGAGGCATAACGGGGCGGTCGACAAAGGCTTTTGATGGAGACCACTGAGCGTCCAGACTACCGCGCTGAGCCGACAAACAGCTGATTGGCACAGCACAGCGGCCATTTTGATGTAAATGAAGCGGCGATTATTTAAATCACCGCTTCATTTTGCTATGTCTACAAAGCTCATCTACATGGCTCCGTTGACGGAGCCATGTAGTATAGACATACCCCTAGTGACTAGGCTGTTGGACTCTATTGCACTGCTGACAGCGCTGTTACCCACTCTGGGTCTGCAACAATTATGGGGTGGAGCACCCCAGATGGGACCTAAGAGGCTCAACGCCCTGTCCGAGGGGGCTGGGCTTACCACCTCGTGACAGTGAGCTTTTTCACAGGGATCCATGCTCTACGGTTGTCAGTCCTTCCACTGGTGGTAAATCACTGTAACGAAGCATTATAAAACCTGCATTTCTGTCTTTGAAAGCTGGCTATTAACTGGGTGAAGGGGGGGGAGGGGGAATAAACCCAAAACAAAACCACAACCGCCAGCAGAATGGTGGTGTAATTAATTTGTATTAAAGTGGCTTTCATGTGACAGATGTTCTTCCAAGAGCCACATCATAGGATAATTGAAGTTTTGTGAAGTCATCTGGAGTCCTGATGAGTGAGTTTGTTGCTTTGGGGACTTGGCAAGTTCAGAGAAATGACACAATGAGGCTTGTAACGAGAACAGCGAGCCAGCCACAGGCTTCTTACATGCTAATTCATTACACACCAATCTGTCTTGCTTGACTTTCACTGAGTACCCAGGGCCAAATTCTGCCATAAAGGCACTGCTTTTAATACACTGCACCAGTGTGATGGAGGCGTGAGACAGAGCACTATAAATATTCTCTGCCTCCTCCCCGCTAGGGATGTAAAATCCTGTTTAATTAGTTAACTGGTTAAATGTTATGTTAACCGGTTAATCAGGGGCAGGCAGGTTGGAGCAGCCCCTTCTAGAGGCAGAGGCTGCTCCGGCCGGACTGGAGCGCCCTTGCTTATGGCACCCCTGGGCTGGGCCCACCCTGGATGGGGGCTGCTCTGGCCGGGCTAAAGTGCTTTCCCATCCATGGCTGGCCCTGCACGGCTGGAGCAGCCCCCTTCCCACAGTGAGTGGGAGGCTGCGCTAGCCCTCACTGGCTAACTGTAACCGGTAAGCATCACCCGCTAAGGTTAACCATTCACATCTCTACTGCCTGCCTCTGGCCCAGAGCATCACTGTTAACGTGTGAGCTCACCAGACTAGCCGTGCCATCTCAAAGAAGAGGGAAACGTTGTATAATTCACCCCAAGACCAATGTAAAAGACAAACTTCCAGGGCTGGAGATGGCAGGTGCAGCATCAGGGAGCTATTCCACCAGAATGCACCAGCTACACTCAGGTTGATTTTAACTGGAGGCATGGCATTCTCATTGTGCAGGGAGGCCAGGCGCAGAGATGAGGGCATGGTGCCCACTGAGGGGACTGTCCAGATGTCTCTGCTTTTGTCACAAATTTAAACACTATTTCAGAAGAGACTCTTCTGCATCGGTAGCCATTTGGCTGTTGGCCAGTACTGGTCCCTGTGGTATTCAGCATTAATTACTTGTGAAACTTCTTTTGAATACTCAGAGAAATAACCTGATTAGTAGTTATTGGTGCAGAACACTTGGGGTGTCTGCAAAGTTAGATGAGTGCAGGGAAGGGCTGTTTCCTTACAGCTGCCTGTCAGTTTTGTCATCTAATTATGGGCCGATAGAAAACCAATACTCTGGGGGGAGCGGGCCTCAGTGTAATTGTATTGGTCGTATATTGTAGCCACTAATTACTTGCTTTCGAATTAATGAATGTTTCTGTGGTGGGCTGAGGAGCTGTCGTGTCCCTGGCTCGAGTTAAGTAAGTAGTAGTTTCACTTTTCTGACTTTAGAATTTTGATTCCAGACTTTCTGAAACAAGGAATGAAGTCCAGGCCAACTCTGTACTCTCATTCCACTCAAAAGTCCTTCCCGTGGCTCTCACTTTTGAAGAAGAGACACCCATGCCATGGCAGGAAGAGGGGCAGAGAGGATGATGACGGGCACCCAAGAAATAGGCCCATCAGGCGGACAGAGGAGAAAAGAATCCAGGTGATCGACAGACCGGCTTATTGTCCGTTACCAAGGGCTCAGTGGTTCTGGAAAGCAGGAAATCCTGACACAGTGGTTGGGGGGAGTTTTAGCAATCTCCATATCATAGCTGTCTGCATTACACACACAGGGCCAAGTAGGGCTGAACAGGGTTGATGGAGGAAAAGTTTGGCCCACTGTATCTATATCCGGCAGCAGTAATGGTCCTTGTTATCACAGCCCTCTACCTATTTTTATGCAAAGACAAGAACCCCAGGGGTGACCGGTAGCCACAGGCCTGTTTTCGGAAGCCAGTGACAGTCACAAAAGGTTCTTTCCATGTAATCACTGAATGTCTCAGCAGCTGTAATGGTCCCATAACTCTGCCTGGTCCCACGGATGCCATCCCCCCACATGCCACTAACAATAGATCTGTGGGCTTTCAATCTTCCAAGTAAGGCCTGCATAGGGCCTAGGCATAGTGCTGGTCTCTGCACAGGGGAAATTTTCTCCTCTGCATCTACTCCTCCTTGAGGAGCCTCGAGCCTGTGTCTCTGGCACAGGCAACCTGTGATTTCCCCAGATGCACTGGGCCCCGGAACATAAGTAAATGCTGATCATCTTGACCGCATCTGACTACAGAAGTGAACATGCTAATTCCTAATCCTTGCTTCCTACCCTTCCCTCTGGTGGCATCTTTAATATTTAATCAGTGAGGCAGCCCAGCTGGATTTCAGGGCTATCGTGCCAGGATTGCTTTGTTCTTCTGGAAAGGTCACCTTTGAAAACAGCTTTCAAAGGAGCCAGAGTAACTCCTCTTGCTACTCCCTCCCAATGGTGTGCACCTCCCTGCATTCAGATGAATAATGTATAGGGGACAACAGCACTAACGAGAAGGGTTTGACATGGACATGGTGCCTATTTACCTCACTTTAAAAACCGGAAAGGCCAAGGGCAAAACCGCCTGTATCTGCGGCGAGAACTCTTCCAAATATTCATGCAGCGACTGACAGAAATATGTGTTTCCAAGGCCCTTGTCAAAACAAAATGGCAGGTGATCATTGCTGTATCGGAGAACAATAAATCAATGTCAGCTTTGTTCTCAGGCTGCTGGGAGAGCAAAGAAACTCCACTGATGAGCGCTCTGCGCGTCTCAAACTGCTTTAAAACTCTTGCTCTCCTCCTGCTCTCCTGACTGCTACTGTGGGGGATGAAAGTACAGGAACCTCAGAGCAAGGTGGAGGACTTGGATACAGGTCAGCATTGACTTTCATAGCCTTTATGAGGTCACTCTCTCTTTTCCTGGGGATGAACAGTCTCTGGGAGATGCCACTGATTAGCTGGAGTGGCCAGTAAACTCTGGTTCCTGCTGCACAGCATCCTATTTCCAACAGGTTGTTGTAGCTTTTTCCTCCTCTGGAAGGATACTAGAACGTCTTCCAATGTGACCAGGCTGAAAGTGAAAGCAATTTGATGTCAGAGGCTTTTTTGATTTCAACTAGAGCAATGGCCTTGAGCCACTAGGGGTATGTCTACACTACCACCCTCGTCACCCCACTTAGACAGAGTGACCTGGGACAGAGCTGGGACTGGTCCAAGGCACTTACCTCAACCCTATGGCCAGCCTCCCTAGCCCGCTCTGTGTTTATGTTGCTGCTGGCTGCAATGTAACAGCTCGAATGGCTGCCTGCTCCCACAGTAGCCATATTTGACACCAAATATTGCCCACTGAATCGCCCCCAAAGTGACCCTGGTGCTCAGGCACATAGAGCCAAGGAACAAAGCATCTAAGAGGGTGCAGGGCCCAGAACAATCCCCCCCCCCCCGACCGCCTGTGCTGCCAACTGGCATTTCTTCATTTGATTTCAATTTAGCACTCAAATTAAACTGACACACAACTGTGTGTGAAGGGAAAATTTACTGTATCAATTTCTTAACTGTAAAATAGGGACTTCACTATCTGACCACTTACATTGCAGGGTACAAATCAATTTATTACCCAACTCAGCTTCTGCCACAGGGAGAAGCTCTTACATTTCATTGTTAAATTGAAAACAATAGGCCTTAGAAACAAACAATAAGTAATAAATAAGCTCTGGGCCTATCACTCCTCCTCCACCCCAGCCTCATCTTCCAGTGTTTTGTCCTGATTAGCCAGTGCTCTGGGAGCGTGACTCACAGCAGCCATACCGGCTTTTCATTATGGAGAAATGACACCTTGGTTTCAGACTGAATTATAAATTACAGATGAACTCTTCCTCCCCCTTTGAGTCTGGCAGTTTGTATCTTCCTGGCTTTTTCTTCTATTGGATGGTCTCATGAGAGATGTCACCATTACATGTCATCCCCTGAATTGTGTATTCTATTTGTATGCATGTATCTTTCTTGCATGTGAAATTAGAAATATGAATCTGGTTATTAATCTAGGTCTTCGAGTGAAAGCCATTAGTGGTGCTTAAGGAATGTAATGGCCTGGTGCTCAAGGCAATGACCTGTGAATCGTCTTGTTTTTCTGTTAAACCTGGATTGTGGCTGAACCTACAAAGACAGGTGTCTATGCCATCTGGTGCTGGAATCCATCTTGAATTTTGTACTCTTCGATGTGGGAGGAGGGGGTATTGAACAAAGAATTCCTGTCCTGGGGAAATTCTATTTACTGGATGGGAAGCAAACAATGATCATCTTTAGCATGCTTCAGAGACTGTTTCCCATCACAAGAGGACACATGAAGAGACCAGGAAACAAAAAACTGGATTGAACCGCTGCTGGCCCCTTGCCTATCCCTCCCACGATGTTGGGGGCATGTCACCCACCTCTGCCCCAGGCTCGTGGGATGAGGTTTACTGGGGCTGCCGACAAAGGGCTTTGATGTCGACAGGGGGAACGTCCAGACTAGCGGCGAGCCGACAAACAGCTGATCAGCTGTTTGTCGGCTCAGCGCGGCAGCCATGTAAATGTAAATGAAGCCGCGATCATTTAAATCGCGGCTTCATTTACCTTTGCTGAACAAACAAATCTACATGCCTCTGCCGACAGAGGCATGTAGTGTAGATGTACCCATACTGTCGACAAAGCTTCTGTCGACAAAGAGCGTCTAGACTACAGCCAGTTCTGTCGACAAAGCAAGCCGCTTTGTCAACATGACAGTGTGGACGCAAAGGACAGTGTAGATGCAATAATGCCTTATATCGACAGAACTCTATCGACAAAAGGCGTTATTCCTCGTAGAACGAGGTTTACATACGTCGACAAAACTGCTGAGTTTTGTCGACGTTATGTCGACATAACTCAAAGGCAGTGTGGACGCAGGTATAGATTTGTCGACAAAAGTGGACTTTTGTCGACAAAACCCTGTAGTCTAGACGCACCCCCAGTGTGTCAGGGAAGGGGTTGTGTTTCCCCCCGTAGCCATGCGGCGCCCAGCCCAACAACCGGCCCCCGTCTGAGCCGCTGTCACACAGAATGCGGTAATGAAATCGCACATGGCAATGCGCCTCAGAGGCAGGCTGCACACAAACCCTCCGTCTGCCTCCAACTCTGTGTGCTGAAGCTGACAGGTGGTTACTGCCTGCTGAGGAGGCCCAGTACAAGTGCAGAGGCCCTGGGGAGAAGGACCCTTCTCTCCCAGGAGCCAACTGGATCTCAGATGCGAGTGGGGAGAAGCTTTGCTTTATGGCTGTGGTTCAAATTTACCCACTAAGGGTCCTGGGCCTAGCAGAGCAGGGGCCATCATGGGACTGCTGCAAAAACAGCAGCTGGAATTTGTCTCCTTCCTGGCAACTGGGCCAGGTCATGTTCCCCTCTCAAGGACTCTTGCTCTTCCCTGCTTCGCCTGTGCCTGCCACCTCCTCCCCCAAGTTTCCCAGTCTGCCCTGCCACCTCAACCTTGGGCCTGTAATTGGGAGCGCGGGAGGATGGGGACTGTCTTAGTCCTGTGTCCCATTGAGCAGCCAGCATGCTGCTATGGCTTCAGTCAGACCACCCCTTCATCCTGGCTCCTTGTCCAGCCTCACACAACCATGCTCCGTGACTGGAGATGAGCAGAGAGAAGAATGAGGGTCTTCTTCAGTGTCAGGAGAATCTGCGTTGCCAGCAGATCTAGGTGAGGCCACATCTGGAGTACTGTGTCCAATTCTGGGCCTCCCCCTTACAGAAAGGATGTGGGCACATTGCAGAGAGTCCAGCGGAGAGTAACAAAATGAGTAGGGGGCTGGAGCACATGACTTCTGAGGAGAGGCTGAGGGAGCTAGTCTTACTTAGTCTACAGAAGAGTGAGGGCGGATTTGATAGCAGCCTGAAGGAGGGTTCCAAAGAGGCTGGAGAGAGGCTGTTCTCAGTGGTGGCAGGTAACAGAACAAGGAGCAATGGTCTCAAGTTACAGTGGGGGAGGTCTAGGTTGGATATCAGAAAAAACTATTTTTCTAGGAGGGTGGGGAAGCACTGGGATGGGTTCCCTAGGGAGGGGGTGGAATCTCCATCCCTCGAGGTTTTTAAGTCCCATCTTGACAAAGCCCTGGCTGGGATGATTTAGTTGGGGTTGGTCCTGCTTTGGGCAGGGGATTGGACTTGATGACTCTTCCAACCCTGCAATTCTATGATTCTATGAAAAGAGACAGGAAGGATGATGAGCTGAGGACTGGGCATTTTGTGACACAGGTGAGCATCTTTCACTGGGCCACCGTCCCCACACATCTCTCTAATCCCTTGTGTTGGGGAAAATGAACTGACAAAGCAATCAGCTCCTCAGAGTTGTCTGCCACCGAGTCAGCCCTCTCTGATCTGGTTGTAGCCTCCATTCCCGGGGCATAGGAGGAAGATGGGTCTAGCAGACACCCGTCCCAGGCATGGGGCTGTGTGTAGTGGTGACATCCTCCCTCATGCTCAGGATGCTCATAAATCAAAACACATGATGTGAACTTTGGCACAGGCCATAAATTCCGCATTTATCATTATTAGAGACATGTCAGCATTTCAGAAATTGATTTATAGTTGGTAATTTAGATCATGAATTGTTTCTGATACAGTAAACTATTCATATCCAAAGTCCATCACACAACTTTCTAGTTATTAGGAATTAATGACTCATAAAACTGGACCCAGAACACATTGTTAGTTTGAATGAAGGGCAGGTTGTGACTATAAATCCCTCCCCCCCCCCCCAAATATGTACACAGAATCCCTAATAAATGGCTAATTGGGCAAATGCATGATTTCTTTAAACACGTCTCCTCTGGAATCTGAATTCTTGCTTGGTTCAGGATGGAGTGGTGTGCAAAGGAAAATATATTTTCACTCTCAGCAGTGAAACGCCAGCCATGGTCCGGAAAAACCATCAGTTTCCCTCCTCCTCGATAGTACAATAAATATGTTCTTTCCTGCACTGGCAAAGCTTTGAAATTCTTTATCTGGAGGATAAGAATCGTCTGTGGCTTCCACACCATGTAAATGGCTTTTTACAGATAAAAACTTTGTCATTTTGCTTGTGTGCCAGTGCTGCAGAGTCAGTAGATTATTGTGTTGTTTACAAAGAATTTCTTTAAGTGTCTAATGCAGCCGTTGCTGCTTCCTAATGTCATAGCAATTTTGCATTTGGGTAATAATGCCACAGATCTGACATTATAGGTATAGCTGGTAAATTATCCCGTCTTAAGCAAAGTCTTGTACCAAACTGGCGGCAGCAGCTAGATTGATGGATCCCTTCATAAATAAAATATTGCGCCTTAAACTAAAATCTTCTAACATCTACATTAAATTGAATCAGAGCCTAAATTATCAGTTAAATACATTTGATATACTTCGGTGCTACCCCTGGGATTGTAATGTGGGGGTCATGCGCTTACGAACTGCAGCCCCTTTTAGCTAAATCAATCACCCTCGGTGGCTGTGAACAAACATGAAATGAATATAAAATTTCAGGCATCTGTGCAGGTGAGATTTACCAGCAAGTCTCATTATGCAAAGAAGGGGCTGTATGTAAATTACTTTTCCTAGAATGCCACTAGAGCTGGGAGGGGGTGACATAAAACCATGTAAATTGGCCGTTTCACTGCTTCTTCTGTTTATGACAAACATTTCCCAAGTTCTGCTGCTGTTCAGATTGAGTTCCCACACAACATAGCTGCCTGGCTAATGCAAGGCCATCCTTATAATATTGCCAGCTCTGCATGCTCAGCAATCATGAGACAGATCCCGAAACAACGGGAGAGGTAGGGTTGGTGAAGTATGCTTCATTAGGGGCTTTTTGTTCTGATTTCTGAGCCCTCGGCAGAAATTGCCTCTTTGTGCATGTGTGTGTGTCATTGCTGACTGTGCCCTCCATCCATGTGTGTGTGTGTGTGTGTGGAAGGGAGGTTGTGGAATCTCCATCACTGGAGATATTTCAGAGCATGCTAGATGACATCTATCAGGGATGCTTGGTCCTGCCATGAGGGCAGGGGACTGGACTTGATGACCTCTCAAGGTCCCTTCCAGTTCTATTGTTCGATGAGTCTATGATTCTATCTTCCCGATAGCTCACTCCTGGAGAACCGCTTCCCTTTCCCTGTCACGGACCTTTCCTGTGCATCTGTGTCCCCTGCTCAGGGAATTTCAGATGCTCTGTCCCAGGGCACGGTCCTTGCTCATCCCTGCCCTGTTCTTTCTTTCCCAGGACACTGTGCCTGCTCCAAGTACACATGCACAATGGGGCAATTTCTGCCAAGGGCTCAGAAATCAGAACAAAAAGCCCCCAATGAAGGGGGAGAGCACAGTCTCTTCTCTCCTTCAATGGTCCCTCTCCCCCACCTCCCGCATGCCTCAGTTCAACACGCCGTGGGGTGCAAAGCAGGAGCAGGTAGCAGCTTCCTCTGCTGCTCCCTCCTTTCTCTCTCCTCTCCCAAAGCCACTTCTCCCCCATGGACTGTTGCTTTTGGCAGCTGCAAGTGGCGGAAACCAGAACTGCTGCAATCCCAAGACACCGGGAACTTCTCATGAGATGGTGAGAAATGAGAATCCCCCACCCCAGCAACCTACCCCCTGCGCAAATGCAGCAAACGTGCAGGACTCCTGAAAACATCCCAGAGCTGGCCACAGTCCGGAACCATTTGGTGCAGAAGTGTCAGCTACAAGGGCTCTGCACCAGGTACGTCCCTCTAGCCCTAGTGGATTTGCATGGATCAGTGCTGACCTGGGACTTCAGCGCTGTCCCCTTTGTGCGCGGGAGAAGGCCACGCAGAGCAAACGTTCAGACTGAGGGGCACGTGGTCTCACGTTTATTCCATGTTGTGGGTGACTGTCCTTCAACAGACACTAAACATCTTCAGTGGACTTCCCTCGCTGCCCCTCACACTGGTTTCGGCTGTAACGTTTGTCAACCTTCCTCATGGTTTACCTCGCTCTGAAGAAAGGAGATGCCAGGGTGTGGGGCCAAGAGCGGTGACTAATTGTATGCTGTCTCCTTATCATTGAATGGGGCTCTCTACAACCATAGATGCATATATCCCTGTGAAATTATATACAGGTTGAACCTCTCTGGTCCAGCACTTGCTCATCCGGCAACATCCATGGTCTGGCATGATTTTAGTGAGCCTCATGTCCACTTATCATGAATGTGGCCAAGTTTCCCGTGATCCCGTAAAGTTTGTTTAGAGCCACCAGTCCTGGCTCTCAGTGTTCTGTGCTGTTATTTCTCTCTAATTTACCCCTAAGTGTCTTCTAAGAGCCCAGTGAGCAGTGGAAGTGTTGGTGATGCTGCTAGACCATATTGACCTCCCATGGTTCAGCAAATTCTCAGGTTTGGCACCAGCCAGGTCCTGAGGATGCCAGACTAGAGAGGTTCAACCCAAACCTTGCTATGGATAGAAGGGGAAATTCACTCCAGTGACGGCCAACCACAGGCCATTGCACCACTGTTGAAGCCTCATTTTGAGGACTAAACTGGACCTTAAGTGGCTGTCGGGGTCTTGTGCTGCCCCTTTGTCTGAGGGGAATTTGCCCAGAGTGAGCAAGACAGTTTGATTTTGATGACAGCCCCAGATTCCAAGAGCCTCAGTTGCCTGATTTTTTTTAATGCGTTTGCATTCTGGCGTCTGAGGAAGAAATGTTCTGCTCATTCACTGTGACATAAACTATTGTATTTTGGTTAAAATATTACAAAGCGACACTGCTGTGATGGAATGTGCAACATTATCTCTAATAAGCAATTATATTTCATAATACGAATTAACTGAAATCTTGCACTTAAAACTAAACAACTAATTACAGACCTTTTAGCTTAATAAAGACTGAGTGGGGGAAAGGAATAATATATACAGTAATTATTGAGTTAAGCAGAATGTAATGTGCATCCAGGGCTCGTTTAGGACATTCTTAGTCAATACTTAATTACTGTTACTGCTCTCGGAAGTCTGCATTATAAATGCCCGTTGTGCTCGTCAAAAGCATCCTTGTAGCTTGCCTCACCTGCAGCTGTTGCGCTGTAAGTTACCGACTGTGATGATGCCTCAGACCCACTTGTCTGACAGATGCCAGGGTGGGAGGGGAAGTGTCACACTGGGGAGCGATGCACCGAGAACCCCGCGCTGCCAGATTCTCAGCCCCTCCTGAGAAATGCGGAGCCGCCCTCCTCTGCTGCTGCAGGTGCCGCATCTCTCGCTTTGCCAGGGTCAGGCAGCCATTTCATCCGCTGGCTGGCTCCGTGAGGGAAGCTCACCCTTCAGCAGAGCTCTGTTCAGCGTGGTTGCAAACCCACCCCGGGCACAAGCCCAAAGCAACACCAAGTGGTTTGTTTGCCCTGCTTGGGGGAGCAGCCAGGCAGTTTGCGGGGGAGGGGGAGAGTACATTTGAGGTGACAAAACAATTGTCCCCCAAGTGTAACAGCATCCGGGGAGATACCAGGCAGCTCCCTGGGAAGCTACACCCCCCTCTGGTGTCCTCCTCAATGATATTAGGGACAGAACAGCGCCTGCTCTGCTGTCCACTCTGCTGGCTATGGTGCTGGAGAGCTGCTTGGGAACTGGGCTGTTTCCACTAGAGGTGAGCTTGGGGCAGCTTGCAGATTGGTTTCTGCTAGGGCTCCCTTGGGCTGTCCTTGGGCGATCCTGCCTGTCTGGAAATACTTTGGGCATTTCCTGGCTCCTGTCGCTGAGCAAGGACTCCTTGTGCTTTCAGGGGGTGTGTGTGCGAAGTCTCCTCTGACAGGCGAGTCTCCCAGGAACAAAGGCAGTTTGATCTGCAGCCAGGGTCTAACATGCCTTGTAATTGGCAGCGTCCTACGTTCAGACTAGACTCAGTGCCAGCAACTTCTCCTCTGCTGGGACTTACATGATACTTCACTCTGGAGCAGATTTTCGGTGCAATGCCCAGTGCTTCTGCCAAAGGAGTTGGCATGGTCTCAGCTGGAGCCCTAGGAGTGAGTGCAAGTGCTATGCCTTTGTCCTAGGTCTCCCTCTGGTTCTTAAACAGTGAGAGGCAGTTGCCTATTAAATATGTCTACACGGGGAAGGTTTGGTAACAAAAGTGCTGTGAACATGCAAAAATTGCCAAAAGTGAAAACCGGTCAAACCATTTTTTTTTACCTCCCATTGTCGACATTTCATGTCCACGTGGCTAGCAGCCTGTCGACAGAGCAAAGCATTGCGGGTAAGCATCCCATAGTGCAGCATTGTGGGAAGGCCGAGCTGATCCCTACACTTCATGGGATTCCCTTGTAGCTCTGTGAGCTCTCTGTGCTGAGGAATGTCAAAGCAGCACCTCAGTGTCTCCACTCCTCCTCCTGCAGCCGCAGCCTGACAGCCACTGTGTTCCGAGTGCAGTGCAGAACAGGAGCATTCCAATGATTTGTTCTTTGTTCCCCAAACAGAGCAGCTCACTCAGCTGTCGGATACTTCCCGGAGCTTTGAAAGGGAAGACATGCCTGCAGGGCAGCAGAGTTCTCAAAATACGAAGCAGAGCCATCAGGACAGGCATTGTGGGTTATAGGTTGAAGCCAGTTCTCTTGACAAAACAAACATCAGAGTCCACACTGGCTCTTTGTCAACAAAAAAGGGAGGGGAAAAGAAAAAGTCTCTTGTGGGGTGGAAGTATTTGTTGCCAAAACTGGGTGTTTTCCCCAACAAAAGTTGCATTGTAGTGTAAATGTTCTCACTGTTCTGTCGCCAAAAGGCAGGTTTTGGTGACAAACCATGCCAGTGTAGACAAGCCCTTAGAGGATTTGATAGACGCATGGAAACTCTCTCTCTCTCGCTCTCTCTCTCATTGGCAGCAGAAACCCAAGAGACATGTCACAGAAGGGACACTGGTTATAAGCTTAGATGTCACATCAAGTTGTGAACACCATAGGCCTGGAACAAAACCCAAGTCCCCTTTTTATGGAGCTGAGGTGTAACTCTTCTCCCAGCCATGTGGGTGTGACAGGCACGCACTCAAAAGTCTTCTCACCCATGACAGGGCTCCCTCCTAGCAGATCTATTGATCCCTAGCCTTTGCCCTGCTTCTGGTCATATGTTTACTGTATACACTGCAGTATAACTTCTTGGCATGTTTCTCTCCATCTCGTTTCTTCTGCCTTAGATAGTGGGGCCATAGCTGCAGCGAGGTACCCATAAGTTTGGAGGCAACTCCTAAGAATTCTACCTGGGTGACACCATGGTCACACAAGGACACTCTGAGAGAACCCATGGGCAGGGTGTTCCAGCTGTGCTGCAGGTGGATTTTGACACCTAACCCGTCTGGAAGGCTGGCTGTTGTATCCTTAGACAGCAAGTGTCTGGGTGCAATTTACAAGGCTTGTCCCTGATCACGGGTGCAAGTCTCCTCTGTGCAGCCAACCCGTCCATGGTCTGTTCTCCACTTCAGTCCAGCATAACCCTTGTGCAGTGCTGGCTTCTCCGCAAAGAACGGGTGCCAACTATGCATCCCGTGCTCTGGCAGCACGTTGGAAGAGCAGGGATGGACGGAGAGTGCCCCGGAAGTGCGTCACTTGGCTATTTATCCTTGTCCTGCCAAAACTTGTGTTAGTTACACAAGATTCCCGCTCAGCTGAAGGGGCTGCTTATCGCTTCCCAGCCACAGGCACGCCGCACCGTCGGTGAAACGGTGACTTACAGCTGGTGGCAAATCCATTATGGATCCTCGCGGTGGGAAGGAAACAGCCCGGATGCTCCTGTCCAGACAGCAGGGGGGGCTTTCCTCCTTATTGCAGCAGACCCTTATTCCCAAAAGCCCGGAGGTGCAGCGATCCTGTGCCGGGGGATGTCACGCTGACCCTTTGGCAGCAAAGGAAAAGTCTCCTTCCAAAGCAGGGAATCCCTGGAAAAAGGATGGTGTCCACCGTAATGGTGAAAGAACCCCCTGTTCCTTTGCAGTAAAACTGATGCGGTATCTGCCAAACACAGCAGCCTTCAGCCTTTCCCCAGGCACTGCTGGGACATGCAGCTGCCAGGGGAGGGCTAAGCTAGTGGCTGAGATTAGCAGACATATGTATATGCCAGATGGGCAGGTCATGAAACCCAAGCACTTCACCTAACAGTGGCCCCGCTCTTGATATGCCGAAAAGTACCTGCTGGATGTCTGAGGGTGCAGTTAATGTCCGGGGTGCTGGAAGCCAGATGAGCATAGCAGAGGTGATGGAGACATGTCTCTGCACTCCTGGACGTGCAAGCCCTCGGAGTTGAGTGGTCACCGTGCAAAGCCCATTCCTGGCTGGCCATCTGGATGGGGCTCTGGGAATCCTCTCCCACGCTGCGAGGGAAGGAATGTCAGGGCAAGAGGAGTACAGGACGAGCCTACATTACAGGAATGTCTCTGCCAATACCAGCCCCTGGCGCTCAAGGACCGGGGCTGCAGCATGCTAGGGGAACACGCCCACCACACCTCGGGTGCCTTCAAAGAGAAAAACGCACATTTTTGCTTGAAAAAGACGAGTTCCTAATTATATTTCAGCACCTTGCTTGATATTTGATGGGGGCTTTACTCAGTTTGGGGCTTTACGCTGCTCCCCATGCAACTGGTTTTGAAGAAGGAAGCAAGGCCCCTCTTAGGAAGAGAGGTGGCACCTCAAAGCAGGTATCTTTCCTTTCACTGAAGCGTTATGCTGCTTAGCAGCTGCTCTGTGGCTGGGATAATTATATCAAAGCCTGGGGTGTCATCAAGGGTCTCCAGCCATCTGCAAGTGAAGAGCCCTTGCTTTCAAATGATGAACATTGGCATCTGATATCCTCCCTGGGCCAAACGAATCCTGAAGGGCATTGGAAGAATGAGCAGATTTCGTTTCCTCTCAGCCTGTCCCAGGTGACAGCAGAATCAAAGTGAAAAGGCATGCTCGTGTGCTGTTGATTTAGGCAATAACCCAGTGGTATTAACGGAGGGTTTATCACGCTGGGAGCTGCACTGATTTGGAGAACACAATATCCCAGGTAACAAAGTCAGCCGCATTAAAAGCTTAGCAGCTTAAAAAGGTATTACAGCTCAACAAATTCTTCTGGAACTGGTTAGGGCTGTTCCACTCCTTCTGGAGAGCGGAGACGCTGCCAGAAACCATAATCCTTCCTTCGGATTTTGCTTTCTATGAAAGATTTGTTGACAGGAACCCAAACCTCTGCAGACAGGGCTTTCACATGCCGTTTCTCTCATCAGAACCAGGAGACGAGGAAATCTGAGCTCCGTCACCCCGGTCTGTCCTTGTCAGACTGAGACAGGTGCACCGCTGGGACCCAATGAGCTCAGGGAGCAAACTTTCCTGTTCATACAGACACGGGTGCGAGGCAGGGATCTGGAACCTGTGAGAAAGCCAAAGGACTTGAACCGTGTTGCCACTGCCAGAGGTAGGTGTGGTTTTATGTGGCATAAACTGCCAGGGGTGGGGAGGCCCTGTGGGCTGACCCCCACTAGCGGTACTGAGGAGACTCTGTTGTCGTGTTACCTGGCAAGTGCTGGTTCCAGGTCAGAACACACCTGTTGTGTCAGGGAAGCCAATGTGATGAATCCTGTTATGGATTCCAGCGCAGGAGCCTCCTGCCGCTTCTTTTCTGTCACCAGCACTGGGTGTTTTTCCTGACAAAAGTCACATCACAGTGTAAACGCGCTCACTGTTATGTCACCCAAAGGCAGGCTTTGGCACCAAACTGTGCCCGTGTAGACAAGCCTTTAGGCTGAATTTTAGAAACCGGCCACAGTGGTTGGAAGATAGCAGGAAGGCAGAAGATTTTGTTACTGTGCAGAAAACGTGGGGGAAGGGAGAGATGTCACTCCTGGGCACAGCCCTTCTGGGGACGAGGCCCTAGCCCGGGGCTGAGGGATGCCTACTGGGGATGGTGGGACTCTTGTGATCCCCTCCTGATACAGACATTCCTGGTGTGCGCCAGGTTCTCCCAGCAGCACCTGAAGGAGCTCACGCCTGGGTTATTTGGCAGGGCAGCCGTGTGGTGGGAGCCGTCAGGCAGGGGCGGAGGCCGGCTCGCAGTGCCAAGCAGCCATTCGTCACTGTCCGACTTCGCTTTGTATCCCCTCAGCCGAATAATAGAAACAAATGGACTTTATTTCGGGAGTTGATACTTGTGCATTTGTAACTCGGCGGAATG
Source organism: Pelodiscus sinensis (assembly GCF_052426305.1). Taxonomy (NCBI): domain Eukaryota; kingdom Metazoa; phylum Chordata; order Testudines; family Trionychidae; genus Pelodiscus; species Pelodiscus sinensis. The sequence continues at coordinate 11,390,903 of NC_143077.1, read as the reverse complement.
AGAAATCCCGGGGAACAGTGCAGAATGGAGCGTTCGTGGCCTCTGCCTCTGCTTTCCCCGGGTGGCAGGAGAAGCTGCCTCCTCTCATTTGATGGGAGTGTTTCTAGGGACCCGAGCGCCATGGATCAGAACACTAAGGCGTCAACCCTGGGCTATGAGCACTATGGCTACGTCTAGACTGGCATGATTTTCCGGAAATGCTTTTAATGGAAAAGTTTTCTGTTAAAAGCATTTTCGGAACAGAGCGTCTAGATTGGCACGGACGCTTTTCCGCAAAAGCACCTTTTTCGGAAAAGCGTCTGCCAATCTAGACAAGCTTTTCCGCAAAAAAGCCCCAATGGCCATTTTCGCGATCGGGGCTTTTTTGCGGAAAACAAATCTGAGCTGTCTGCACTGGCCCTTTTGCGCAAAAGTTTTGCGCGAAAGGACTTTTGCCCAAACGGGAGCAGCACAGTATTTCCGCAAGAACATTGACAATCTTACATGAAATCGTCAGTGTTCTTGCGGAAATTCAAGCGGCCAGTGTAGACAGCTGGCAAGTTTTTCCGGAAAAGCGGCTGATTTTCTGGAAAAACTGGCCAGTCTAGACACAGCCTATATGTCTTGCACTCCCAATGGTGTCCAGGCACAGGCTCCCAACCCCTGCCCTGACTCATTCCATATCATCCTGCTGGTCTGTTGCTCTGACTATGTCACTGCCTTCTCTCTCCCCCCCACCCTGCACCCCGCACTCCGGTTTCAGTGCATCGAATTCAAGCTTGTCTTTGCCTCCAAGACCCTTCCCCCATCTGCCCTTCCTCCCTCATCTCAGACTGCATTGACCCGGCCTGCTTCGGCCAAAATCACGCGGCACATTCCTCCAATCTGGCTCCTGAAGAGTCCTGCCCTCTTTGCCTTCACACGCCTCATTGACTCAAGCTGTGAACAAGGAGCCAGCTCTCAAGCCCAGATGTTCCAGCCAGGCCCTGTTCAAAGTCACCTCCAGCCTGGGATGCTAATGCCCTCACTAAGGATGTTAAGTCTCAGGTAACTAATGAATCGAATAGTTGATGCATTTTGCATCAACTATTCGATTAGCTAATAGGGTGCCTCCACTTTTGAAGTGTAGCAACAACCCTATGGCTGTTGCTACACTTCAAAGGTACAAGCGCCGCGTGGAGCCTGGGGTCAGCTGGGGACTCCCCCGCTGACCCCAGCCTCCATGCAGCGCCGCCACTTGGAAATGCCCTGAGGAACCTGACGCCAGGCTCCCTGCGGTGTTTCAAAGTGGCCGCGTTGCATGGAGCCTGATCCTGGGCTCCATGCAGCACGGCCACTTTGAAATGCCACATGCAACCTGGGAACATGCCAGGCTTCAAGCGGTGCTGCCTCTTTGAAGTACTCCCTCTTCTTCCCCCCTCTTGCTGCTGCTATCTGATAAAGGCAGCAAGGGGGGGAGCAACTAGTAAACTATCCTGTTGACTTGTCTTTCACATCTCTAGCCCTCACTAGCACCTAGAACAGAGTGCTGCAGTGTGTTGAGAAAACAACAAGAAAGCTGGCAAACAATATCCCAGACGTCTTTGGCCTGGAGAGCCTTCTGGTCCTGAGGCTACGCAGTAATGGTGCTGTGTTGTGTAGCTGCTCAGAACGCCACACCTGTTTCCTCTGGGTAAGCCTCCAGCCAAGAGATTTGTTACACAGACAGATTTAGAGAACTCCCGTCTCCGAGATATAATTACCATGCTCTTTAATTCCCGGAAACGCAGAGGGAGATGGCAGCTCACAATTCATCTCTTTACTGGTGCTTGTGTTTATTTATAGGGGAAAAGGAAAAGTTTATTCTACAAGGGAGAAATCTCACACCGGTGACAGACAGTCGGTGTTCAGAATCCCTCTCCCAACACTGTTGTGTGGGACTGAAACCTGGACAACCTACAAACATCACTTGAAAATCCTGGAGAGGTATCACCAACGCTGCCTCCACCAGATCTTGAAGATCAAAAGGGAAGACAGGTGCACTAACAACAGTGTTCTGGAAGAGGCAAAGACCACTGGTCTTGAGACAATGATCCTCCATCAGCAACTTTGCTGGACTGGTCACGTTGTTCGGATGCCAGACCATTACGCTCCCAAAACAGGTCCTGTTTTCTGAGCTGAAACAAGGACACCATAATGTGGGAGGACAGCAGAAGCATTCTAAGGACTTGCTAAAGCCATGTTTCTCAAACTGTGGGTCCCACCCCCCCGGGGAGTTGCGAGCAACTTAGAGGGGGGTCATGAGCAACTTAGAGGGGGGTCGCAGTATCACAAAGTTTGAGAACCCCTGTGCTAAAGGATAACTTAAAGAAATGCCACCCATTGGCACTTGGGAGAGACTCGCCCAGGATTGCTCAAAATGGAGACAAGTCCTGCACGATGGCCCCCTGCATTTTGAACTTGCCCACCGGCACACTGAAGAGGAAGGAGGGGAGACAGGCTTCTAGTCATGCCTCCTGCTGTACCTGGAAACATCTGTCCTCATTGTAATCGAGCTGGTGGTTCGAGGATCAGCCTTATCAGCCACCTGACGGTCCACAGCTCCCATAGAAGATGAACCTACTCAGCAAGGAGTGATCGCCCATCCAAATCACCATTGACAATCAACTCTTCCCTCTGACCACTCAGGAATCAATGTTTCCTTTGGAAGACACAGTGGCTTCCCACCATTCAGACTTTGCTGGCGTTTCCTGGGCTGGTTATCTGCTTGCCAGGGCTGGAGTCCCTGCTGCTGTGCGCTTGGTGTCCAGGACTGACCTGCGTCCGATCAGGTAGCGTTTTACACACCATTTGCCCAAATTCAAACAATGACCCCGGGCGACAAGCTGGGAAGAATCCAGCCTAGGATCCCTGTCAGGAGGAGGAGCCGAATTTCAAGGAGTGAACTCTCAGTTGTGCATTTACATTTCCAAGCCTGCCCATCGGCTCCTTCATTTATTGCAAAAGCTTTCTCCTGCAAAATGCTTTTTGCGGGGCCTGTGCTCTGTCACTCCCTGCCACAAGGGGATGTGCTCTCCGCAAAGCCCTGCCCCCGTGTATAGGGCATATGGATGTAGGGGCTTGCTTCCCAGATGGTGGCTTTTTGCACGTCCACAAGGTGCAGCCAGCAGAGCCGTGGCAGGTTCCTGCGGCCTGGTCGGAGCCCCGTTCCCTCAGCTCTAAAAGGGATAAATTCACGCCTCTGTGCCCAGCAGGCTGGATGTGACAGGGAAGAAATGCTGCTGTCAGAGCCCTTGTCAGTCAGCAGGCCTGTTTCTGCTTCCAGAGGCAAAGTGTCTCGGAGTCCCCCCCAGAAGCCTTGCCTCTTCCAAACAAGAACCCTTCACGCAGGCCGGGGCCAGGCACAGGGCCTCTCTGAAGGTGAATCAGAGTCATCCAGGACCACCCCTCCCCCGTATAACCGAATAGCGAGAACAAACTCTGTCAAGCTCTGTGCCCAGAGGCGAGGGCAGCGCCTGCCGCTAACAGGAGGAGAGGGTCAGCCCCGGTCTCCGCCACGGGGCTGCTTGTGTGGGGTTTACACTGGGTTATTTGGCTGGTTCGCCTGCAAAAAAGGCAGTGCGTTGGCTTCCTCCCCTGGAGCCATAGGACAGGTTCCCTACAGCTGACCTGCAACGGGAAACCCTCTCTGGTTCCTTTCTTCCTCCTCCTCCTCGCTGACCTACACTGGCAGCTGGGAATAGCCTGCCTGGTTCATTGGAAGCAAGGGGGTCTCAAGTCTTGTCTCCCCTGTGAGAACGAGAGGCTGGTTTCAGAGCCTTCATCTTTCCCCCATGAGCTCCCTTCCTCCTAAGGGCTTGGCTGTTGCAGCTGAGTGCCTGGGAATGAATCACAGTAACTGCAGCACAGGGGCACGGCCGTGCTGTGTTCCACCAGCCCAAGGCGCAGATGAGAACAGGTGTGTCAGGACTGAATCTCAGCCTCACACGGATCTTAGAGGTCTATAAAATCCTGACTGGTGTGGAGAGAGTGAATAAGGAAAAGTTATTTACTTGCTCCCATAACATAAGAACTAGGGAAATGACTAGGCAGCAGGTTTAAAACAAACAAAAGGAAGTATTTCTTCGTGCAGCGCACAGTCGACCTGTGGAACTCCTTGCCAGAGGATGTTATGAAGACCAGGACTTTAACAGGGTTCAAAGAAGAGCTAGATACATTCTTGGAGGTTAGGTCCATCAATGGCTATTAGCCAGGATGGGTAGGAAAGGTGTCCCTAGCTTCTGTCAGGGGCTGGAAATGAATGACAGGAGGGGCATCATTTGATGGTTACCTGTTGTGTTCCCTCCCTCTAGGGCACCTGGCATTGGCCACCGTTGGCAGACAGGACACTGGGCTAGATGGACCTTTGGTCTGACCCAGTGTGGCTGCTGTTGTGTTCTGATGTTCCTACGTCCTGCAAAGATCAGGGCCACCTCCTAGCCCAGCTCACGAGGAGGCGGAATAGGGTTGGCTTGGGCTCTGTTGTTTCTGAGGCCTGTGCTGTGTGTTTGGGTGACTCGGAGCTGAGGGTTAGTTTGCATCAGTGGCTCCCTGGGAAAGGTGGGGACATTCAGAAGCCCCTGTAACCCTGGCAAAGAACTGCTCCCGGAGTCTGGGGGATAGGTGAGAAGCTGCTGGAATGCGCTTGACCCCTTCCTCCTGCCTCTGCCTCAATTAATTCCAAAACCTCCTCTAATGACACTTCAATCTGTGGCAAGTCCTCAGATTTGTCACCTACAAAGGACGGGTCAGGTTTGGGAATCTCCTTAACATCCTCAGCCGTGAAGACTGAAGCAAAGAATTCATTTAGTTTCTCCGCAATGACTTTATCGTCTTTAAGTGTCCTTTTGTATCTCGATCATCCAGGGGCCCCACTGGTTGTTTAACAGGCTTCCTGCTTTTGATGTACTTAAAAAACGTTTTGTTATTACCTTTGGAGTTTTTGGCGAGCTGTTCTTCAAATTCCTTTTTGGCTTTTCTTATTACATTTTTACACTTAATTTGGCAGTGTTTATGCTCCGTTCTATGTACCTCACTAGGATGTGCTTTCTCCCTTATGATTCCCCACCCGGGGATAAAAGGCCCTTGGCTGATTTTCATGCCGTCTCTCCCACTCCAGTGGAGTTCAATTGCGGAGAGGGGGGGAGATTTTTTTTAATCAAAGCTGATTGAGCTGCTTCCGGCCAAGTTTGTGATTAGTTTCCCAGCAAACATCTCAGTGGCCATCCACTCTGGGGGCTCTGCTGTGCCTCCCCCCCCCTTTAGCAGGACATGCCAGGAACCAGGGGGAAGAATGCATGGCTTTGGCCTATCCCGTCATTCTGGTTCCAGATGCTCCGTCCTCTCCCTGGTCCTACTTGTCCATCCCGATGATGCCCCGGAGCCAGACCTCTCATCCCATGTCCTGCCTGGCTCCCAAAGCCCTGGATGAATTCCCATCCTAGCCCCGGTCTGTGGTGGGGAATGGGAGGGAGGCACTTTACAGCACATCCAGAGGATGCTCATTCTTTCCCCATCCAGAGGCTGCTCTCAGGGTGATTTTATAGACATCCAGGTTCGGCTCCATGACTGCACTGGGGAACACGGAAGGGGAGGTGCAGAAGTGGCTCTGCTCCTCTGCCAGGATGGGCGTACATGGGTGTGAGGCCAGATTGGAAAATGTCTGCCCCCCCCACACACAGAGGGGTCACTGCGGTGAGCCATTTTGGCTCAGGATTTGGGGGGTGGCTTGGAATTAGCTAAATGAACCGGGGAGGGCAAATCAGCATGAGAAAAATAATACTACTAATAAAAACCCCTCTCCAAGCTGTGCCCATGCTTAGCTCCCACGGTGCATGAGTGTGGTTCTGGTTCCTGACCTGGCAGCAGGAATTAAAAACCTCCCAGCTAGTAGAGGTGCACCCGGAACAGAGACACCCCTGAGCTTCTTGCTGCTTATCCACATGGACTGTCTGGGGCTCCCCATTGCTACCAGTGGAGCACAAGCCCTGGTATGACTGACACTTCCCGGGTCACTGTGGGGCCTTTGGAGTTCGTTGCAGGCCACTTGCTCCCTCCAGAATGCCTGGAGTGCAATGCGCCAGCCGGCATTGGCTTGGCCTTCCCCAGCCTGTAGGAATCCGCAGCTTTCCAGCACCAAACGAGCCCGGCCTGGTGTTTGTATCCTGCAGTCCCAGGGTAAACCGCAGCTTTGGAGTGTGCAGGAGAATCCGAGTCCTGAATGCGTCTGCAAGAGGGTGTGCCGTGCAGATGAAGGCAGGACCCCAAGGGGCAGGCGGCAGAACAAGTGGAAACATTTTCTTGTTTCTAATCAAGCTTGGATTGTGCTAGGGGCTGAGGGCTCATCACAGAACAGGCCTGAACCGGGAGAACAGCCCCTTCTGGATGCATTGGCCAGGCTCTGAAGGAGCTGGCTAAGCGGGGCTGAGGAATTACACACACTGGACCGGAGCAGCCTTGGAGCAGGAAAATGGTCGTTTTACAGAAAAATGGTTGTTTCTGCCGCAGAGCGGAGGATTTAATGCAAAGATTGATGCTGGGACTGTAGGAAGCATTGTGAGTTACACCCAGATTCACATTTTCAGTAGGGTTGCCAGGTGTCCGGTTTTTACCCAGACTGTCCATTATTTGGGTCCTCTGTCCAGTAAAAAAAACAACAGAAAATACTGCACATGTGAAATGTCCGGTATTTCCTGTTTCCCTCGGACGGAAGCCTGGCAGGGACCACGTTCCCCTCCTGTGTCTGGTAGGGGCAGGGGAGTGAGGAGTGTGGCACCATTTAAAGGCGCAGCACTCTTTTTTTTTTTTGCTTAATTCCCCCCCCCCCCTTTTTTTTTCTCAACAGAATTTTTCCTGGTGTTTTTCTTTTGGGGGGAGGCAGGGTTTGGTATTTTTTGTTAAACCATCTGGCAACCCTAGATCTGAGCTACCTATCAGTCTCTTGTAAGAGGCTGTGTCCTCGCAGCCATCTTGGGCTGGGCAGAGGAGTGAGGGGCGGATGGTAATTGAGACATTCCCTTATCCTTCGGAGAACCAGCCAGCAAAGCCTTATTTATGTCACTGCATTAGGTTCCACTCCAGCTTAAATAGCCATTACCGAGCAGATCCAACTTGAAGCAGCCTTTTCCAGCTCTCTTCTGTCACTCTAATAGATATTAGCTTCCTACGGCCCCTCCCTGCAGTAGGGCTATTCTTTATTTTAATTACTTGGACGTATTCCCATTATGAGCCATTAGCTGTTATGCAGAGAGGTTTTGATCTCAGAGCCTCATCAATCCTGACATCGCAGATGCACGGAAGAGGAGAAGCCGTTTCGTAACCTGTGCAGCTGCTCAGAAGGGAGCTGGGACTCTGCAGGGACCCCACAAGCTGGTAACCCCAGGGCTCCAAGGCAGGAAAATCAATGTTGGGGCTTAGGAAGGGAGAATGGTGCCATTGATGTGCAGAGGCCCAGAGCTGGTTTTAGAAGTGCTTGACTCACACAACCCGAAAGGGGTGTCTGGTCCTAAAGCGAGGTCCCATTTGGGAGCAATGTTTCTTGCGGGCTCGGTGATGCCCGTTACACCGAACAGGCGGGGAAGGGGGGAATCGCCTTTCCCAGGGGCTGCGCCCACCCGCTGTCACGCCGGGTTATATCTCAGTAGCTCCCTCTTCCTTTCTCTGTAGCATCTCGTCCTGGCGCTGGCTGGAGATAGGACACTGGGCTACCTGGGCACCACTCTGATCTGGCCTGGCAGTGCCTATGTGCTCTGGTGTGAAGTCACCACAGTGCCCCTCTAAGCAGCCAGGCATGGGGCCTGGGCCCAGTCCATCTTGGGAGAGCCCCTGGGGTCCGGATGAGGCTCTCACCTGCCTATCCATGCACAGGGACCTTCTCTCCTGCTCCAGGAGTGGTTAGAGGCCCAGCAGTGCAATGCTGGGAGGGAGGAGACCCCCAAAGGGAGGGGTTGGGGCTATGGGCTCCTCATGGGGAGCTCACTTCAGGGCACAGGTGAGAATCAAGCGGAGCTGCTGGGGAATCAGCCAGCGAGAAACAACGCTCCCAAATGGGGCCTCGCTGTAGGAGCCAAGCCCCCTTTCTGCACTGACAGCGCGAGCTCCTGGCGCTGCTCCGCCCCTAACGGGCCTGGGAGGGTCTTTAATTAAAAGTCAGGGATATTAGAAAAGAGAAATCAATTCCTGTCACAATTAAGATTCGTTTTAAATAATCGCTGCATGTTTCAGGGAAGGATCCTCTCTGGACTCATTGACCTGTAATGTCATATGGGCCGCTGGCTCAGCCAGCCTTCGGTAAATATTTCATCTGAATTATGCATGTCAGCCGGCGTTCAGGAGGAAGGGCTCTCTTGCCATGAGGCATCAAGGCTCCGTGTGCCACGCCCGGGACTGAGGGGAATGAATTTCACAGTTTCTTGCTCAGATGCACAGCTGGGAGCAAGTCAGCCCGTCTGCCCAGGACTGGTTTCTATAGCACGCGGGCCTGTCTCTGAGCCCTACGCTCTGAGCAGGGCTGTGTTCCCCACAGGGCTGCCAGAGCCAAGGTGGCAGAAATGGACCCATCATGTCCCTTGCCTACTGGGCTCTGCCTGGCCTTGCCGCATGGGGACTTGCGCTGCAAACTCCAGAGCTGCCCCTCCAGCTGACATTCTAAGCGGGACTTGCTTGAGATTTCAAGCCAACAAGATGACCTCCCAGAGCATCCTGTGACTGCGTGAGATGGGAACCTGCCCCCGAGTGGGGGATGAGAATCCCAGCAGCCTTTGGAAACAGACCCCACTCCCTTCTGAGCCCCGCCCGGCACGGGGGATGAGGCCAGATAATTCCAGCAAGCAACCCAGACAAGAAGGGCAGGAGACGAATCAGAGCCGGTGAATACAGGCTGCAGCTCCCATTCAGGCCTATCCAGCCCCCCACCCTCCAGAAGAAGCAACCGTCCCATTGTGTGAGCACAGGAGGAATTTATCAGCTGATGGTGAGGGGGTGCAGTCACAGAAGTCCCTATGGGGTTGTCTCTCAGTGAGCTGATCATGCCACTGCCATCTCCCTTCTTGCTTTCCGGAGCTCCCCGCCACCCTGTCCTGCTGGGCTAGATCCTCTGGTCTCCCCCAGCCAAGACACAGAGTTGGGGTTACCACCCCCCTGCAGAGCAATGCAGACACCGAACCATTTCAGCTCTGGGAGGGCGCAGTTCTAGGGCTCAACATCCAGGAAACCAGCCCCCCAAAGGGATCAAACTCCCAAATAAATCCACCTTTCTCTCTGTAAAAGCTTTTCATAGGGAAAGCTCATGAAGATGTCTGCCTTCTTTATCAATGAACGAGAGAGTGGTTGCTCCCAGAGGCAACAACGATTTACACTGAGCCTGATAATAAACACAAGTATTTTTATTAAGGACAAACAGTAGGATTGAAGTGGCTGCAAGTGAAAACAGACAGATCAAAATAAGTTACTAAATCAAAATGAATAGAGCACCCATGGCCTTGAGGGTCAGTCCAAGGATTCATACTAAAACCAACTGTGACTTTGCAAATCCCTGCTCTGATTCATTGAGGGTCTTTGGCAGCATTACGTTCAGCCATTTAATCAGCAACGCCCTCACAGGGCAGGGTCTCTGGGGCTAACCGTAGAGACAGGATGGGGAGCTGGGTGAGTTCAAGGTAAGACAAGGAACCAGGCAAGCTCAGGATCGACTCATGCCAGTTCCACGGATCTTTCCTGCCACATCAAAATGGGCCAAATTCTTCCATCCCTAACTCCAGGGCTGTGTCTAGACTGGCCAGTTTTTCCGGAAAATCAGCTGCTTTTCCGGAAAAACTTGCCAGCTGTCTACACTGGCCGCTTGAATTTCCGCAAAAGCACTGACTTCCTACTGTAAGAAATCAGTGCTTTTTGCGGAAATACTATGCTGCTCCCGTTCAGGCAAAAGTCCCTTTTGTGCAAAAGTTTTGCGGAAAAGGGCCAGCAAAAATGGCGATCGGGGCTTTTTTGCGCAAAAGCGCGTCTAGATTGGCCACTGACGCTTTTCCGCAAAAAGTGCTTTTGCGGAAAAGCGTCCATGCCAATCTAGATGCTTTTTTCCAAAAATGCTTTTAACGGAAAACTTTTCCATTAAAAGCATTTCTGGAAAATCATGCCAGTCTAGACGTAGCCCAGGTGAGCCAGTGGTAGCTTGCAGGGAACACTGGTGCTGGCTGGCGGGTGGGGACAGGGAGCCAAGATGTGAGTGCGACATGCAGCAAGTCACTCCCCATATTCATGAGTTGGATTTTCTGCTGGGGAAGATAAAAGAGCCATGCTGGGGATCTGGCCTTGTGCCTCAGTTTAAAAGAGGGGTAGGACTATTCAGCCATTGCAGTGGGAATTCAGGAAGCTGTACTGATATTTGCAAAACTATGCAGATGCTTGGAAAAAAACCTCTACAGTGGGACAGAGCAGTTAGCACATTGTGATTAACAAATGGCTTCATCTCGGAGACATGTTTCCCTAACAGATGGTCACATTTCCAACATGTGCTGTGGTTAAGACTGGGCCCCCAAACCTTTACAGCATCGCTGCAAGATCTGCCCGAGGGAACCATTCACCAATAAACAAATATCTGCTACTGTAAGCGGGTTCTCCCCTCTCCAGTGAAGGCTGCAGGGAGATCTCCAGATCTCTCAGCTTTTCTGCCTAAGAGGCAAGGCTGGGAGCAACTATGTTTGAGTAATGAAAATATAAAATGATGAGGGGGTTTTACAAGATAAGAAATATCCTTGTTGGTCTCTCTGCCCTTTAAAAGTTCTTGAAAACTTGGGAGTCTTGGAGGAAGGGAAATCGATTTTTTTAGGTTTCTTTTGTACCTCCGGGCAGAAAGTAAATTCAAAGAGGCCCTGACACGAAAGGTCAAACTCTCTACTGAGGAGACTGAAAGTAAGATGTCACAAAGATAAATCAAAACCTGATACCTGGATTCCACAGCAAAGATGCCACAGGTGTTACCCAAGGGCTTGTAATTAGAATAACAGAGGTCAGAAGCTAAAATCCAATCTGCCTTGGAAATGGAATTAGGAGCAGCACCAAGGACCCTGGATAAACTCAGGATCAAAGGGCTACATTCTGCTCCCTTTTGCATTGGTTTACATGCACTGGAACTCCTGGGCTTGCACCAGTGTCAATCTGGAGTCACGGGGAATAGGATCTCTCCCCAGGGAATACCTGGGCTGCCCAGGGAGTCCAGGCTCCATTCAGTTTTGTGCACCTGGTTAGTGGAACGAGGTTTATCTGCAGGCTGAGTGAACGTCCTGCCTGTGACCATCGGAGAGGAAGGGAACATGGTGGAACTCCAATAATGGAGCTCATGGGAGCTGCATCTGCTCATGCCAGGGCTGAGTTGGAACCTGCTTCCGGCAATGCAGGATTTGCAACTTTCAGAGGGAGCCAGCTCCAGTGGTAGGTACTAGAGGTGCCCCGAGCTAGAGGACAGCCACATAGCAAGGGGTTCTCTCTGGATGCCGGGAACCACAAAAGCAAAGTGGCGGTTGTGTTCCTTCTTGCATCTCTGAAGGCAGGAAGACAACCCATGGGTCTCGGTTAGGCCCAGCCCGTTCATCTCCGCTGCTGCCGCTAATGGAAAAGGATCCTCTGGCAATGTTTGACAAAGTCTCTGAGCAGCTTCCCCTGAATGTACGATGCTGGGCAGGAGGCATTGCTGACATCTCCAGCAGGAGACCAGCTGGAAACACCCGGGGCCAGAGACAACAGTGACTTTCTAAACAGAGTCTCCTGATCATTCAACCTAGTCAGTCCGTTTGCTCTGTAGGTGGGGTAGGATTTAGGGCTCTTTTGACAGCGAGTTCTCTTCATGCATGTGGCAGAGCACTTATTCCAACTACCCCTCCAGGACAGGGACTCCTGAGCAGGAAGTGTTTGGCTTTTCCTTACTGGTCTCCCACGAAAGCCCCATTTCTACTCCCCCGTGTTGTGTCTGATGCTGTTGGCAGCAAGTCTCGCAACCACTTCTCTCCTGGTGCTTCTAAGCCTGAAACCTGCATGGCTCCCACCCGTGCTGAGGGCTGCCTGCTCCTGGTCTTATCTCAGGGTATGTCTACACTACCCTGCCAGTTCGAACTAGGAGGGTAGTGTAGACATACCCTCAGCGTGGAGGAAAAGTCATGGCGTAGATGCGGGGGAAGAGCAATAGGAGCAAATGACGCGCCATCAAATCACATGCACTATGCAATGAACATGCTTGAAGTAAGGACACCTGGCTCTCACTAGTGCCTTCCGGCTGCCAGTCTCAAAGCACCTGCACTGCTCCACAGTCGCTTTGCAGAAGAGAGAAATGAAGTGTCCTGGCCAAGATCACTGGCAGAAGGGGAAACAAGAGGGCCCCCTCCTGCAGCCCAGGCCCGTGCACTCCACATTGGACCATGCTGCCACTTTTGCTAAAGCTCGTTACATTTGTCTCCTAGTGGGAGCCTTTGAAATGCGCTGCCCCAGAGCCTGCAGCTCGGCAGCAGGACCACTCCGCCAGGGCAGCTCTCTGGGAACGTCTCCTGACCAGCCAACTTTCAGAACCTGTGGCCAGCCTTGACCAAACAGCCAACCCGAACGCTGAGAGCACCTGCGCTCGCTCCCTCTTCCGGGCTGCCCAGGGCTCACCAAGCGGCTCTGAAGGGCCTCGGGACAGTTGGTGCCATTGCTATCCCCTCTCCCTGGCCATGTGTAACGAGCCCACTGCCTCCACGCTCAGGAATCGTCTCTAGGAACACAGACAGCTGGATGCCGGGGCTGCTGTATGGGGCATGGGCAGCCTCCCTCATGGTGCAGCTTGTTTATCTGCACTCCCGGTAACTCCACTCTGGGGTCTCCACTGGGCCTGGGAGGCACAAATTATCCTCAGCCATGTGCCCAAGGGGCAGGGCATTTTGCTGTCCGGCTGAGAGCAGCATCAGCCTGCTGAGGCATCCCTCTCACCCCTCCCTTAGGAGAATATCCAGCAAGATTTGCTTGTTTGTGTGTGGGGGCTGGTGGGGGTTGTGTTCCTTCTTGTATCCCTGTCGCTCTGCCTCCTGTCCCATTTTCCTCTGGTGTCCATACAGGCCGCACCCTCTGGAAAAGCATCGGCAGCAGGGCAGGCCCTGTGCTAGGACGGGAGGGAAGCTGCAATGCCAAAGGCTGACTGTGCCAGGAGGAGAGTGCCAGAGGCACAACACAGATTTCCTGAGGCCTGAATCAGGGATGGGAAGTGTGCGAATGGAGCTAGGGAGGAGCCGTAGGGAGTAACATGCCCAGCTATTCATAATTTTGGAGCCAGGCTTAGTAACGGGCAAAGCCCAGCCTGGACCCCAGATCCCATCTCGACCGGAGGAAATAGTCACAGCTGTTCTGACCCGGGAAACGGCCACGAAATTCATAATTCCTGCCGCCAGTAGAGACGTCACCCCCTTGTGCAGCCACTGAGAAAGGTGATGGAGGCCCCAGGCCCTCAGTGCCCGAGCATTTCCTGTAGGCTCACTAACAATATTCTGACCCTCGCTGCGTCCTCTCGCCTCCTCGGAGAGGCTGGTGGATTGCAGAAAGGAAGAGACGTGCACCAGGTGATTTTGTCCCTTCCCTCCCTGGGAGAAGGATCCATCTCTGCAGCAAATCTGACATGAGCTGTCCAGGCATGTAGGGCTGGCCTGGCCTCCTTCCCTTGGTGAGTGTGGAGTTCCCCGTGTGGATTGCTTGCTAACCACAAAGTATCTTTCAAGGCAGGACCCCGGTGGGGGAGGTCGAGGTTGGATATTAGGAAAATCTATTTCCCTAGGAGGGTGGGGAAGCACTGGGATGGGTTCCCTAGGGAGGGGGTGGAATCTCCATCCCCAGAGGTTTTTAAGTCCTGGCTTGACAAAGCCCTGGCTGGGGTGATTGAGTTGGGGTTGGTCCTGCTTTGGGCAGGGGGTTGGACTCGATGAATCCTGAGGTCACTTCCAGCCCTGGGATTCTATGACCCTGCCCAGATATTTCAAACTTACTAGCAACGTAATTCAGCCCATACAATGAGTCTCTGATGCTAAGAGCTTTCTCTGGTGCTGAGACGCCACCATAACGTGCCTGCCATACCCCCAGACCCCTGTAGGTGTCAGCAGTGAGGTGAGTGGCAATACGCAAGGGCAGAGCAGAGAGAGGGATGAATCTGCGTTATCTCCAGACTGGGTCACTACCCCACTCAGCTTGGGTCACTGGCAGCCCCAGCCTGGGTCTCCACACCCGCCAGCCCCCCTCAGAGCACTGCTAGCTCCCCTACTCTTCCCCTCTCATGCCCTCTGCCCAAAGCGTGCTGGGCAACTCACAGCCAGGCAACTAAAAGCAAGTCTGGGAGAGCAAAGGCAGCGTGGCTGGGAGCCAAACGAGGCTGTTGGGACCAGGACCTCACCCCAGCTGGGCAGCCCGGGGCACATGGCAGTCACCTTGCAGAGACGACATTCTGCATTAACAACGAGACGTCCTGTGGCACCTTGGAGACCAACAGACCCACTTCGTCAGCCCACCAAAGCTTATGCTCCAATTAATCTGTTAGTCTCTAAGGTGCCACAGGACTTCTCGTTGTTTATGCAGATTCAGGCTAACACGGCGACCCCTTGGATACATTCTGCATTGATCCTAATCCTCCCGGGAACAGCCTAAGCAAGGCTCAGACGCCGCATTCCCACTCTGATGTGCGACTAACTGGAGCAGCGTGTAATCTCCTCCTCCGCCTGTGCTGCCGTTCTGCAGTCTGTGATTAACACGTGGCCGCTCACGTGGCTGTTTACAGATACCCCCCTGCGGCTTTCTCTGCCTTCTCAGAGATCCGCCTAGCTAGGAAGGGTCATAGATGAGTCAGTCTGGGCCTGGGAAACACCCCACTTGGCTAGAGGGTTGACACCAGGGGGTTCATAGGTGTTGAAAATGGGATCACACCTGATCCGAACCCGCTCGTAGCTGGGGAGTCGGGATCCAGGCCTACGTCAGCAAAAGAGACACTGGAGTGGAACCCGCGCTTATCGTTAGCCCTAGTGCCTGCGTGTGGGACCTCGTGTGACGTGCCAAGGGACAACCCGACCAGAATAACAACGACTCTTCTGTGCCTGTGTACAACTCAGTGAGGGTGAGAGACCCTACCAAAATAACTCAGCGTATTAGCAACAAATAACAACCCCAGCCCAGGGACTTGGACCTCCCAGCCGCTGGGAGCTGGTCAGTGGCAGATGGAGACTGTGGGCCGTAGCAGTGAAATATGTTGCTTATGGTCACACAGAGTCAAAGTCCCAGCTCCCTCCATAGGTCTGATCACCAGACAATGCTGCCTTCTCCTCAAGCAGTCACACAACACCTCCAAGTCTGCCGCTCACGCTCAGCGTCCGGACACGTCCTACCTCCCTCCAGAACCAGGTGTATGACCCAAGCTTCCACATCTCACGGTGATAGCTGCTAACCAGCCAGGAAGAATCTGGATTCTTCCGTGGCCGGTGTCCTTTGAAAGCCATGCTCCCTCCTGCTGGTCAAATCCAATCTAGCCCCGGCCGGCTTGCTCCTGGATATGCTCTAATCAGTCTGAATGGGTTTTGTTCAGTCTGTGCCAGGTAATTACTCTTGCTGCCATGGAAATTAGGGCTGGAAATATGATATGTCACATCGTCATTAGACTTGTCCCGGCCGCCCCGCTGCTGCCCGGGCTGAGCTGGCATTTCCATTACAGCCCGGCCTGGCCTTCATTACCTGGGTCGCTTGCAATCGCGTTAGGCCAGAGCTGTGCAGAGGAGGTGTCAGCTGCTGCGGGAGCATCCTCCTGCCAGGAAATGGAATCGTTAAGCCAAGACTTGGCGGCTGTTAGGAACTGGGAAATGCCGTCACTTAGCCCTCCTGCCACCTGTTCTCCGCCCAGCGGCGGTCAAGTAGCAGCTTCCTGTGTCTGAGGAGAGATACTGCGGTTGTGGGGGGGAGACGTGGTTTCAGAGGGGAGGTGTGACAGGGCGCTGAGACCCCGCACTGAGCCCAGGGGGGTGAGCGCCCTATTGACGCTGTCGGGGAGCGTCTACCGGCTGTGAGCCGGATGCTCCCGAGCCACGGCACAGCTGGGGAATGCCGCGGTGGCCGCCGGAAGGGGGAGGGGCGGATCAGCCAGCCGGCCGGCGCAGAGGGCGGGACGCACGCCGGCGTCCAGACGCGGTGGGAACTTTAAAACCCGCCGGGCAGCGGAGAGGGGGGGAGGCAGGCGAGGGAGAGCGGACCCGCCAGAAGGGGGGGTAGTTGCCCAGAGCTGCCTCCCCGGAGAGATTGGAAGCATCCGGTAAGATTTAGAGGAGAGGAGAAAGGAAGTAGCCCAGGGCAGGGCGGCGAATCAAGCCCGTAGGCTGGAGCGTTTAGGGACACAACCCCGTCAGCCGGACTGGGACTGCGGGGCAGTCTGAGTCCTTAGGGCCCTGGGCTGGGGCCTGCGAGTGAGGGCGGGCCCGGGCCTCCCTTTCTCCTCCTCCTCCAATGGGGATCAAGTGACTAAAGTGTCCAGCAAAAAGGGGCTGAGCAGCCCGACTTCAGAGGGCCAGACGTCCCAAGACTGGGTAAAGGGCAGGAAGCAATGGGGACGTCAGACCCACGCTCCCCCCCCCCCCCCGGGGGGGCACGGTTACAGGAGGGAAGGGGACGGAGATTCCTGAGGCCTCAGAGGGTATCTACACTGCATTTAACCCCCCCCGCCCCACCTATGGCTGGCCTGTGGCAGCTGACTGGGGCTCAGGTAAGCGGCCGAACGATTGTGGGGTAGGTGTTTGGCCTGGGGGTAGAACCCAGCTCCAGCCTAACCTTGAATGTTGATATCATGTACAACCCTGCAGGCTGAGCTGTGTGAGCAGGGCGATCCCCCCGCTCCCGGCATAAAAAGGGTTAAAACATGGTCAGCTATGGGCCAACCACGAGAGGCCTTGTGGTAGCCAATCAAAGCCCAGCAGGGCAGTATAAAAAAGATGGCTGGCTAGGCTGAGCACTTTCTCACGCCTGCCCTGGAGGGAGAAGGACCTAGCTGCCTGCTAGCTGAGGTACCATGGACAGGGCAGTGCTGGAGAAAGGCAGGGAGAGCCAGGGGAGTTCCAGCCTGAGTAGTTGCAGGCTGAGGCCCAGGGAGAGGGGCCTAAGGGCAGCAGGTCCACACCCCCTTGCCTATGTTGAGTGGCCTTGTCAGGGTGCAGTTTGCCCCTGAGGCAGGGGCTAGAGGATGACTGGCAGGAGGGTCACTGAGGCAAGATGGGTACAGGGTTCCCTGAGGGGGAGAACGCCAGAGTGTGTGTGTGTGTGGGGGGGGGGCAGTACCCAGAAGGGAGGGCGCTGTGGCTTGGGAGGGACATGGGTCCTAATATAAGGTGGCTGAACACAAATAGGTAAGAGTAGGTGAGACACCAGCCGGAAAGGGGCGCTCCAGGGCTGAATTGAGCTAATTCCCACACGACCAGCAGGAGGCGCCATGATGGTGAGACCGACAGGTTACAGGCCCAATGGGGGGAAAGACAGAAATGCAATTTTTCAAAGACTTGTTCATGTCCCCAGGGCTCCCCGTAACTGGTGTCCCGTCCGGGTGAGCCAGGGCTGCCAATGTATGTGTCCCCTGCTCCTCGCACTGCACTGGGGGATCTCACTCCCCTCTTTTCCTTGGGCAGCAGGAGCAGAGAAGGGGAAGAAGGGGGAGGGGAGAGATGCTCTGAGGTCCCGCTCCCACCAGCTGGGGCATTTCACAGGACTCTGAAGGCTCAATGAAGAGCAGAGGATTTCCCCTGAGCCTGAGTCACTCTCAGAATGAGGGTGACCGTTCGGTCTGATCCTGCCTCTTTCCCCAAGGGCTCCCTCTGTGGTCGGGGGGGGGGGGGGAGATGACTGGTGCCCCACGCCCCCTGGCCTGTGGTGTTTGCAAAGAAGGGTTTGAGCTAGTGAAAAACAACAACACTAAACTGATTTTTTTAGGGTACCAGATCCATCTGTTGCCAAGCTAGTGTTGGGTGAACCCACATGGGGGGGGGGGGCTCAAACCCTGGCTCTAGAGACAAGTACTTTAGCCACTGTGCCACTGGAGAAACCTCCCAACCATCAGGGCTCCCTTTATTCTTCCTTTGTTCCCAGGGTGTAAGCTCCATCCCTCGGAAGCTTGGGGGTGACTGCCCCCCTGGCGGATGGGGCTTGAGCCCTCAAGCCTGAACGCCTGTCTGCCCGCAGCCCAGACACTGGTGATCCAGGGCACTTTGCATAACGGTTGGACTTTCACCCCCTGGCCAAAGTTTCCCTCTCCTCACTGCTGAGGGGGCTGCATTTCACGGGCGACGCTTCACTGGACCTGCTTTGAGATCCCTTTGGAATGAGAAAGGCGTTTGAAAACATCTGAATCTGATTGAGAATTTTAACTCTCTCTGTTGATAGTGACCCTTCAGGGGGCAAAATCCTTATTTTTTTCCTCTAACTAGGCAGCATTTTACCAAGCTGAAAGGGCCAGGGTCAATAAGATGCTTTATTACCTCAGAACGGCAAAACGGGCAAGAATAACTGATTTTATTTTTCTTTTAAGGAAAAACTCCCCTATCTCCCGAGAAGGCTCCTGGTGTGGGTGGCGTGCAGCTCTTCCGGGTACGTCTACACTGTAAGGTAAGCTGAGGGTTAGAATTCAAGTTTGCAGACCATGGAGCTATGTCTAGACTGCAGGCTTCTTTCGGAAGAAGCTTTTCCGAAAGGGTATGTCTACACTATCCCCTTCGTTCGAACTAGGGAGGCTAATGAGGGTGACTGAAATTGCAAATGAAGCACGGGATTTAAATATTCCGCGCTTCATTAGCATGTTCCTGGCCGGTCGCCATTTTGGAAATTGACTAGCCTGGAAGAACTGCCCACGTCTACACGCGTTAGAGAAGCGCGATTCCAAAATAAACCCCTTACTTTTTAATTACCAGCTAAACCTCCACGAGGTTTCCATTCAATGAGGTTTAACTGGTAATTCGAAGTCAGGGGTTTATGTCGGAATCACCCTTCTCTGTCGTGTGTAGACGTGGGCAGTTCTTCCGGGCTAGTCAATTTTCAAAATAGCGACCGGCCGGGAACATGCTAATGAAGCGCGGAATATTTAAATCCCACGCTTCATTTGCAATTTCAGTCACCCTCATTAGCCTCCCTAGTTCGAACGAGGGGGCTAGTGTAGACATACCCAAAGAGATCTTCCAGAAAAACTTCTTCCGAAAGAGACCGTCCACATAGCAAAAGCGCAACAAAAAAGCGCTCTGCTTTTCCGAAAGATAGCGGCCAATCAATGTGGATGCTATCTCGCATTTCAGTTGTGATTACTGGGGATGGAGTGGCCACCAGGGCACCTGTGCTCTTTCCTGGAGGCTTCTTCTGTCAAGAAAAACTCTCTTCCGCATCCACACACGTCTTTTTCCTAAAGTTTTTTCGGAAAAAGGCTTCTTCCTTGTAGAATGAGGTTTACTGCCATTGGAAAAACCCCTATGTTCTTTTGACTTTCTGTTGAAAGAACACAATAGCAGTGTGGACATAAGTGTAGTTTTTCCAAAAAACCTGTTTTTTTTTTTTTCTGGAAAAACTCTGCAGTGTAGAGATACTGTGGGTTTGTTAATCTAGAAGATTTGAGCATCTACAGTTGTTTGTAACCCCAGGGTTAGGAATTGTTGATCTCTGGTTCCCAACCTCAGGTTCCATCGTCTACACTGCATTACAATGGATCAAGTCAAACCGCCCGTATCCTAGACCTTCTAGTGTAGGGGTGGGAAAATACCGGCCTGCGAGCTGAATCCAGTTCATCAGTGTTAGCCCCTGGTGGGACCCTACTGCTATATTTACCTGCGCCTCCACAGGTACCAGCGATTGCAGTGACCGGTGGCTGCAGATCACCGTTCCCGGCCAAAGGGAGCTGCTGGAAGTGGTGTCCTGGTCTGCGCTGCTTCCTACTTCTCCCATTGGCCGGGAACGGCGATCTGTGGCCAATGGGAGCTGTGATCGCCAGTACCTGTGGAGGTGCAAGTACATATAAAGGCAGCAGCCAGCCGATGGGCTAACCTTGTTGAACTGCTGCTGTTTTTTTTGCCCAACCTTGTCCTAGCGCCTTCCCCAATTCAGCTACTCCAGCCATTTGGTCACGGTGCGAGGGGTAAACTCAACTGTTCAGAAAGTTGGCCCATGGAATTGTGGGATACCTTTGGGCTTCCAGGGAATGAGTCCAGTGGGGTGGTGTCTACACTGCAAAGCAATAGGGCTGAGACCCTGCACCCTGGGACCGTGCTGTGGGGGAGTGCGATTTGGGTGTACAGCGAAGAGGCGTTAGAGCCTCAGTTTGAATGGTGGGGGCACCCTGCAGTGCAGCCCTCCCCGCACAGCCAGCTGGCACGAGCAGCAGCTGCGGATGGGAAAGGGCTGTGTCTGCCGGTGTTATTCTCCCCCTAATTAGCATGCAGATTGGACACTCGCTAGCATTTCCTCCCGTTCTGTTTAGTTAAGCAATATTTTTGCAAAGCTCTGTGGCAAGCTCACCTGGGACGCAAATGCCCCATTATCATCAGAGCTTATTGCAGGCCTTCCAGAGCCCAGGGCTTTCCCCCAGTGCTCCTAATTGGCTCCACATTTTAAACGGCAGAAGCAGAACGGGGGGGGGGGGGACGAGGAGTCACGGCGAAGGATGTGGGGCAGAGGCTGAGCAGGGAGAAGCAGATCCAACAGCTACCATGGGTCCTGGGGCAAAGTGTGTGGGGGGGCGGGGCCTGAGGCAGGAGGGGCGGGGCCTGAGGCAGGAGGGCAAAGCTGAGGGAAGAAGGGTTGGCGCCTGATGCAGGGGGCAGGGCCGAGTGCAGAAGGGGCGGGGCCTGATGCAGGGGGTGGGGCCGAGGGCAGTCAGCTTTGTGTGCTGTCCAGACTGTGGTGCGCTCCTCCCCCCAGCCCTCATTCCTGCCGGGGCAGCACTCCCATGGCAATTCAAAGGGACTTGGGGCCCCTTTGAATCTCCAGACCCTGGGACAACTGCCCCCTTTACACCTCCCTTCACCACCTGCAGGTCTGGACACGGCCAAAGAGCTGAATTCCCCCTTGCTCTGAAAGCAGACAGCTCTGGCCGTGGCTGCCATTGGGGCAGGAGCAGGGCGAAAGGACTGTGGGTGCCCTGCCGGAGGTGCTGGCCGACCTTCTCAATGGGAGCCCGAGGGCTTCGGGCACTCACTGCACCAGTGCTCGGTGCCCCTGTCTCAGCAAACAGCAGGGATCAGGTGGCCTGTCAGGCAGCCTCCATTGACCTCCAGCAGGGGGTGCTGTGTGGAGTCTGCATGCAGCTGGGCTGGGCTGGCAGGGCTGTTTCTGCACTGGCTATGCTTGTGGAGAAGGGGCTCTTCATGCCGGCCAGCGTCCCCAGCTCCTGCTCCCTGACAGCCTGCGGCGGCCAGTGTGGTCCCACCATTGCTCAGATGAGTAACGACGGGCCAGGGCCCTCTCCTCCCCAGGGGCTGACTGAGCTACCCTCCCGGACCCGCCCAGAGAGTGACGCAGGGGCTATGCAGAGCACGGCCACCAGGCTGCCCCCGCCCGCCCGGCAGAGACTTTGAAATGAAGGTGTAAATTCAAAAGGTGCTAGTTACACCATAGGTACCCCTGGGAGAGGCCCTTATTCTGGGGCCAGCAGGGCGCTTTCTGGTTCAGCTTCACTGGGTTCAAGCAAAGAGAAAAAACTCTCAGACCAGGTGGGGGACGAGGCTGCCACCCCCTTCCCACGCAGCCAAAGCCTTCCCCTTGATGGGTGGCACTTGGCCGCTCTGGCCTTCAGTGCCTGTTGCAAGGTTTGTCTAGTCAGCTGAAAGCTCCTGGAGGGGCCGAGATTTCCCCCATTTCCGTTTGCTTTGGAGCTGCCTGGCCAAACACCGAGGCGCTGCCGTGGATGGAAATGAAACGCGTGTGTAAATGCCTTGCTGAATTCGGGCCACGGGCGGGTGTGCCCGCTGAGGGAGCCCGGCTCATGATGCTGCTCTGCCCCCTCTGACAAATCCAGGAATAACTAGAACAGTGACGGTTCTTGCAGATCGTGGGCAGCTGCGCTGATAGGCAGCTAATGACGGCTGGGCCGGTGGATACCTGTGATGGATGGACTCGCCTCCCCGCAGTGCTGACTGTGGCAGCAGCCCAGATACAGCCGCACTGAAAATGGCAGAGAGCAAGTGCAGACTGCAAACCGGGGTGTGTGTGTGTGTGTGTGTTTGTGTGTGTGTGTGTGTGTTTGTGTGTATGTGAGAGAGAGAGAGAGAAATGCGAGGGTCATGCCTGGGACCTTAACCAAAAACTGCATTTCTGGGTGTAAGGTTCCCAGGGTGGTCTTAACGCTGTTCTTTTGCACGGGCGCTCGCCAGTAGCACCTGGGGACCTTGGCAGAGGACAGGGCCCCTGGTGGAGCATGGAGAGAAAGGGCTCATGCTCTGAATTGACAAAGGGAGGGAGAGGAAATAGAAGCGGGGCATGTGGATGGGTTCACACAGCACGCCAGGGCAAAGCTGGGAATAGAACCCAGCTTGCTGGAGTCCTTCTTGCTGAACGACGCTGTCTCTGGTTAATACGGGCAACGTTCTGGGCAAAGTGACCTGCTCATTCGTCTTCCAGAGAGCTGGGAAATGTGAGTGTTTCTGATCTCCAAGGATTTGACTCTGGGTTATGGATCCCTGCCGGGAGAGTCTGTCGGACCCATCCAGCCATTCTTGTTGCCTTGGTTCAATGTGCCTGGACTGAGTGGCTGTGAGGAACCGCTCCTGACCATGACAGCAGCAGATATTTCACATCGTGGAGGCTCAGGCCCTGAGGCTGTGTGGGGAATTAGTTAGGGCTCAGAGGGGGAAAATCCATGCTTGGGTGGTTTCCTGCCAGGAACAGCAGAGTCAGCCTGGAAAGAGCAGTGACCCACCCCGGAGACATCCCAGGCAATGTTCCCGCTAATTTCTTCCATCCATGTGCAGAATCAATTTTCTTATGTGCACCGAGTCATGTGCAGATGTGAACGACCAGTAGAAACACAGGCTGCTAGCTCTGGGTGCTCTGCTAATCAGCTGGGGGGCTGCCCAAGTGCCCAGCTTACAGGGCTCAGAAATGAGAGCACGGATCATTTCACTCCCTCTGGGGATGCAGAACTTGCTGGACACTGGAGAGGAAGTAGGCAGGCGGCTAGTCTCTGTGGGACCTTCCTGCGGGGGGCAGGCAGGGCCCAAAAGAGGATTTTGCTTGCTTTAGAGCAGTGTTTCCCAATTTTTATTTGGCAATGGAACCCTTTTCAGTTTAAAAGAATTTCAAGGAACCCCAGAATTAGTAGAACAACAACAACAAAAAAAGACCCTGTCTCTTTAAGAGGGGGCGGGGGAGTACCGGCTGCTCACAGAACCCTTACTTTTGCTTCGCAGAACCCCAGGGTTCCATGGAGCACCAGTTGGGAAACACTGCTCTAGAGGTTTCCCAGCCAGCTGAAATACCCATGCACAGCCACTCTGTGTATAGAAACTCCACTGCCTCAAGATGCGAATGAGCATCCCGTTACATAGTGAACGCTGGGTAATTACTGAAGGGACTTAACTCAGTATGATACACTAGGTTGGCACTTTATTTAGAGTCTGCCCAAAGAGCCAAGTCCTAGGGTGAGAATGGAGTTGGGAATTAGCCCCAGCTGGAATACATTGCTGATTATCTTTTGCAATGTCTGTTACCAGCGTTTAGCAATGAAAAATAAAAAAGGTTTATTCTGCATGACCTCCCCACAACCCTAGTCCTGGGATAATGGTTGGGCTGTTTGTGCTGCTTGAGTAGGGGAGCTATCACCGGCGTGTCCTTCTTCGTTAGCATGGTCTGCAACTTGCCTCTGTGACTGTCTGAAACAGGAGTCAAAGCAACGTTCACCCCAGGGAAATCCACTAGGGCTGTCTGCGCAGGGAGTGATTGTTGTTAGGGGATATTTGCTTTGGAGTTATTCGAGAGCTAATAAAGTTAGAACTCATGATCATTAATTGTAAATGGCGAGCTGATGCAAAGGATCAGCTGCAAAACACAGAAGCTCCTTCCCCAACAATAAACAGGGGAACCACCGGGAAAATCCAAAACATAAGAGGAACCTTTGCTGCAACATCCAAAGCCGACTAAGGGCATTAGGCACAAATCCTATGGCAATGTGTGTCCAAATCCCCTTGGCAGCAGGAACACTCTGCCCACCAGTGTGAGACTCAAGTGACAGATTATAAGACTGTGTCAAGGTCAGGGCCATGTTCAATGCCAGGTTTGGAGGGAGAGCGATTTCTGAAATTAGGGGAGCTATTTTTAACAAATCATTTCGTTTCCAAATGTCACCACTTTGGAGTCACGGCCCTCCAGATTGCAATCTTCTCAAATGGATTCAGAATTCACAATTTCTTGTTCAATATTTTCCACTAAAAACTTGTGGGCTGTAGCTCATTGGCGAGCAGTTCTCAATATGTCTTGATTTGACACATGTCACCTGGCATGTTTTTAGTCCCTGACGGATGAACAGAGCTTCCTAGCACCCATTTTCTGGTGTGAACGTTCTTGAGCATGAATTCCAATTTCCCTCTCTGTAAGCTAATCGCTTGGCACAGTGTGGGCAGGGTCAGGAACAGACCTACAGCATCATATTTTACAACAGTCACTTAACAGTCGGTGTCAGTGACATTTTGGCCAGGCTGTTCACTGATTAGACACATCGCTGAAAGCAAATGCAACAGAGCTGTGTGGCACGGACATACCCAGGCACGTCCTGCCAGGTGTATTCGACCTGTGTCCAGCTGTTTTCTCAATAGTACACCCAAGGAGGACTCAGTGGGCTTCAAACGACAGGTCGTGTTCTAGTACTGGGTGGTGGAATGTCGGGCACTGGGTCTCTTCCTGCAGGGTGACCAGTGGGGGTGCTAGGGCAGCTGCCTGCCTGTCCTGGCACTGCAGACTGTGCTGTACCCCAGAAGTGGCTGGCAGCAGGCCCAGCTCTTAGGTGAGGGCGGGGGACAGAAGAGTGCACAGGGCTCTGTGCACTGCCCTTGCCCTGAGCACTAGCTCCACCCTCCTATTGGCTAGAACCTGCCGCTGGCTGCTTCTGGGGCGTAACATGGTCTGCGGTGCCAGGAGAGGCAGGAAGCTGCCTTAGCCCCCACCCCACTGCACTGCTGACTGGGAGCCGCTCAAGTAAGCCCCTCCTGCCCCAGCCCTGACCCCTCCAAAGCTGAAGCCCCCTCTTGCACCCCAAAGCTCTCCTCCTCAGCCCCACCACGGAGTCCGCCCTCTAGCCACATTATGTCGGGTCACTGGCATCAACAATTTTCTTCAACGGGATCCTGAGGAGAAACGTTTGAAAGCCACTAGTCTAGCTAATTGGTAATTGTGAGATGTTTATATGGGACACTGCATCTCTTCGGCGTTATGGAATATGTTGTTACTGTGCTCCAGAGTCCCGACCGGTTGGGCGTGAAACCCACACCAAGCAGGAGACTTCCCCAATCGACGTGAGACCAACCAGCACCCGTGGAGACAGCCTGTCATTCCTGTCAGGAGTAGAGGCTGGTTGGAGCTTTATAAAAGAGAGTTTCTGGAACGTTCTGGAGAGTTTCTGGAAAATGGGGCCCTCTCAGCCAGGAGACAGCAGTGAACAGCAGCAGGTTGGATCTAGGGGCTGCTTATTACAGGAAGGGGGATGTTCTGTCAGTATGAGCATCTTTTGAAAAGTTGGATCCCAGCCTTTTGGACTGGCCAAGAATGGCCTGAATTAACCACTGGATAAGAAATGCCATGAGGACGGAGAAGTCTCTTGTTCTTATGGCCAGGCTCTAGCTTGCATGGGATGCTTTTCTTTTACCTGTAACCTTATGTCTTCACATCTTTACATTTACTTGTATTTGATTCTTTACTTCAAGTTCTGTTAAATACATGTCATAGAATCACAGAATACTAGAACTGGAAGGGACCCCGAGAGATCATCAAGTCTAGTCCCCTTCCCTCATGGCAGGACAAAGCACCATCTAGATCATCCCCGAAAGACATCTGTCTAACCTGCTCTTGAATATCTCCAGTGATGGAGATTCCACAACCTCTCTAGGCAATTTACTCTAGTGTTTAACCACCCTCATAGTTAGGAAGTTTTTAATAATGTCCAACCCAAACCTCCTCTGCTGCAATTGAAGCCCATTGCTTCTTGTCCTATCCTCAGAGGCCAAGAGGAACAATTTTCTCCCTCCTCCCTGTGACACCCTTTTAGATACCTGAAAATCGCTATCATGTCCCCTCTCAGTCTTCTCTTTTCCAAACTAAACAAACCCAATTCCTTCAGCTTTGCCTCATAGCTCATGTTTTCTAGACAGACTTTTAATCATTTTTGCTGCTTTTCTCTGGACCCTCTCCAATTTCTCCACATCTTTCTTGAAATGTGGTGCCCAGAACTGGGCACAATACTCCAACTGAGGCCTAACCAGCGCAGAGTAGAGCAGAAGAATGACTTCTCGCATCTTGCTCAATCATGTCACTCTGGTTCTCCTAAGAATCTGTCTACATGCCTAGTGCTAACGAAAGTGTTGACCTGAGATGGAACTGGGAACGAAGGCAGCAGATCGATGTGCATTACAGGGGTCCAAAAGATAGGGGACTGGGTGCCATGTAACAGAGTGGGGTGCTATTCTGTACTGGAAACAAGGGGGCTCAAAGGGCTGGGAGCAGGGTGCCTAGGTTGCCAGCAGGCAGTAATTCCCCCCCAGAAAGACACCCTACTACAGGTCGAACCTCTAGTCCAGAACTCTCTCATCCAGAAATCATCCAGAAACATCTGTGGTCCAGAATGATTGTAGTTAGCCAGATGTCCACTTATTGTGCGTGTGGCCAAATTTCCCATGATCCCATGAAGTTTGTTTACAGCTACCAGTCCTGGTGCTCAGTGTTCTGTGCTGTTACGTAGCTCTAATTTACCCCTCAGTGTCCTCTAACAGCCCAGCAAGCAGTGGAGATGATGGTAATGCTGCTAGACAATATTGATCTCCCATGGTCTGGCAAATTCTCTTGTTCAGAACCAGTCAGGTCCCCGGGTACTGGACTGGAGAGGTTCAACTGTTCCACTTCCCTGGCATGTTCTAAGCCAGCTCTAGAGGCCTTCAGAGGGGCTAGTAGTTGAAGGGACTAACATAAGAAAGTGACTGGGAGTACATCTTGGCTTCAGATGAAGTGCCAGCACTGCAGATGGGCTGGGCTGAGCAGGTGCCAGATTATCCAAATAGCTGGTCCCAACCAGTGCGAGAGGCCCAGTGAAATAGACAGAATTGTTCAAGCTGCCATTTAATGTTTAGAAGCCGTCTGGTCTGTGCCATCTGGCCAAGACGTGGCCCAACTAGAGTTCCAACATGCTGCAACCACATCCCACACTCTGTCTTGTATTGAGGACCTTGCATTGTAGACATTTCCCAGAGGTGCTGTCTGGTAACTGGCTTTTGTGATGGTACCATAAGGAGCCGTCCTGCAAAGAAACCATACGGTTCCATTCTGTAACACAGAAACAAAAACCAGGGACTGGGTATTCTGAGACGCACGTTAACATCTTCCTTCAGTCTTCAGTGGCCTTGACTCAGAACATTGACCTCACTTTTCATTATGGGAGCAGAGCAGAATGAGAATGACACAACTGGAGCCATAACAAGATGAAGTCTGAAAATAGATCTGGTTGGAAATTGTGGCCCATGAGTCACAGAGCCTACAGTAAAACAAAAGCAAGCGCCTTTGAACTTATTTCTCTCCCCACTGAAAATGCAAATCCTAATGACTGTGCTTCAAATGGAACTGCTGCGAATCTCTCTAACTGGCTTTAATAAAACCAGCCAGAAACACAAGGGCTGTGTCTAGACTGGCAAGTTTTTCCAGAAAATCAGTCGCTTTTCTGGAAAAACTTGCCAGCTGTCTACACGGGCTGCTTGATTTTCCGGAAAAGCAATGACGATCTACTGTAAAATCATCAGTGCTTTTCCGGAAAAACTATGCTGCTCCTGTTCGGGCAAAAGTCTTTTTCCAAAAGACTTTTGCGCAAAAGGGCCAGTGTAGACAGCATAGCACTGTTTTCCGCAAAAAAGCCCCGATCGTGAAAATGGCGATCGGGGCTTTTATGCGGAAAACTGCGTTTAGATTGGCCACGGACACTTTTCCACAAAAAGTGCTTTTGCGGAAAAGCATCCTGCCAATCTAGATGCTTTTTTCTGAAAATGCTTTTAACGGAAAACTTTTCCGTTAAAAGCGTTTCCGGAAAACCATGCCAGTGTAGACATAGCCAAGGGGAACAAATCAAAGCCAGGCAAAACTCCTTTGTCCAATTACTTATAATTGGGTATCAGAATGATAGTAATGGTGATTTGCACCATTGTGCTTAAGGTCGGTCAGTGTTTCCATCCTAGACCTCTAGACTCAAAGGCTCAGACACGCGTTGTCAGTAACCCAAGTGAGGAAAACATTGATGCCCCTGGTTTAGAACTGAGCACAAAGAAGCCTGTCGCGGTGACTCAGGATCAGATGCTATTTTGCATGCGTGTGGGTAAAGGGTGAGATTGGGCAAGTGATTTCATGCAGCCACAAAGCCACTAAGGTTTACTATGCCCAGAAAAGCCTCAGAGGGGTTGCCGTGTTAGACTGTAACTTTAAAAACAACGAGCAGTCCCATGGCACTGTGAGACTAACCAATATATTAAATCACCCCGGCCAAAAATACAGCACCATGGATAGCACCAGAGCAGCGGCCACTTTTGCCCTGTAGTGGGGGACCGTTGATTGCGGTAGCGGCTGGGAAGCGTACAGGAAAGTGCTCTGGGGAAAATCTGGGTCTTTTGTAAAATGCAATTTTCTATGACTATCCTTTGTTGGAAAATCGCAGCTTACCGTTTCCCTGTGGATGTGCTCCGAGTTCAGCATGCTGGCACACTGCATGGCTTTTATGTCACACCAGGGGCATGACATAGGGCACGAGGTGGTGAAATGCTCGTGACTCTCACAGGCTGCCTTGCTGTGCTGAGCAATAGAACTTCTTTGGAATTGTCACCATGAAATGAGAACCAGCCCACGTCCCGCCGTGCTGGAACTGGGAGCAGTCAGCTTTACCATGCTGGGACAGCTGGAGCATCAGATCCGACTGCCGATGCCACACACCGCACAAGAGATAGTTCAAGACGCTAGTGGCTGGAGCTGTGAGTGTCCTCCTCCCTCTTTAATGATAAGCCTCTCTCCATGCTGAGCCCACTGCCTCTTCCCTGCCCACCTGCGCCTCAGCAGAGCACCTGCTAATTGGTGACAGATACAGGCTGCTCCAAAATCCAATCTCACAATGTCTGAGCAGCCCCCTGTACAGTGGGCAAAACACGGACCAATCAGCAGGGGCCAAGAGGTGCTGGCTGGTGAAGTGGAGGGCTTCGACTCGTTGCACTTGGTGCAGTTGCCTGAAAAAGCTGAGAAGCTGCCGATGCTCAGTCCTGATGTCCTAAATACTTAGGCCCAATGTTCTCTCTAATTTTTCCATCCATGTGCAGAATAAATTTTGTTCTGTGCACCAAGGCATGTGCAGATGTGCACCACCAGTAGACACTCATGCTGCCGGCTGGGGGCACTCTGCTAATCAGCAATGCCACATTTGAATCTCTCCTGGGCGGCTGCCCAAGTGCTCAGCTTATAGGGATCTCTACTTTGGCAAAACTCCCTTTGCCTCCAGCAGCAGCATCCCCTGAACTTGGTCCTTCTGAGACTCTGGCTCACACCGAGTGGCTGGTCAGGGATTCCCAGACCAGAGACCCTGTGCTGAGGGCACCTAAGGTCCTTGCTGATTTCACAGCTATTGGCTGCTAGGCGCGGCAGAGTCCTTACCTATTTCCTGATAGTGCATGTTGGTGCCTCAGGCTTTCAGCATCTCATTTCAAGCCTCCTTTTCACTCCAAGCACCCTTGAACTTGCCTGGCTAGAAACCGCCCCACAAAACCTAGCCTGGCTCTCGCCCATCATTGCAGAGCCCTGGAAAAGCTGTTCAAAGAGGCAACAATCTACTTCCCCTAGAAGTCTGCATCTCTGGTTTATTGGTTGGTTTCAATCCCCTTGATCACTCAGGTTTGCTGGTAACGCTAGAATATGATGGGTCCCTTGGAATGCATTCCTCTGTGGCAAGCAGCTGTTCTGTGTGTGCTCCTGCTCTGTGTGTGGTGCTGGGTCTTGGGCTGCTCAGCTCCTGGCCTGGGCATCAGCAGCAGGCAGGGTGTGGTCCTGCACTTGCTCAGCTGATGTGACCCCCCAAAAGCTAGCAGCAGAGGCGGTGATGCTCATGCTTTGCAGAGGGTCTCAGCTCTCCCCATAACACAGTTACACTATCAGGCCAAACCTACCAATTTCCAATCCTCAAGGGCCAAAAGCCCACAGACTCCCTCCTCTGCAAACCAGCGGGAGAGACGAATAGGAACAGCCCCCCGCAGTCTGCTCCTCCTGCCCACTCTCGGGTGCAGCCAGTGGGCGGTGAAGGGAGCCATGTGCCTCTTGATCCCTACTGGCCAACCTGGCATACGATGCTCCTGAGTTGTGTTAATGTGCATGTGGTTCCATCCTGCTCTGAGATGCTCCTGCCCCGCGAGGGGATCAGGAACGGCCTGTACAGGGCTGGCTGGCCAGCCCACAGCAGAGGTGTTCTGGTCACATCCAGCGTGTCCTCCTGGAAGCTGCTCAGACAGCAGCCCTCTACAGAGAGCAAGGAGGGAGGAGCATAAACAGCACCTCACCCTGTGCTGCTGCGCTGTGTCTCCAGGTATCCCCCTCGAAGCGGGTGTCAGAAATCTGCTGCCCCAGGAAAAAGCCCGTAGGAGGCGATTCCTGGAGCCCTACTCCAGACCTGCAGGGATCTGCAAGAAAATCTCTCAACTACAAAGGGACATCGACACGGTTTCTGGTTGCAAAGGCATGCTCTGGCTACCCCGGCGCTTGGCCCCATTCCCTGTTCCACACTACCCGGGGGCTGTGGCGTTGGGTAAATTGCTAAGCCTCCCTCCTTTGTAAACATCAGCTGCTGCCAAATGTGGGGAACTGTTCGGCGGCTGCACCTGCTGCTTGGTGGTGCTTGACATTTTCAGATGCATTAGCTGCTATGACTCTTGTTATAAGGAAGAGAAATCCAACCATCTACACAGGGCCGGCGCAAGGTGCATGCATGACTTCTCGTCCACATTCGCTGCACCTTGAGGCCTTTGGTGGGACTTGAGTGGTGCCTGGGCCACATGCTGTCCGTCTGCATGGGGGCGACTCTCCGAGGCTGCCCAGACGTCTCTGAGTGGCTGAGGAGGGACCTGGCTTTGCAGCGCCATGTGATGAGGGAAGGAGTTCTGTGAGCTCTAGAATGTGCTGCTCTAGAATGAGCTGGCGCAGTGGAGAGACACACCCTGTAGTGTCTCCCGTGTGTCCCCATCTGGCCCTGTCAGGGGCCTCCTCTGCCCCTCCGCAAACAGGCTGAGCTGCTGGACCAGGGAAGACTCCTTATTTCAACAGTACCTCACGCCCCTGCTGGCTTAGAGGCACCCATTTGGAAAGGGAGAACAGGGACGAGACAATTGTTAGCCACAGGGATCGGGCTGTTCCGAGCCGAAAGCTGTTGAGTTGGCTCTTTCTGGTTTCTAGCCGTGAATTCACTGCAAAGCCAAGAGGAGCCTTTTGATAAACAGAACTCTACTTTCTTCATTGGCGGCCTGTCAGCCAGTCGCATGCCTCATTGTTTAGGAAGATGTGGATGACCCTGCTCAGCCATTTGCACGAATGGAGCCGAATTGCTTCTCCACCGAGTCACCAGGCAGTGGCCGTAAGAGGTGGGAGAAGAGAGCAGAGTAGGTGCACAGATACCACGGTGTGCCTAGCCCAGGGAGTTTCAAACTTTGGGTTGCAGCTTGTAAGGGAAAGCTGCCAGCTGGCTGCCGGATGCTTTGATTACCTGAGTGTCCACAGGTATGGCCGCTCTCAGCTCCCAGTGGCCACAGTACACCGCCACCACCACCGTCTGCAGCTCCCATTGGCCAGGAATGGAGAACCACAGCCCCTGGGAGCTACCTGCGGCCATACTTGTGGATGCTCAGGTAAACAAAGCATCCTGTGGTCAGCTAGAGACTTTCCCTTAGGAGCTGCGTCCCGAAGTTTGAAACCCCCTGGGCTAGACAGAGAGACAGACACAGAGACCTAGTGGTGTCTGTCGCCCTCATCAACACACACAAACTGGTCATAGACTTGAGCTAATGTTCAGGCGAAACAACTACCTGACCGATGTGGGTATTAACACCCGACCTTTCCACCTCAGCCTCCCTGTGAGTTAAATGGGGACGAGCCCTTCCCTGCCTCACAGAGATGTGTATGCAGAGCAGGGGGTGCACTGGAGAGGAAGATGGCAACCTCTCAGTACTGCCCCCAGGCAGAGAGAGCAGGGCAGGGCTTAGGGAACCTGAATCACTGTCTCGGTTTGGTGCTACGAAAGGTCCTGCCTGCTATGGTGGTTACTTCATAGAAACTGAACCATCCAAAGGGTGAAGAGCATCTTCTCCGATCCCACCTGCCCTCTTTATCACCTACTCAAAAGACCAGGAAAACTAACTCTAGAAAGTCCCCTCCCCGAAACAGCATCAAGCACCAGATACAAAAAAACAAACACGAGGGAAAACCTCCGGAAAACCTTCCGGCCAGTGAATCAACTGGACGGAGCACAGCCCTCCGGACGGGCCCAGAGCATGGCCCATGGGCTCTGGGCCCAGAGACTGGCAGCTCTGCATCCCAGACTCAATGGCACCTTCGCACAGCTTTGGCGGATCAAGGATTGACAGGCAGCTTTTCCAGGATCCAACACATTCATTCGAAGCTCCTTTCCCCCCTTCCCTTTCAGATCTTCAAAGCCAAACAGGCGCTGTCATCTCAGAGGAAGGAAAGACTAAATGATTGTGATTGACGGCACCACGGCCGATTGCTGCCGAGGGGCGGGTTCGCCTCCCCCGCCCCGTCTCTGACCTTTGGAGGGCTGCAAAAAGCCGCAGTTCAGTTCTCACTGTTCCTCTCACCTCCTCAACATCTGTTTCCAGTGAAGAAAGAGACTTGCTAATTACTGAGTGTAAAAAACTGGATCATCTCCCAGTGGCCAAGCTGAAAGCTACTCTTAGATGTAGGGTTGCAGGAGGAGAGCTGTCTCAGAGGGAACTTCTAAGTTGTACCGGATCAGTCCTGAAGCTTGCCCCACACATTCCTAGATGCAGTGCATCTGAAAAGCAGCCACCATTTTTTTTCATATGAAAACACCTTTATTAAACTATGTCCCAGGTATTGGTTCCTGGCTGGGTTGGCTGGACCACGCCTTCTTTTCCTAACTGGAAAAGAGCCGTTCCAAATGCAAAACCAGGTCTAGACGCAGCAATTAACTCTGGTGATGCAAGCAAGGCAGTTTCCAATAACATACAAAGTAGGGGGTCATCAAATGAAATTAATAGATAGCAGGCTGAAAACAATCCAGAAGAAGTATTTCTTTACACAGCACACAGTCAACCTGTGGAACTCATTGCCAGAGGATGTTGTGAAGGCAGGGTAAAAAAAGAGCTAGATAAATTCATGGAGGTTAGGTGCATCATTGGCTATTAGCCTGGATGGGCAGGAATGGTGTCCCTCGCCTCTGTTTGTCAGAAGCTGGGAATGAGCAACAGAGATAGGTTCACTTGAACGTGTTCTATCCCCCTGGGGGCACCTAGCATTGGCCACCGTAGAAAGACACAATCCTGGGCTAGATGGACCTTTGGTCTGACCCAGTCTGCCTGTTCTTATGTTATGTTCTTATTGTGGCACATAACAGCCAGGGCATCCCCGAGCCTAGCTGATGACGGGAATAAAAAAAAAACAATTTGCATTAAATAACATTAGTGAACTAGGAGATAAATCCACCCATGCTTGGAAATGTGAGGTTCTGCCAGCAACAGCAGGGACATTCCACCCCACTGTGGCTTGGCAGTTCAGAACACTCTTCTGCCAGGTGGTCCCGAAATGCACCAGGAGTTCATCCAGCGGGGGAGAGAGCAGGTTCCCTAGAACAGTGGTTCTCAACCTGCGGCGCAGTCAGCCCACAGCTGCAGCCCATGAGACATCCTCCGGGCCATAGAGGTGGTATGTATGTTGTGTGGCTGCGGCCCTCATTACAGAGTTGCATGTGCAGCCACAGCAGTAAATAGGTTGGGAATTGCTGCTCTAAAAAGAGAGAGCAGCAAACACTGATTCCGAGAGGCAGCTCAGTGAATTCTCTGTGACCGGGAATCAATGCAGAGAGGTAGCATTGGGGCATGAAGATGCTGCCCTGACGAATGGTGCATAAAGGTAACAGAGAGGGCAGAAACATTTAATGGTATCCAGTGTGATGAGCGGCACTTATTGGATTAATTGTTCTCATAACTCACACACAATAGGTTTTCTAATGGAAGAAAAGCTGTAATATACCGGTAATTGTCTAATAACAACGGTGATGCTACGTGTCATTCCTCATCCCTATAGCCAGGCTGACAGCTCGTCTCCCCACATGCACATGCCTCCATACACACACTCCCCAAGGAATTGTCTCCACTTATGGCTGTGCACATGTACCACTCTTGCAAGGTGTGCATTACATGGCTTCCCCACATGGAGGATAGCAGCCTTCCACTGCTGCCGGATGGCGGAGTCTCTCCTCTAATTGAACTGGGGGAGGTAGAATGCTGAATGCTGGAATTCCTGGTTCGGACATGGTGGGAATAGTTACGCCCCTGCGGAGTTTTCTCCCTTTCCTACAGCTCTCCTACCCCTCCCAGAGTTGCCTTCCGCTCACTGCAGCCTTGATACCACTTTATGTTATCTGGGGTGCCTTATGGAGGGGAGGGAGCTGGAGAGAAGACCAGGACAATGGAGAGGAAATCCCATGGAGTGGAGGGCAGGGGTCCCTGCCAGCCAGTGCGTCCGGGCAGGAGTCATTGGAAGCAGGTGTGCATCTGTGAAAATGGCTGATGGCTGGTGTCACTAATGAGCTGCAGGAGCTGTCTCTGCAGTGTTAGAAGAGCGTTAGCTTTAGCAATCCAGCCTCTTGCAGCAAATCAGCCATTCCACCCACAGCTCCTCCACCAGCCCTGCCCCACCTGCTTCCCAAGGACTCAAGCCCTCTGCTGGAGCAGGTAGGCAGAGTACCAGGCAGGAGGCAGGGAAGGGACCACGCCTGCCCTGAAGACCGGCAATGTCCGGGCAAATAGACGATTCCCCCAAGCAACACCGCAGGCATCCCGTGGAACGTTCCTTAGCTTGATCCGTCGGTTCTGATCTTAGGAGCTGGTGGAGGGGCCTTCCTGTGCCAAAGAGCAAGAACCCAGGTAGGAACAAGTGATCCAGAAAACCAGGACTTGCCTATTGTGTGAACCACAGCATTGTTCAACAGGGTGACTGTGATTCTGTCTTGGCTGTGTTTCTGGGAGTACTGCTGTCAGACTTTTCTAGGCAGTTTGAAAGAATAGCTTAACTCTTGGAAATTGCTGGGCGAGAGTGTTTAATCCTGTGGGACTCACCCCTACGTTGGTGTGGGTCATGATTTTCTGGCCCCACTGAGGTCCCTGGACAGATGTGAATGCAGTTGGATGAGCAGCTGCTCTGGATTCTGGCCTGTGTCTCACGCCTGGGTTTACCTTTGCCAAAATTTCTGGTTTTCTCCCCTTGGCCTGTTCCCCTTTTATTCTTTGTGTATTTTTCAGAGAAACAGCAAGTCAAATCTCAACCTCTCTCTTTTTTCCAAAAGCCGACATTTCCATTTCCACGCACGCTCAGTTTTTCTCGGGTGCTCTCGAATCCAACAGCACTTAGTGTTTCTTTGATCGACCTCTATGTACCGGCACCAATCACAGGCATCGCAGTATTTACGGGCAAAGAAGGGTTTCCTTTGAAATGTTCAATGAGACCATCCTGTAATAGGGATGGAGTAAAATGTGACTCATCCCTGCATTAAACCTTTGCTTTGCTGCAGACCCTGGAGGCTTCCCTTGCATAACTCTAAAGCAGCTACTTCTCGTCTCCTGCTATTAGTGTCTGTTATTTGTTTAATGCCAGTGGAGTGCTGGGCACTCTACAGACATGCGGGAGAGAAGGTCTTTGCTCCACACAGCCCGTGTGCACCGAGAGGAGGTCAGCAGGGAGTCCCACAGACAAGCGGAGCAAGGAAGGGCCCTGCTAGTGCTGGGACTGTTTTTAATCTCATTTATTTCTTCTCCTGCCGGGAGCTGTAGGGTCTGTAATCTCCTCTCTTCACAGGTTTCTGGTCCTTGTATTTTATTCCTCTCCCTGGATCACAGCGACTGGATTATTTAAAAAAAATAAAACGACAGGATTTTAGCATCTGTAGCTGAGCATCTTCCTGGATTTTAAAGTGCTGGGTTTTGCCCCCTCCATTCCCTTCCCTTCCCTTCCCTTCCCTTCCCTTCCCTTCCCTTCCCTTCCGGGTTTCCCCTCTGTTTAAAGTTCCACCCTTGGCTTCATCCCCTGCTGAAGGCTGTGGGGAAGAGGGTGCGGGGGGAGGTGCTGCCTGTGTGGGGAGCCATGGCTGAGGAGACTTGGGCATACTCCTCAGGTCTGGCAGAGCAGGTGGGGCAGGGCCCATGGAAGCTCCGAGGGAGAACATGGGGCCAAGCCCAGCTATGCAGGTCCCATCAATGGCTAGGTGCTTTCTTCTCACCCTTCTCCATGCAGGTAGAGTGTGGAGTGTGCAGAGCAGGCTAGTGGCACCAAGCCGAGCCTTCCCCTCCAGTCCAGATCGCCCGCCCTCATGTCCTGCGATTTGTACCTTGGAGTGGGACACCGTTTGGTCCTGCCTTGGGGCACTGCCTGGAAAGGCCGCCACGGCTACCCAGGTCTGCCTCAAAAGCCAGGGACTGGCAGACCAATGCGCTTCCTGCACTTTCGGACCCTGCAGGTCCCAGAGCCTGTGTGGTATCTCCCGGGTTCTCGCCCCACCTGCTTCCTGCTCTGCTGCTTCCCAGTCGTTCCATGTCCTTCCTGTGCCAGCGCTCGCTTAAGGCCAGCGTCTGTCACCCCCACCGGTGCCGCATAGCACCTCACAGGGCCTGCAAGAGCCTGCCTTGATTTCCAGGGGCTCAGTCTTGCTCAGTCGAAGCGCAGCTGACAATGCACAACAGGAATAGGGTCCCAGAATTCCCATAGAGTCTCATTGGCTCATGGGTTCGGGAGCAGGCTGCTGTTGCCTCCCCGTGTGCCCACGTAAATCCTACCACTTTGGGAAACAAGCGACTAACACCCCCCACTCTCCCAATCCGAGCATAACAAGCTAGCCTGGACCCGCACACCCCGTATTCACATAGCACCACTCAGTGCATCTACCTGTGCAGGCTGGCAGCCAGGCGCACACCAGAGAGCTGCTAAAAGACCTGCTCCTGTGAAAAGCTCCTGTGCCGGAGTGACACTCACCTCCCGCGAGTGCTCCCCTCTGTCCGCGGGTGTGTGCCTGCACTCTCTTGTGCAGCTTAAAAGCCTCTATGGCAACTCAGCCCTCTGGCTGCACCACCCACCCTGCGTGCAAATCACAACCCCCTTCCGGGGTACATATCTAACGGGGGCCCGTCTCGGTGCCCTCTGTGGTGTTTCTCTGAATCTGTTCCTCACTCTGAGAGAGAGAGGTGCCCCTGGGGCTTCTCATCCTCCAGACAGTGTTTTTGTCCTGACCTCATGGGTGGCGGGTGAAGGCCCAGCTGGGGAAGGTAAGCCCCAACCCTGCCCCCAGCCTAATCCTTCCTGGCCACCTGGAGGATCAGGATTGCCATTCTGCAGCCACAAACTCAGCCCTTCCCGGTGGCCGGGCATGCAGACAGTTTTGGGAAGGCTGGGCCTTCCTTTGCCTACATTACTGGCTGCCCGTGCCCTTATCTCAGGGCTTTAATTCAGAGCCCCATCATAGTCCTGTCAATAGCTCTCCACACAGCGCTGTCTGCCGTGCTCCCTTTCTCTCAGCCAGACAGTCTCCCGGTCTGCACACCTTGAAGTCTCCAGAGACACTGACTGCTCCTTCCTAGCCCCTGATTGGCTGCCTCCTCCATTGCCACGCTAGCCTGCTTGGAAGACTTCTCTGTCATCACTCCAGGGACAAGGTGCTACAAGGGCACAAGCCTCCAGCTGGGGACTTAGAAGCCTGCTCCACCCCGTCACGGTGCCCTAGATCTTTGCTAGCGATGCTGGGGAAACAGGGAATGTGAAGGTCTTATCTGAAGGATCCATTCTCCACCCACAAGTCAGTTCATCTGCATAAAAGGCAGACTCCACCCTGGTTTGATTTGTGATCTTCTGGAGTCTAATCCTGACACCACAAGGTATCCTTAATCCTGCAATGAGGGGTATCTCCAGGGATTAGCTGTGTAGGTGGTGCCTCCTTCTTGCTATGGGCGCCACAAATGCTAGACTCCTTTGGTCACAATATTAGGTGCCTAAAGCAGTGTCTCTCCAGCTTTTGAGATGACTCTCCCCCTTTTAGGAGTCTGATTTGTCTTGCGTACCCCAAATTTCACCTGGCTTAAAAACAACTTGTTTACAAAATCAGACAAAATACAAAAGTGCCACAGCATGCTACCACTGAACCATTGCTGACTTCCTCACTTTTACCATATAATTATAAAAGAAAACAATTGGAATATAAATATTGTGCTTACATTTCCATGTATGGTATACAGAGCAGTATAAACCAGTCTGTGTATGAAACTGTAGTTTGTACTGACCTTGCTAGTATTTTTTTCTGTAGCCTGCTATAAAATTAGGCAAATATCTAGACAAGTTGATGGACTTCCTGGAAGACCTCTGCCTACCCCCAGGGCTATGTGTATCACTGGTTTAGAACCTCTGGCCTAGGGCGTACCTGCTGGGCTGATCATCTCTTGAGTGACAAGTTCTGACGGTTTTGTGTTAAGATCTAAAGCAGTGTTACTCAATGTGGCTCATGGAGCCACTCTGAAAAACCTGCTAACTGGCTGCTCCAGTTCGTTTCCTTACCGGCTCTATAGCCACGGAGCCTCACAGCTCCCATTGGCTCTGGTTCACCATTTGCAGACACGCGGAGCTACAGGAAGCAGCGGCGTGGCTCATGCCACTTCCTGCAGCTCCCCTTGGTTGCAACCAATGGGAGTTGCGAGGCTCCGTGGCTGCAGAGCCAGTAAAGAAACAAACCGGAGCGGCCAGTTAGCAGGTTTCTCAGAGTGGATCTGCAGACCACTTTGAGAAACACTGATCTAAAGCAACAACTCTGTCATGGTTTAGGATCCACTCCCGATCGTTGCTAGGTTTTGTCATTGATGCACCGGGAGCGAGGGACGTGGCTGCAAGGGAAGCCCCAGTTGCTGAGGTGTCGAAAGTGCCGTTGTCAGGAGAAGCAGGCTCAGAGCCCCAAGTGGCACATTTCTGCCTAGCAATGTGATTTAGCAGAGCAGGGGTGCAGACCCAGGGCTCCTTTGCTTTTCATCCTGTATGTCCGAGGGGACAATAGCCTGGGGTCAATGGCTTGAACCCTGGGCCCTGGCATCTCAAGGGCTGAGCACGGACAGGGAGGAATGGAGAAGGAGCAAGCCTGGAGGAAGAATGTACAGTCAAATGTGGGATGGTGTAGATCACAGAGGTCTCCTTGGGTATGTCTAGACTACATGCCTCTGCTGACAGAGGCACGTAAATAGGCTACCCGACATAGTCAATGAAGAGGGAATTTAAATACCCTGGCTTCATTAAAATAAAAATGGCTGCCATGCTGTGCCGGCTCAGCTGATCGTTGGCACAGCGCGGCAGTCAAGACGCGGATGGGTCGACAAGGGAAGCCTTTGTCAATTGCTCCCTTATGCCTCGTGAAACAAGGTTTACAGGAGCAGTCGACAAAGGCTTCCCTTGTCGACCGATCCACGACTTGACTGCCGCGCTGTGCCGATGATCAACTGAGTCGGCACAGCGCAGTGGCCATTTTTATTTTAATGAAGCCAGGGATATTTAAATCCTCGCTTCATTGACTGTGTCGGGTAGCCTATTTTACATGCCTCTGTCAGCAGAGGCATGTAGTCTAGACATACCCCCTGAGACTATCACTCGGTGTGCTGATCATACTCCTGAGCCCACCTACCAGCTCCTTGGATGACCCACCACCCGGTCCTACTGAGCCAGAAGTTCTGGTCTCCCCCAGCAAAGGCACATAGTTGGGGTAACAGCCCACAGCAGAGCCACACAGACACTAAATCAGCTCAGCTCTGGGAGGGATCAGTTACAGGGACTTGTCAGCACTCAGGAGCACAGCCCCAAATAGCACCAACCCCCCAAATAAATCTCTGTGTTAATGTTTTACACTGAGCAAGCTCATAAAGATGTTTGCTCCCTTTGTCAACGAAAAAGAGATGTGAAGAGCTGTTGCTACCCACAGGTAACAATTATTTAGACTGGGGTTTGATAATAAACAAAAGTAATGCTATTAAGCATAAAAAGGAGGATGTAAATGGTTGCAAGAGACGACAGATGGATCAAAATAAGTGACTGTGATGAATATGAGGGGTACCACCCTTTTCTGGACATTCCAGCCATTCGGTTAATGAAATTGCCTATAAGGGCTGAAACCATAGACAGGGAGTCCTAAAGAGTCTCCAGGAGTGCTAGGGAAGCAGGAAGTGAGTTGGCAGGAAGCCAGGAGAGCCAATGGAAACAGAGTGTGGGCTTTTGAATTGATAGCAGAGACCTTCCTGTTCCAGTCTTTGTGTGATCAGAGGAAAACCTGAATTAAGTCAAGAATCAAGGCATGGAGAATCCAACAACATTTTTGCTAAGGAAGGACTCAATCTTGGAACAACAGGCAGGTGAGTAGAACAGGGAATGTTTAGTCAGATACCATCAGGTTATTCCTTTATTTTTGGGTTTGTTGGACTTCTCTGTGCTGAGCACATGTAACTACCCTCTTACCCTGTAACTTTCCAAACTGAAACCCAGGGAAGCAATTCTTTGTGTTTTAGTCTTTTTTCCAGTTGCTCTGTAACACCTAGCAACCAAGTGATGTTTCACCAAGTGTGTTTTCTTTGTTTTGTTAATAAAAGGCCATGATCTGATTCCTGCATCCTAGAAGGCAGGAGGTTCTATGTGCACATGCCTAGGACCACATTAAGAAAAGTTTGCTTTTTCAAGCTCTCTCAGAGGGAGGGTTAAAAGCTTGAGGGTATCCCAGAGGAAGGAATTTCCAAATGCACCTTCCTGGGTTCTCAAAGGAGTTTTTGCATTTGGGTGAAGGCTGCAATATCAAGCCAAGGCCAGGGAATATGTGACCTTGGGGAGTTTTTAATTAAAAGCCTTTCATGGCAGGGTATTTTAAAAGTCTCTTGTGGGCCCTCAACTTCTGCACAGAGTGCCAGAGTGGGGAACAGCATTGACAGTTACTAAGCTAAAATAAGCAAACCCTAATACACTAAGGCTACGTCTAGATTGCATCCCTTTTTCGTAAAAGGGATGCAAATTAGACGTATCGCAATTGCTAATGAAGCAGGGATTTAAATCTCCCCCGCTTCATTAGCATAAACATGGCTGCCGCTTTTTTTCGGCACGGAGCTTTGCCGGAAAAAAGCGCCAGTCTAGACACGGATCTTTCGGAAAATAAAGCCTTTTCCAAAAGATCCCTTATCCCCAGAGGATCTTTCAGAAAAGGCTTTATTTTCTGAAAGATCCACATCTAGACTGGAGCTTTTTTCTGGCAAAGCTCCGTGCCGAAAAAAAGCAGCAGCCATTTTTATGCTAATGAAGCGGGGGAGATTTAAATCCCCGCTTCATTAGCAATTGCGATACGTCTAATTTGCATCCCTTTTACGAAAAAGGGATGCAATCTAGACGTAGCCTAAGGGAAATTGTTAGAAAGCAGTCTGACTTCTAGAGAAGCCAAGCCTTAAAGAACCTCTCACCCAGCGAAATTAGCACCAAGGCCAATAGTTCTCTGTGGGCTACAAAGTAGCATATAGACATCTGATTTTGAGTTCAAGAGGCCAGGTGATGGAGAGGCCACCCTGTTCCTAGGTGAGTTGTTCTTTGAAGCGCCCTAATGTTCCAAGAGTAGGTGCTTGGTCCTTGCTCAAAATCGAATCTTCTTAAGGTGTGTGAATCCAGGAATCCAAAATCCAGAGGGTGGCAGTGGGCTGGCTGATTAGGGTCGATGAAGGAGCTTGAGGAAATTGGGCTAATAAAGCGGCTACATATAGTAACTTCCCTTCCCTGCTGCTGACTGACAGACCCCTCGTAGCTGGAGACACATGCACATCCGGGGGCTCGTGTCTCTTTGGCTCTGGGAATGCAGGAATTTGATAGACTTGATGATGTTCATTCAAGACACATCTACACAATAGGGCTAAACTCGAAATAAGCTACACAACCTGAGCTATGCTAGTTGTGAAGCTTGTGTCGAAATAGTTTATTTCAACTTTTGGTGCTCTTTACACAGCCGTTAGTTTGAGACAGAGCATTCTTCCCCCGGCTTCCCTTACTCCTCATACAATGAAAGTTACAGGAGTCGGAGTAAGCATTCCTCCAGCTCAACAGTATTTTGACATTGTCAAAATAACTGTTTGTGTGTAGTGTGGACATCCGTTATTCCAAAATAGCGCTGCTGTGTAGACATAGCCTCAGAAACTATTTCAATGTGTAGGAAATAATTCAGTCCCAAATTCAAATTCAATTCTTTCAGTAACTGGACATTAATTAGCACTAAATTACAACCGGGTTCCTCTGGAGTGCTAAATTACATTTCTGTTAGCCCCCAGTGATTTCCTCTTGAGTGCTATCATCACAGTGAACATCAGAGCTGTTATTAATGGCTGGCCAATTATCATTGCAGGGCCATGAAAGAGGGAAGGAGCTAAAACCCTCATTGAGGTAAATCCATTAGCATCAGCTGGCCTGTGTTCTCTGCAGAATCTTCAGAGGCCTCACAAGGGTGAAGAACACTATAGAAAGGGGGCAGGTTCCCAGCAGGGCACAGGCTGTGCAGTGTGAATGGGAGTAGAAGGTGGAAGGGAACCAGGAAGAAGGCTGGTAAAGTGTCCTGCCCATTTAGTTGATGGGGATAAGCAGTCACCATCTGTAAAGCCCGAGCCTGACCTATCACATTCCATTGCCTCATCCTGTCTGTCTGTCCCAGAGTAAGGATCGTGTCATTCACTAATCGAATAGTCGATGCTTTTTTGCATAGACTATTCTATTTGATTAGTTGATAGGGCGGCGCTGCCCCTTTGAAATGCAGTGGTGGCGTTTCAGAGGGGCAGTGCCGCACTGAGTCCGGAATCAGTTGGGGATTCCCAAGCTAACCCCGGGCTCCATGCGGCGATGCTGCTTTGAAACTCTATGGCGGTTTCAAAGGGGCGGCACCGCATGGAGCCCAGGATCAGCTGTGCAGCACTGCCCCTTTGAAATGCTGCCATGCTGTTTCAGAGCAGCAGCACCACACGGAGCCTGGGACCGCAGGTTCTGTGTGGTGCTGCCCCTTTGAAATACCACCATGGCATTTCAAAGTGGCAGCGCCACATGGAGCCCAGCTCTGAGTGGTGCTGCTGCTTTGAAGTACCCCCCCCCCTTGTCCTCCTTGCTGCCTCTATGGGGGAGGGGGGAAGCGACTAGTTGACTATCCTGTAGACTATCCGATAAGCCTTTGCTTATTGGCTAGTCAACTAGTCCTTCACATCCCTATCCCAGAGGCT
The DNA here is from genome assembly GCF_052426305.1 of Pelodiscus sinensis. Classification (NCBI taxonomy): domain Eukaryota; kingdom Metazoa; phylum Chordata; order Testudines; family Trionychidae; genus Pelodiscus; species Pelodiscus sinensis. The sequence continues at coordinate 11,347,158 of NC_143077.1, read as the reverse complement.
GTTTCCACACCCTATGCTTACAGTTTTTCCTCTGGGCCATTGTTAGCGAGCGACATTATTGTGCCACAAACCAGCCTTGCTGGGATGCGGGAAGCAAGGCTGTCCCATACCTCACCCCATTCCCTCAGCTCCTCCCCTCTCTTCCTTCCTCATCGCCCCACCCTTGTGTTTAGTGTTAATGCACTTAGATTACGCACCACTTGCCTGTGTGAGTCTCTGAGCAGGGCCTGCTCTAACCCTGAGGGAATTTCCAGGCCCCAGAGTGCTGGTGACCCCGCTTCCTTTCGTGTTGTAATGATACTGGCTGGCCAGCTCCAGTCAAAGCTGTAGCTAATTGCTAGCAACACATTCGTTTTCGCCTTCCCCGGTATTTACAGCCCCCGGCTGGTCCTGAGCCAGGGGCTGCTGCTGCTGGTCCATTTATGAGCCGGGACAGAGTTGGATTTGTCTTGCTCTGCTGCTATCTGAGCTCCATCAGATCTCCAGCGTCAGTAATTTATATTTCATTGTGTGACTCTGGCGGAAACCTCCTATCAGATAATTGATTCCCTTTGTTTATTCTTAATCCTTTAAAATCTCCTTTCTGATACTAATTACCTGTCCGGGTCTCTATTGTCCGGCCAGCTCCACTCAGCTCCGAGAGCTTAGGACTCATTCGCCAGCATCTCACACCCGCCCTTCCTCCCACCGCCTGTCCTCAGAAAGGCAGCACCATGGCAGCCCAGTGCGTGGGCCAGCAGCACAGCACTCTGCCAGAGAAGGAGCAGGTCACAGCACTTCAGGGACTCAGCAAATGGGCTCTGTAGAGAGGTGAGCGGGTTGGGCAGAGGCTGTGTCTCAGCCTGTGGGGCTGGGGACAAAAGGGACAGTTTGGCTTTTTCCTTCTCTCTGCCCTGCTGACACTGAGGTGAGTCCAGAGGAGTCTGGAGAGCCCTACAAGGCATGGAGCTGCTCAGCCCGGGTCGAGCTCAGGAAGCTTCATTGCTGGAGATGCTGCATAAGCACTGCCTAGAGTCCCAGGGAAGTCCCTGCGTCAATGCCCCTCTGACCGCGGGTTGCCGTCGTGCTGCATGTGATGCTGAGGGGGCTGCTGGAACGTGGTGCCAATGGGAAACCGCCCGAGGCCCGATATGGCTGCAGCAGGATTGGGCCAAGAAAAAACAAAGCCATGAGGAGGTCACTGAAGTGACAGAGAAACGTTTCTCGGTGGAGCACCGTGAGCGTGTGGGGGAGAATCTCGCTGTGCTCCCCTGAAATGGACCAGGGCTGGCAGGGCACGGAAGGGCTCATTTCCGCAGGCTACCTAGCAAGGACTGCTGCGTTGCCCATCTCAGGCTGCTCTGCTCTTGTTAAGAGAGATGTGGCTCCAGGCTTGAGTTGCTCTGCAGACCTGAACTCTAACCTGCCTTTCTGGAACACTGCCTGTGTTCAGCGCGTTATCAGCTGGGCCGAGTCCCTCAGGGCACGGGAGCAGGGAGTCTAATTATTTTCTATAATAAATCTGAAGAATTAGATGCCCAGTCCGCACTAAGGCATCCCTAAAGTCCCTCCTTTGAAGAGATAATTACAGCAGACAGCTCAGGAGACATGGAGCTTTTTCATTTAGAGGGATTTTGGGATTGGAGTTTAAAGCAATAAGCAACAATAGAGCAGACAGAAAAGGAAGCTAAGCCCTGGGCCTGAGCAAGGCCACCAGGGACTCTTCCAATTCTGCGTTGGCTCAGACAGGCCTCTCCTCCTCCTCCACTCGAAACACGGGGCGAAAAAATGCAGCCAAGCCTCCCTACCCCCGTCCCTCTTTCTAGCATGCTCCTGGGAGTTGCAGTTGGAAAGCAAACGCAGTGAGCTAACACAATTAGCGACACACTGCTCCCAACCGGCGGTGCAGCTGAAAACCCGGAGTGTAGACATGACTTACACTCATGCAACATGTTTTGAAAGTGGAGTTAGCTGCCCCAGGGCAAGCCACGCAGCACCAGTGTGAACGTGTCCTCACCAGAGCCGTGCTGTGGTGCAGCTGAAGCCCAGCGCACATCAAGCTCCATGGGGAGTTTACTCTACGGGTATGTCTAGACTACATGGCTCCATCGACAGAGCCATGTAGATGCGTTTACTAGGCATAGGAAAATGAAGCGGTGATTTAAATAATTGCCGCTTCATTTACATCAAAATGACTGCTGCTCTGTGCCGATCAGCTGTTTGGTGGCACGGCGGGGCAGTCTGGACGCGCCGTGGTCGACAAGGGAAGCCTTTGTCGACCGCTCCGGTAAACCTCATTTCACGAGGCATACTGGAGCGGTTGACAAAGGCTTCCCTTATCGACCACGGTGCGTCCAGACTGCCCCGCTGTGCCGCAAAACAGCTGATCGGCACAGAGCAGCAGTCATTTTGATGTAAATGAAACGGCGATTATTTAAATCACCGCTTCATTTTCCTATGTCTAGTAAACTCATCTGCATGGCTCCGTCGATGGAGCCATGTAGTCTAGACATACCCTACCTGCAGAGCCCCTCCGGGAGGTGAGAAGCTGCAGTACATTGGCTGAAGAGAAGCCATGGCAGGGCCATCTGAGGGTATGACTACACTTGTACCTTCTTTCAAGAGAGAGATGCAAATGAAGAGATTTGAAATTGCAAATGAAGCTGGGATTTAAATATCCCATGCTTCATTTGCATATTTACGTTATGGCGCTATTTCGAAATTGCACTATTTTGAAATAACAGACGCTGTTAAGATGCAGTTATTTTGAGAGAAAACCCTTCTCTCAGAATAACTGGTAAACCTCATTGTATGAGAAATAAGGGTTATTTCGAGAGAAGGGTTTTCTCTCGAAATAACCGCGTCTTAACAGCGTCCATTATTTCGAAATAGCGCTATTTCGAAATAGTGCCATAGTGCAAATATGCAAATGAAGCATGGGATATTTTAAATCCCGGCTTCATTTGCATCCCTCTCTTGAAAGAGGGTGCAAGTGTACACACACCCGCAGTGCGCTGGAAAAGAGAAAGACAGAAATAAAGAAGGGGGTGGCAGGAGGCTGGTTTACCGCAGTGGTTCTCAGCCTTTTCCATACCAGGACTCCTCCATACCCTCGCCAGGACCTACCTTCCCTGTACCCACACAGGAAGGGCAGGGCACCCAACCCACTTGTCAGAGAGGGCTGAGCAGTTTATAACCCAACTGGACCTGAATGCCCTGGAGTTTTGTCATGATTCCAAGCTGAACACACGTGCAGTAGCTGCAGCACCCCAAAGACTCAGCTATGCCAAGGGGAGGCCTAGTGTCTCCATCAGCACAGGAGCAAAGCTACTAAGTCTTGGTATGGAGCCAACGGGAGGTCTGCTTCAGCCATATCATCCTTCAACTAGACCCAGCAGCCCGGAGGCATTGACACCCACAAGCAGGTGGAACAGTATCTGCTTTTCTTGTCAACGATTCCCCCCGGCACGTCATGCAGCAGCAAATCAGGTACTGGCAGGGGCGTCTCATAGACTCACAGACTGTGAAGTCACGAAGGACCATCATGATTATCTAGTCTGACCTCCTGGACATTACAGACCTCCTGAACCTCATCTCCCCACTCCGGTCATTGACCTCTCACCTCTGGCTGAGTTACTGAAGGTCTCAAATCAGTGGTGAAAGACTTCAAGTTACAGAGAAGCCGCAATTTACACTAGTCTGACCCTGCAAGTGACTCATGCCCCATGCAGTAGAGGAAAGTGAAACCCCCAGAGGCTCTCAGCCAATCTGACCTGGGGGAAATACCTTTCCCAACCCCAAATATGGTGATCAGTAAAACTCTGAGCATGTGGGCAAGGCTGCAAGGCAGGTACGCGGGAAAGAATTCTCTGAGGTAACTCAGGGTATGTCTAGACTGCATCCCTCTGTCGGCAGAGGGATGCAGATTAGGCAGGTTGACATTGCAAATGAGGCAGGGATTTAAATATCCCGTGCCTAATTTGCATAAAAATGGGCACCACGTTTTGCCGACTCAGCACTTTGAGGGCAAAAAGCACCAGTTTAGAGGGGGATCTGTCGAGAAAGAAAGCCTTTTTTGACAGATCCTGTAAATCTCCGTGCAGGAGGCATAATGGCTCAATGATCAGTTTACGAGGAGTACAGGTAGTTCGGAATAGGAAGCCTAGTCCGAACTACCTAGTCGGTGCCGCGTGTAGACGCGCGGCACGGAGTCCGCACTAGCGGACATTTAAAAATGGCGGCGCCCGGCGAGATGCAAATGAAGCCCGGGAAATTCAAATCCCGGGCTTCATTTGCAACTCCGGTTGCCTACATTACCACCCTAGTTCGAACTAGAGTGGTAGTGTAGACATACCCGGAGGTATTTATAGAGAGCAGGCATATTTCTCTTCAGTCTGTTTGTTTAGCTTAAACAAGTCAAGCTCCTCTCATAAGGTGGGTTTTCCATTCCTCGGATCATCCATCTTTCTTATGCATGAGAGTCACACTGGACTTGCCTACAGTTGGGACATTTCACTACAATCCCCCAGTGTCACTCACATGATCCAGTGCTCCCCACTGCTGCTCAGGCCAACACGGGGTCATGTCACCCAGCTCTGAGCAGGCCCAATGTGTGGGCAGACTATGGCAGCCATCCCACCCCCAGCCATGACTCACACTCAGCAGGGGACATATGGGTATGGTTTGTTCCTTGGCGTTTCTGTAGCATCTGTCAGAAGAATGACGTGTTCAGGGTTACACAACAAGTGAGCGGCGGAGGTGGGCATAGAAGCCAGGCAACTTGATACCCATCTCCAGCTGTAACAGCCACACTCCCTCACCCCGCGTGGAGTGACAAAGAACTGGGACCCTGGGGTTCTCCTGGCTCATTTCAAAGAGGGATGTTTAAATTCCTCCTGGGCAGCCGCTTCCAGAGATGGGCTGCGGGGACTCCTGTTTGCTGTTGCACTGCTAGCCAGACTGTCCTGGGGGGCCAGCCTGGAATTTAGGAACAAGTCCTGGAAGCTCATGGCCACATCCAGCTTGGGCCACACAGATAACTTGTTCCACTTGGCTAGTCATCGTGGTTCCTTCCTGAGACGGGACGGGGAGGGCCAGGATGCTAGGAGGAGAAAAAAACCTTTGAAAGTCTGATTAATGTGACACAGGCCCTTAGGGTCAACAGACCTGCTCTACTGAGATCCTTATTTTATCTATATCTCCTCTTTTATTTTGACATTTAAGGGGACGTTAGACTTCACTGGAGACAAATTGCTGCTTTGCCTCAGCCACTCGTATATTAGACCTTTTCCTGCTTGTGAATATGGGCCATGTGGCTGCCGGGAAGGGCCATATGTCAGATAAAGTGGAAAGAAAAGGAGTTAATTTATTGTGTTCTAGACAAAGCAGCAGGATGTTTTGCATATTAACAGGTAAGAGTCTAACTTCAGAACAAGAGCGTTTTCCTCTGTGAGATCTACTGGCCCTTAGGAGAAAGATTCCAGATGGGTTCACTCACGCATGCCCCCTCCCTGTGACATGCTTTATCCTCCTCCGCGCTGCCCTAGACACTCACCTCCGTGGTGCTGTCGCCTTTCAGACCCCCTGACGCCAGGAACGGTGAGAAATTCAAGGCCGGTCTCTGGGTGACACAACCTGAGAGCACGGAGTTTGACTGAGGTTTTCCAAAGTGGCCGGGGATGGTTACACCGGACATTTATTTGTCTCGGTAACAACCCATCCTGTCCTGATTCAGCTCTCCTTCAGTGTCTCTCGCAGCTCCTGCACCCAAGTGAAGTCAGGATGGCCTTAGCGTTATGCACTTGTTGCATCCTCTGGCACTAGTGAATCGTATTGGGGTGGAGGATGGCACGGAGGCTCAGAAAGGGGCAGCTGGATACTTCTTTCCACCCCTCCTTGGAAAACACACCTGGAGGTAACACATTGTGTATTTCCTTACGGGCAGCTCAAAAGGGCTTTTTTTGTGTGATTCCTGCTTATCCCTACATCCCCCTTTAAAATGCACCACAGTGTGACTGGAGACAAATACATCCAGATGGGACAGAGCCCAGCAGGACCTGTCACTAATGCAGCGGAACAATCCATCTGCCAGAGGTTATACAGCTGGTTTCCCTCCAGCCTGCCTTTCAAGGGCAGCAGATGAGAGCAACAGAGGTGACCTGGAGAGCAGGCTGTCTGTCTGACTCTCAGGCCCAGACACAAAGTGACAGGGGCAATAAAGCATGTTAGTTTTAAGCCCAGGATTGCCTGCCTGCTGGTTTGTAAGTAGGTGCTCTAGTGGGCCACAATGCTTCCTGGGAAACCTCCACATGGCAACAGCTGCAGGGAGGGTAAAATTTGAAAAGATCTGAGGCCAGGATACATTGCTTCTGGAATTCCTACTGTCAGCTTCTCTGCATACACAGATCCCAGACTGCACTGCCAGCGGGGATGCCAGGTGCATGAACACACAGAACCCCTCTCATGAGCAGCTGGGAAGCTGGAGCCACCAAGGTCCACCTGGCATGGTCCACCTTGTACCCAAGGTCACCAGAAGCCAGCCCGGACTCAGGAGAAGGCTCCCAAGTCTAGGCTTATCTTCTGCAAATGCGGCCAAGTTTTGGTTTGGTCTTCAGCCCTGAAACTTCAAGATGAGACTCAGCAAACCAACTTCCAGAAACATCCATGGTCTTCCAGGCATGGGCTGTTGCATAAAGTGTGATTGTTTCATTCATTATAAGCCTGCATCAAAGCCCAACAGTTATCCATAGGAAATTTCACCTATGGGCCCTTAGAACCATTCTTTCTTCAGAGGCAAAACCTCCTGTACGCTGGTCTGTGCATCATGGTCCAGCCTTGGGAATGGTTGGGCCAAACCCTTGATTTCTGAGAGCGCCTTGATAGGCCCATATCTCTGTTTTCACATTTGCCAGTGGACTTGCTATGGCTTCCCTTGCCACAGCTCAATTCTCTTGTTTAAACTGAGGTATGCCCATTGAAAAAGGGGCCCAATTATGTTTGTTAGATGTGATCGCCGTTTTGTTTGGTTATAACTCCAAGAGTCCGCCATGTTGGGCAAGGTTCTTGTTCCTCCCGGAGGAGAAAATTGGCATGACGGTTGGAAAGAGCAGGAAAGTGAAGGCAGGAGTTGCTAGGAGACAGAAACCTATAGAAAGGAACTCTTGCTCTCACTCAGGGGCTCTCCAGATTTCTTCTCAGAGGTGGGCTTGTGGTAGCCACCTCCCTGAGGCAACCTGTTTCTCTGTCTCTCTGAATGGGTGCAGTAGCTGTCAGCCTGAGGCAGCTGCTCACCAGCTGGAGTGGAACATCTCGGTGTTTGTTATTTTCTTAGGGAGCACACACACTCACAGATCTATTCCACTGAGGTAGGGCTCACTTGACCACAGGACGGCACAAAGGGGATAGGGTGGGGACTAGCTAGGGAATCCTGATCTACCACGGTTCCAGTTCAGCATCAGCATCCTGCAGGCAGTGATCGCTGGCAGTCCCCACACTGACACCCATGAGGCAAGGTAGATAGTTCTCTGTTTACCTTGCTGCGTGTTTGATGTGTGATAGTTTCAGCCCTCGATTTCTTTTATCCTCCCTCCCCTTTCCTTCCTAACTTGGTTCCTTGTATTCGTCTGTCCCTTTCCCCCTAGTAAATAAAGATATTTTGGTTCAACACCCAGTATGACTTAGGCTACATCGAGAGTCTAGATTACAAGCCTCTTTCGAAAGAGAGCATCTAGATTACAAGTGGATTTTTTGAAAACACAAGCCACTTTTTCGAAAGAGAGTCTACATGCTGTCTTTCGAAAAAGCACAGTTTGCATTCAATAGCGCCTTTTTTTGAAAGAGTACGTTTGAAAAAAGGCATGATTCCTCATAGAATGAGGTTTACCCCGATTGAAAAAACTGCCGCGTTCTTTCAATTTACTTTCAAGAGAACACGGCTGCAGTCGAGGTGAAGTTTTTTCGAAAAAAAAGGCTACTTTTTAAAAAAAAAACCTGTAGTCTAGACACACCCATATTTTATTTACTGGATCGGCTCTGAGAGATGGGCTTAAAGAGGGAACCTTAGCAGGAGGCCTGTAAAACTTCTTGTCAGTCTCAGGCCCGGCCAAAGAGTTTGTGGGGCCCAAGGGAGCGTGGCTGAGCCACGTGGCTGCTCCCAGTCAGCGCAGTCAGTGAGTGGCTGGGTGGGTAGGGCCCAAGGCAACCGCCTCGCTTGCCTTGCCCAAAGGCTGAGCCTGGTCAGTCTTCTGCTCAGAGCCTTGGTCTCATCTTTTTACATCCTCTGCTGTTTTAGAAGGACATAGCACAGAGTCGTGAACGTACCCATCACAGTGCAAATGGGCTGGGACATATTTTGCTATGAACATCGGCTAAGCTGCAGAAGGCCTGCTGTAAACTGAAGGTACCACGCAGGACAATTCATAGCACAGCACTCTCAGGACAGCAGGACCACGCAGTGGCCTGGCTGCGAGTCGGTACGCTCTGGCACAGGGAGAAGGCAAGCTAGCCGTATGTTCACATTGTGCTGTGTTGATTTATGGGAGCTGCTTCGCTCTGAGACATTCTGGTATGAATCATCTTTCCATTACAGAGAGAGAAGGTGGGGGAGGTGATATCTTTTATTGGACCAACTTCTGTTGGGGTATGTCTACACTACCCTCCTAGTTCGAACTAGGAGGGTAATGTATGCATACCGCACTTGCTAATGAAGCCCGGGATTTGAATTTCCCGGGCTTCATTAGCATAAGCGGGGAGCCGCCATTTTTAAATCCCCGCTGCTTCGAACCCCGTGTAGCGCGGCTACACGGGGCTCGAACTAGGTAGTTCGGACTAGGGTGCCTATTCCGAACTACCGGTACACCTCGTTTCACGAGGAGTAACGGTAGTTCGGAATAGGACCCTAGTCCGAACTACCTAGTTCGAGCCCCGTGTAGCCGCGCTACACGGGGTTCGAAGCAGCGGGGATTTAAAAATGGCGGCTCCCCGCTTATGCTAATGAAGCCCGGGAAATTCAAATCCCGGGCTTCATTAGCAAGTGCGGTATGCATCCATTACCCCGCTAGTTCGAACTAGCGGGGTAGTGTAGACATACCCTTGGTGAGTGGGACCACTTGCGAGCTAGACAGAGCTCTTCTTTAGGTCTGGGCAGCGTGCGCAGAGAGTCCCAGCTAGATCCCAGGTGGAAAGGATTGTTCAGCATAGGGAGCTAATGGATATGTCAAGGGACCATTCAAGGTGAAGTGGTCCATTAACCTCTCTCTAGTAACTGGAGAAAGGAATTAAAAAGCAGGGTCGGGGAGGAGTTTAGTGGGCTTCAGATCGTGGTGCTAAGATATAAATCCAGCATCTCTATTCAGCGTGTGATTGTTAGGGCCTAGCCAAGTTATGAATTTCAGCTCTCAGGCTTGTCTTTTGAAGGCATTGTGCAAGTTTCCTTTGAGGATGAGGGCAGAGAGGGCCGATGTGGAGTGATCACCTTAGGAGACATGTTCACTCACAGGGGAGAGGGTATTTACGTCTGCGTGAGTTCATTCAAGAGCATAATGATTCACCCTCTTGTTGTTATTGGGGCATTTTGTGCTGTGGACAGGCATGGGTAAGACCTATGCATTTTGAAAGGTGTTTTGTGGGGGGTATAGACCATCTGTAGAGGCACATCTACTGGTTTTGCAAATGTTCTGACAGCATCTGGGACCCTTTTGATTAGGGTGTGTCCTGGTTTGTGGGGAGATTGCTTCTGATGATGGGCTTGGAAAGTTCAGGAGGGGTTGTTTGAAGGCCAGAAAAGGAGGTTCTGGACATATTCCTCTCAGGATGCATTCCCCAGAGCAGATGGGTGGTAACTGATGACAACCCATATGGGTTTCATTGTGGCGTGGTAGGGGACAATTAGAGGTGTGAAGGAAACACCTGTTCTATGGCTGGAGAGCTGTTAATGGGCTACTTCACCTTGAATGGTCCCTTGAAATGTGTGAATTATGTATGCGAAACAACCCTCTCCGCTTTGTACAGTATTAGCTGTGATGCTCTGAGACCAGGTAGTGATGGTGCTATAAAGGCCTTAACTTCCCCTATGTTGGTGGGAGAGCTTCTTTGCTCATGTAGCCCCCACCTCTCATGGGGGTGGTTTTATGAAGCCACAGGGAGAACTCTCTCCCATCTGCTTTAAGTGTTTTTCCCAAAAGTGCTACACTGGGGCAGTTGAGCTAATGTAAATGTGTAGCATAGACCTGCCCAGTGTACTTTTCTCAGACTTTTCTCAGACCCTCTGCATTAGCTTGCAAGCCTTCTCTTCCATCAATGGACGTTGAACCAGTACAAGATGTTACCTCACCCTTGTTTCTCTAATTTCCTGGGACCAGCACAGCTACAAGCTATGAAGGGGAGATGTGCTAGAGGTCTATAAAATCATGACTGGTGTGGAGAACGTAAATAAGGAAAAGTTATTTACTTGTTCCCATAACATAAGAACTAGGAGTCACCAAATGTAGTTAATAGGTAGCAGGTTTAAAAGAAACAAAAGGAAGTATTCCTTCATACAATGCACAGTCAACCTGTGGAACTCCTTGCCAGAGGATGTTATGAAGATCAGGACATTAACAGGGTTCAGAAAAGAGATAGATAAATTCATGGAGGATAGGACTAGCAGTGGCTATTAGCCAGGATGGGTAGGAATGGTGTCCCTCGCTTCTGTTTGTCAGAAGCTGGGAATGGGTGACAGAGAAGGGATCACTTGATGATTCCCTGTTCTATTCATTCCCTCTGGGGCACCTGTCATTGGCCACTGTCGGAAGACCGGATACTGGGCTAGATGGACCTTTGGTCTGACCCAGCCTGGCCGTTCTTATGTTCACTGCATATCACAGCCAATGTCAACTGGAGGTAAGCAGAGAGATTGATGCTGTGGGACTAATGAAGAAAAGCTGTCTGGGAGCATATCCCGAGACTGGGCCCCCCTAAGCTGCAGAAGCATGTGCCTCCACTCTTCCCTTTTTCACCCACATTGCGTGGCACAGCATGGAAGTCAGGGTAGAATTTCTACTGTGTTCATGTTCTTATACTGTGCCTGTCACCATGGTATCTGGCTGCCCAGACTGATGCACGCGTCTAGTGGTGACTGCTACACTGAATGAAGTCTCTTCAGGAAGGTATGAACTTCATGGCTGGTGACCAGAGGATATGCAGAGTGAAGGGAGCATTTGCTTTGGTTTACACTGAGAGACGGACAAGGTCAGACTGGCCTCTCTCCTTCACGACGCATAGAACAAATGGATCCATTCTCTGTACAGAGTAAAAACATCCTCTAGAACTTGCCTTTGAGACACTGTGAAAGATGTAATTAGTGGAACAAAATACAGACTACGTGGTGTAGAAACTGTAGAAACCATTTCATATTTAGCTAGAAGCCATCTTGTATAACAGAAACCATTTCAGCTTTTCTCTCAAGCATGTAGACCAGAGTGAACTTTCTGTCACCCCGTGAGAAGAGGCCTACAGGATGGGCTATTGGTATGTGTTAATTGGGTTGGTTGGGACAGGAGATGCACTCCCTCGTACCTGTCTGCCATCTTGTTGATAAGGCTTTGTTTTTCCAAGTTTAATTGAGGATTTCTGTAATTGGATGCCCTGACGTGAGACTGTTTGGCTAAGAGTATAAAGATACTAGGATTGATTGTATTAGCAGCCTTACTGGGCCTGGCTTTGCTGGGACCAGGTTTGGCTCATGCTGTGCTTTATTAATTAATAAAGCTGTTTGTTAGCTGCCTAAACAGAGAGGAGCATTTTTTTGCTTCAGCAGTGGTGTGTTGTCCTTACGGTCTGTGCGGCGCACTGACAGCGCTACTGGGATTGGGATGGGGGGCAGCAGAAGGAAGCAGGGAGGCTTTCTAAATAAGAGGATTATTAATCAAATCAAGCTGTAATTTCCGAGTCATAAACTTGTGTCTGGTTTGAACTCGGTCCCCAGTCAGCTGTCCTGAGTTAGTGCTGGCCTCCCATTCGGTACTAAGATTGCTCTGAACTGATTCTCTCTTTCCCCAGATTTGACTAGTGAGTCTGAAAAGAAGGAGGGAAAACAAATAGAGATGCTAGGAAGGACACAGGCTCTCACGCACTGCAGAAATGGTTTCTACTGACCCCTCACCTGAGCCAGCTTGTGGTTGGTTGACTGACTCTGCCGGTTTCCCAGCCAGGATAAATGATAGCAGTGTTATTATTCTCTGCAAGCCAGCGTGCTGATCCTCAAACGGAGAAGGATAAAGGGAGTAGAGGTTGTCATTTTCTCTCTGTCCAGGGCTCCTGAGCTGTGCTAAGTGCCAGGAGCCTGCGCTTCAGATTCTAACAGCAGATTGCAAACTAACAGATTCCCGCCTGGCTGGCTCTAATTAATAGCATGTGATAATATGTCCCTGATTGAGTAGTGCTGGGTAGATCCTCGCCTCTTAATGAAAAGACGGATTTTATACAGACAACGAAAAAGAGGCATGTATGTTAAAGGAATACAACGGTTTTACACTGCCTATGTCTGTGGATTTTCTCACTTTATGACAAATGTGAGGCACGTTAAAAAAAACCCACAAGACACTCACTATATTTCTGGTACATGGGTCCCTGTGGGCTGCCTAGAAATCCATTAGCAAGAAATGTAAAGATGCTTAAAGGCATTTACCCAGATTAGCTGGCTTTATTTAGTCAAGGATCTTTCCTATGATTACATTAAAAGCTGAAGAGCTGCTGCAAAAGATTTATCCTATGGAGATTCCAGAGTGCATGAAGAGCATACATCTGACAGCAAATTAGGTTGTTAAAAACAAATGGATTGTACTGATTGCTTTTATTTCCAGTTCAGCAACACAGAAGGTAGGAACAGTTAATCCTTGTTGCAAGTGATTTCCGTTTGGAGCCTGCCATCAGGAGACCTGCTGCCTTTATCTTGGGATTTATTAGCTAGTTTGACATTAACTTTTATTTTAGCCATGACTTCTGTCACTGAACTGTGAGAAAGGAATGCCAGTAATTAGCCCATGGTGGGTGCATTTACAGAGGAAGTACTGTACCACGTTGGAGACATATGGGTAGACCACTCAGAACATGCATTGGGGTTGTGGATATGAGAGATTTGCAGATGGCACAAGATACATAGACCGATTGTTTAAACCTCTGTTATTCCTCATCAAATTAACATATTTGCTTCATGCCAAAATGCCAAATGCATTAATAGATTATTTTTGTGCTCTGGCAGCTTCGTGGATGCCCTTCAAGCTAGATCTGCAACACCTCTGGCTACACCTGATCTGGGCCATGCTCACACAACCTTGACAGTGCCCGAATCTAGACCTGCTGTGCTTCCTGCTATTTTAGCACAAGGTCCCTGTCTCCATCTCTGCTAATGCACCTGACCCGGTTGCAGCATCCTCTGCTTTTCCAGACTCCAGCTCTTTGGGACAGAGACTGGGGAATCTGCCCTGGAGTCTGTTGATTGTGTGTGATGTACACAAAAGAGTACTAAGAAGATAATGTGACTAATTCATTTACACTTGTGAATAAAACCCTTTGCGTCCAGAAGGGAAAGTGCGACTGCAAACTTACCATAACATCAAGACTTCAGTTTCTCTGTAATCTCTCTTTCTTCAAAGGAATCATATGCTACCGCACATCAGACTCCATAGCCTCCTGGTTCTCTTATGGCTTATCCTAAACATTTGTCAGCCAAAAAAAAAAGTTTGTTTTTTTGGCCCAGCTGTGGCCATTCTCCCACCAAGACATTCAGCTCTTTATCTCAGGAATTGATGGGCTGATCCATTGTCTCTAATACATCTATCGATTTTTGTTGTCATGGGGGTTATTTTCACGGACATTTCAAAACTACCTTTCTGTCTTCAGTTACAGCAGCTAATAACTGATCTCAGAGAATCAGGGTGGTGTTAGCCCCATATCTCTGCTATTCTGGAGTTTGAAGCAGGGATCACCAATGGCAACTCAAAACTCTTTCATTGCTGTTACCACAAGCTATCCCTATGCTGGGCAGTAGGGATCAGAAAAGGGGCAGAAATATGTATGTATGACAGGAGTGGCCAGACAACCTAGGAATTCTTTAGGAGCCTTTTCCACCCAAACCTAAAAGGTTCTGTTTATATAAAGCATCTCTGTGCTCCTTCCATGCCAGCAGTACCTTTATTCCCTCCATCTGGCCAGAGAAAAATTCATGAGCTCAATTCCCCAGCACACCACGATGCTCCGGAAACATAATTAAACCACCTCTGGCTGTTCTAACATTAAGTCTTTACAGATGCCTGGAATAATGTT